>NC_042960.1:65397596-65722596 GCF_901001165.1 Salmo trutta
ACCCAAGGCCAACTTCACCGCCTGCCACGGAGAGACTCAAGTCTGCCTCAACGGGGTGAGTGGATACCTGGCTACCTGAGGTTAAATACCTGGCTACCTGAGGTTAAATACCTGTCTACCTGTAGTTAAATACCTGTCTACCTGTAGTTAAATACCTGGCTACCTGTAGTTAAATACCTGGCTACCTGAGGTTAAATACCTGTCTACCTGTAGTTAAATACCTGTCTACCTGTAGTTAAATACCTGGCTACCTGTAGTTAAATACCTGTCTACCTGTAGTTAAATACCTGGCTACCTGAGGTTAAAAACCTGGCTACCTGTAGTTAAATACCTGGCTACCTGTAGTTAAATACCTGGCTACCTGTAGTTAAATACCTGTCTACCTGTAGTTAAATACCTGGCTACCTGTAGTTAAATACCTGGCTACCTGTAGTTAAATACCTGGCTACCTGAGGTTAAAAACCTGGCTACCTGTAGTTAAATACCTGGCTACCTGTAATTAAATACCTGGCTACCTGTAGTTAAATACCTGGCTACCTGTAGTTAAATACCTGGCTACCTGTAGATAAATACCTGGCTACCTGTAGTTAAATACCTGGCTACCTGTAGTTAAATACCTGTCTACCTGTAGTTAAATACCTGGCTACCTGAGGTTAAAAACCTGGCTACCTGAGGTTAAATACCTGGCTACCTGTAGTTAAATACCTGGCTACCTGTAGTTAAATACCTGGCTACCTGTAGTTAAATACCTGGCTACCTGTAGTTAAATACCTGGCTACCTGTAGTTAAATACCTGGCTACCTGTAGTTAAATACCTGGCTACCTGTAGTTAAATACCTGGCTACCTGTAGTTAAATACCTGGCTACCTGAGGTTAAAAACCTGGCTACCTGTAGTTAAATACCTGGCTACCTGTAGTTAAATACCTGGCTACCTGTGGTTAAATACCTGGCTACCTGTAGTTAAATACCTGGCTACCTGTAGTTAAATACCTGGCTACCTGTAGTTAAATACCTGGCTACCTGTAGTTAAATACCTGGCTACCTGTAGTTAAATACCTGGCTACCTGTAGTTAAATACCTGTCTACCTGTGGTTAAATACCTGGCTACCTGTAGTTAAATACCTGGCTACCTGTAGTTAAATACCTGGCTACCTGTAGTTAAATACCTGGCTACCTGAGGTTAAATACCTGGCTACCTGAGGTTAAATACCTGGCTACCTGTAGTTAAATACCTGGCTACCTGTAGTTAAATACCTGGCTACCTGTAGTTAAATACCTGGCTACCTGTAGTGTTTAGTTACATACAGTTGAAGTCGGAAGTTTACATACACTTAGTTTGGAGTCATTAAAACTAGTTTTTCAACCACTCCACAAATTTCTTGTTAACAAACTATAGTTTTGGTAAGTCGGTTAGGACATCTACTTTGTGCATGACACAGGTAATTTTTCCAACAATTGTTTACAGACAGACAATTTCACTTATAATTCACTGTATCACAATTCTAGTGGGTCAGAAGTTTAGGTACACTAAGTTGACTGTGCCTTTAAACAGCTTGGAAAATTCTAGAAAATTATGTCATGTCTTAAGAATCTTCTGATAGGCTAATTGACATCATTTGAGTCAATTGGAGGTGTACCTGTGGATGTATTTCAAGGCCTACCTTCAAACTCAGTGCCTCTTTGCTTGACATCATGAGAAAATCAAAAGAAATCAGCCAAGACCTCAGAAAAAGAATCGCAGGCCTCCACAAGTCTGGTTCATCCTTAGGAGCAATTTCCAAACACCTGAAGGTACCACGTTCATCTGTACAAACAATGGTACGCAAGTATAAACACCATGGGACCACGCAGCCGTCATACCGCTCAGGAAGGAGAAGCGACTCTGTGTCCTAGAGTTGAATGTACTTTGGTGCGAAAAGTGCAAATCAATCCCAGAACAACAGCAAAGGACCTTGTGAAGATGCTGGAGGAAACAGGTACAAAAGTATCTATATCCACAGTAAAACGAGTCCTATATCGACATAACCTGAAAGGCCTCCCAGCAAGGAAGAAGCCACTGCTCCAAAACCGCCATAAAAAATGCCAGACTATGGTTTGCAACTGCACATGGGGACAAAGATCGTAGTTTTTTGAGAAATGTCCTCTGGTCTAATGAAACAAAAGTAGAACTGTTTGGCCATAATGACCATCATTATGTTTGGAGGAAAAAGGGGGAGGCTTGCAAGCCGAAGAGCACCATCCCAACCGTGAAGCACGGGGGTGGCAGCATCATGTTGTGGGGGTGCTTTGCTGCAGGAGGGACTGGTGCACTTCACAAAATGGCATCATGAGGGAAGAAAATTATGTGGATATATTGAAGCAACATCTCAAGACATCAGTCAGGAACTTAAAGCTTGGTCACAAATGGGTCTTCCAAATCGACAATTATCCCAAGCATACTTCCAACGTTGTGGCAAAATGGCTGAAGTCAAGGTATTGGAGTCAAGGTATTGGAGTGGCCATCACTCTGTCATGCTGATTGAGTTTGAATAATAGACTGGAAGCTTCAAAAGGAGGGTGGTGCTTGGAATCATTGTTCTTCCTCTGTCAACCATGGTTACCTGCAAGGAAACATGTGCAGTCATCATTGCTTTACACAAAAAGGGCTTCACAGGCAAGGATATTGCTGCCAGTAAGATTGCACCTAAATCAACCATTTATCGGATCATCAAGAACTTCAAGGAGAGCGGTTCAATTGTTGTGAAGAGGCTTCAGGGCGCCCAAGAAAGTCCAGCAAGCGCCAGGACCGTCTCCTAAAGTTGATTCAGCTGCGGGATTGGGGCACCACCAGTACAGAGCTTGCTCAGGAATGGCAGCAGGCAGGTGTGAGTGCATCTGCACGCACAGTGAGGCGAATACTTTTGGAGGATGGCCTGGTGTCAAGAAGGGCAGCAAAGAAGCCACTTCTCTCCAGGAAAAACATCAGGGACAGACTGATATTCTGCAAAAGGTACAGGGATTGGACTGCTGAGGACTGGGTTAAAGTCATTTTCTCTGATGAATCCCCTTTCCGATTGTTTGGGGCATCCGGAAAAAAGCTTGTCTGGAGAAGACAAGGTGAGCGCTACCATCAGTCCTGTGTCATGCCAACAGTAAAGCATCCTGAGATCATTCATGTGTGGGGTTGCTTCTCAGCGAAGGGAGTGGGCTCACACAATTTTGCCTAAGAACACAGCCATGAATAAAGAATGGTACCAACACATCCTCCGAGAGCAACTTCTCCCAATCATCTGGGAACAGTTTGGTGACGAACAATGCCTTTTCCAGCATGATGGAGCACCTTGCCATAAGGCAAAAGTGATAACTAAGTGGCTCGGGGAACAAAACATCGATATTTTGGGTCCATGGCCAGGAAACTCCCCAGACCTTAATCCCATTGAGAACTTGTGGTTAATCCTCAAGAGGCGGGTGGACAATCAAAAACCCACAAATTCTGACAAACTCCAAGCACTGATTATGCAAGAATGGGCTGCCATCAGTCAGGATATGGCCCAGAAGTTAATTGACAGCATGCCAGGGTGGAATTGCAGAGGTCTTGAAAAAGAAGAGTCAACACCGCAAATATTGACTCTTTGCATCAACTTCATGTAATTGTCAATAAAAGCCTTTGACACTTATGAAATGCTTGTAATTATACTTCAGTATTCCATAGTAACATCTGACAAAAATATCTAAAGACACTGAAGCAGCAAACTTTGTGAAAATTAATATTTGTGTCACTCTCAAAACTTTTGGCCATGACTGTACTATTATCCTGCACATTTCACATTCTCTAAAATAAAGTGGTGATCCTAACTTACCTAAGACAGGGAATTTTTACTTGGATTAAATGTCAGGAATTGTGAAAAACTGAGTTTAAATGTATTTGGCTAAGGTGTATGTAAACTTCCGACTTCAGATGTTGATCTGTGTCTTGTCCAATCAGTCACCACATATGATTTTTACTCACAGGGAAATAAAAGGGATGTATTTTCCTACTAGCTCTGACTTGGCTGATTTAGTGTTAGAGAATTTCCAGTCATCGGGTGATTTTCAGTACCTATATTGTTCTATTTGAAGTAGAAAGAAGGATCTATACAAGTTTAAATATTAAACATGTAAAAAAAAAAATCTGAACGTAAACCGAATCCGTGTGGATTAAGCATGGTAGATCAACAAGACGTGACTGGTCTGGGCCATATCTGATCTTGTGAAGGCTACTGGACACGCACATGGGTTAATCACACATAGACCACATCGGCCTGAACTTGTGAAGATCTTTGGACAGGAACATTAGCTAATTACTTATAGGCACCATTAGACCTGCAGTAGGATTGTGCATGTCACGCCATCAATAGAATCTATGCCCCAATGTCTGAGCCAATAAGAGAATGGAAACTAAGCAAGACAACAACATTCATACTGTGGAGTGACGATGTTATTTAAAGATAAGACTGTATAAAAGCCAAATATTAAGAATACAGAGTCAGTTGTTCCATGGAATTGCTCGGCTTTGTTCCTCTCTGTAATAAAGTCTGTTCACAAGCTCCGGTATCTGAGAAATATTTGATTCAATATTTCCACGACATTAGCTACTTTGAGAAAAAAATGTACTTACTATAAATGTGATATGTGGTTGTCCCACCAAGCTACGTTAAATGCATTAAACTGTAAGTCGCTCTGGATAAATGACTAAAATGTCACATGATATCTCATCCCTTCTATTGGCTCCTCCTCCAGGGCTGTTCTGGCTCCATCTGTGAGAAGTATGGTCTGGAGGTCTGTACCTGTGCCAGCGTGGAGGGCAAGGACGAGACTGACGAGCTGTGCCACGTTTGCTGTAGTGAGAAAAGTGAGTCCTGCTACCATGTCCTCACGGTCCCCTCCTGTTACCACGTCCCCCTCCTGTTACCACGTCCCCCTCCTGTTACCACGTCCCCCTCCTGTTACCACGTCCCCCTCCTGTTACCACGTCCTCACTGTCCCCTCCTGTTACCACGTCCTCCTCCTGTTACCACGTCCTCACGGTCCCCCCCTGTTACCACGTCCTCACGGTCCCCCTCCTGTTACCACGTCCCCCTCCTGTTACCACGTCCTCACGGTCCCCCTCCTGTTACCACGTCCTCACTGTCCCCCTCCTGTTACCACGTCCTCACGGTCCCCCTCCTGTTACCACGTCCCCCTCCTGTTACCACGTCCTCACGGTCCCCCTCCTGTTACCACGTCCTCACTGTCCCCCTCCTGTTACCACGTCCTCACGGTCCCCCTCCTGTTACCACGTCCCCCTCCTGTCCTCACGGTCCCCCTCCTGTTACCACGTCCCCCTCCTGTTACCACGTCCCCCTCCTGTTACCACGTCCCCCTCCTGTTACCACATCCCCCTCCTGTTACCACGTCCCCCTCCTGTTACCACGTCCTCACAGTCCCCTCCTGACGTTCACGGCGTTTTAGGAGTTATATTGGAATTGTATCATGTCCTTTACAGGTTTAGTTCAATTCTAGATACTTTCCAAACGTTCCTGGGTGTTTCAGAAATCCCAGTTGGACGATTCCCGGTTGGAGGATTCCCTCATGATTTTGGGAATCCTCCAATTAAGGATTTCTGGAAAAAACAGGAACATTTTCTTGAATTGTTCAACCTTACTCGCCAGCTTGTATGATAGCTACATTGTAAGACAATGTTTAAAGCTCTTCGAGATTCTTTGTGTAATAAATAGCGTTATAAAATATTCCATTATTATTGAGTCCTGTGATTGTCTCCCGTTGCAGTGAACCCCAACACCTGCAGCAGTACAGGCTCAGAGAAACTGGCCCGATTCTTCAATAAGAAAATCACCACGCTGCCCGCGGGGTCTCCCTGCAACGACTTCAAGGGCTACTGTGATGTGTTCATGAGGTGTCGGCTGGTGGACGCGGACGGCCCTCTGGCCAGACTGAAGAAGGCCATCTTCAACCCTGAGCTCTATGAGAACATCGCAGAGTGGATAGTGGTACGTAGCTTTACTGACCGACTCTTCAACCCTGAGCTCTGTGAGAACATTGCAGAGTGGATAGTGGTACGTAGGTTTGCTGACCGACTCTTTAACCCTGAGCTCTATGAGAACATCGCAGAGTGGATAGTGGTACGTAGGTTTGCTGACCGACTCTTTAACCCTGAGCTCTATGAGAACATTACAGAGTGGATAGTGGTACGTAGGTTTACTGACCGACTCTTCAACCCTGAGCTCTATGAGAACATCGCAGAGTGGATAGTGGTATGTAGGTTTACTGACCGACTCTTCAACCCTGAACTCTATGAGAACATTACAGAGTGGATAGTGGTACGTAGGTTTACTGACCGACTCTTTAACCCTGAGCTCTATGAGAAAATGACAGAGTGGATAGTGGTACGTAGGTTTACTGACCGACTCTTCAACCCTGAGCTCTATGAGAACATCGCAGAGTGGATAGTGGTACGTAGGTTTACTGACCGACTCTTCAACCCTGAGCTCTATGAGAACATCGCAGAGTGGATAGTGGTACGTAGGTTTGCTGACCGACTCTTTAACCCTGAGCTCTATGAGAACATCGCAGAGTGGATAGTGGTACGTAGGTTTGCTGACCGACTCTTCAACCCTGAGCTCTATGAGAACATCTAAAATGATAGTGTTATGTGTCGTTGCTGACTTCACTCACATTGTATTTTAATATCATACCATTTTCACACTACTGCGCTGGCCTGGTTCTGTATACACCGTATAGTAAAGGAGATATCAGCGCAAGCACAGTATTTATTGGTCAGGTTGGTGTGAAAAGGGTATTTGGTCAACTGACCATTTTGGTTTTCAACCGATGTAAAGTGGCTCACTGGCATGCCTTTGGGAACTCACGTGTACTGCGAAACTTATTCTAATCTTGTTTTTTATTTATTTTATTTTATGTACACTATAAATGTGACCTGTGGAATGTACACAGGGAGCACCGGCTCAGATAATACATGAAATGTCACCTGGTTCCATCTGTGTGGCAGTGTTTGTCACAGAAAATAGGTGCTTTGAAATATGGATCAAGATGAGATGGAGGTCATTTAAAACAAAATAAATTATTTGGAAAAGTTTTTGTGCCGCAGAAATGTTTATCCCATCAAGGTGTGACACGGGTTTAAAAAAAAAGTTGGGATCTACTGCAGTAGATGTCACTATATGCCCTTAAATGTAATCTGTGTTTTCCATTGTCTAATTCCAGGCTCACTGGTGGGCAGTGTTGTTGATGGGCATCGCTCTGATCATGTTGATGGCTGGCTTCATTAAGATCTGTAGTGTCCACACCCCTTCCAGCAATCCCAAACTGCCCCCACCCAAACCACTACCAGGTGAGTGTCTGTCGTCACACCCAGCTCTCCCATATAAACCACTGGAGATACGAGCCGTCTTCTCAATGGACTTATTGCCTACTTAGTCTTGTTTTCCTCTCTGTGGTCGTTTTGTTGGGGTGCGTTACAAACCTTCAAACGATTTGGGAAGTGGAGCAGACGAGACAAAGAAGAGCTGTTGATAGGTTGTAAACTAATCCGTCTCCCTCCCTCTACACCAGGCACACTAAAGAGGAGGAGAGCCCAGCAGCACGCCCGGGACGCCCGAGACGCCCAGGTGCACCAGTCCCAGTCCCACCACGGAGGTGGAGATCACGGCCAGCACCACCCGGTCTCCGGAGGCCAGCGACAGCAGCCCTCACGCCAGGCCCAGCCACAGCCCCAGCCTCAGAGGCACCACCGCAGCCAGGGCCAGCCCAGAGAAAACTACCAGATGGGTCAGATGAGACGCTGAGCTGTTGAGACACTGGGGCTTCGGGGTTGGGACCGCTCGGGGTGGGACCGCTCGGGGTGGGACCGCTCGGTCCACTGCTCCCTCCATCGACTGCTCCTTGCCTTGGCTCCTCCACGTGCCTATCTATGTAACTGGTGGGACTTGGATTTGAACCGATTTGTTGGGATTTGAATCCGGGTCTCCAGGGTGGGAATCCGACGTCCTAACCATTTAGATCAACAGGATTTTCTTAGTTTTTTTTCTTGATTAGGATCGATGGAATCAAGGGAAAGGGAACCACACTTTAGTTTTTACACGTTTTTTTAGGATTTCCTCTTGGTCTATTGGTTAAGGTGTTGGGTTGCCACGTGGGAGGACCTGGGTTCGAATCCCACCGGTTTACACCTAACAGTAGGATAAAACACTTGCTTCAGTCCTTCCAAAGAACAGCCTAAACTGGTTGTTTACCATCCTCATACCCTCCATCTACAAACAAAACAGAGTTGAGAAAGTGAGAATAAACGGACCCCCCTCCCAACGACCACCACTGACTGGAGCCTGCAGCACGGCTGACCTCTTCAGTCTTGTTTTCTGTGGCTCTCTATGTGCAGTGGAATCCACCATCAGTCATTTTGTTTGACCATCCACCATTTAAATTTTTTTTTTGTGGAGTGGATGTGACCATCCACCATTTTGTATTTTTTGTGGAGTGGAAGTGACCATTGGCCATTTCCAATGCAGTAGGTCTTCAGTCTGCATCTATTTCCCACCAAATCTTTCTTTCTTTCAATAGAGTGCCAACGAGTGGAGGAATGGAATGGTTTCATCACGTGTAGCTTTACTACCTTCGGTCGTGGTTTTTTTTCTTCGATTTTGTAAAGTACCTCCTCTTGAGTGAGAACACCCGCGTGATCCGTGGCTCCTGGTTGGTTGAAATGTTTTGTCAGCCATCTTAGCCAGGAAGTGAAGTGAAAAACACTCGGAGGAGATTTGCTGTACTTGTGACTACAACACAACGTTTCAAACAAAAAACTGGGAAAAGAGACGAAGCTCTTCTCTTGGTTTCTCCATGTAGACTGACTGTCTTCTGCATGTGATTGTACAGATTTCAGTGTAACATAAGTGAAAAAACTAAACTATTTCTTCTACTGTAAATGTACGTATGATTCTTTACTGTTTTTGGTTAGTACTGTACTCTCAGGACAGTAACACAAATGAAGATATCTGGAATAGTAAATGGGCGAGTTCTGTGGACTGGACACTGTAGTTGGAAATAGACAGCATTTTACCAATCAAGTTCTTCTTTTACTGCAGTGATGGAATCATATGGATGGAATTCTCTATTGTGTTTAGGGTTCCGGTTGCTAGATGCTAGGTTCCAAGGATTGAACAAAAAGGTCACCACCATTTCCCACTACTTCTCACCTTTGACCTTTTTGTGACATTCAAGATCTCCCTCATCTCTTCATCTGGTAACAACTTGTTCTGGCCACGTCATGATGACATCACGATGTAATGACTTGTTCTGACCACATCACGATGACATCATGATGTAACGACTTGTTCTGACCACGTCACGATGTAACGACTTGTTCTGGCCACGTCATGATGACATCACGATGTAATGACTTGTTCTGATCACGTCACGATGACATCATGATGCAAGACTTGTTCTGATCACATCATGATGACATCACGATGTAACGACTTGTTCTGATCACGTCATGATGTAACGACTTGTTCTGGCCACGTCACGATGACATCATGATGTAATGACTTGTTCTGATCACGTCACGATGACATCACGATGTAACGACTTGTTCTGGCCACGTCACGATGACATCACGATGTAACGACTTGTTCTGGCCACGTCACGATGTAACGACTTGTTCTGACCACGTCACGATGCAACGACTTGTTCTGGCCACGTCACGATGACATCACGATGTAACGACTTGTTCTGACCACGTCACGATGACATCACGATGTAACGACTTGTTCTGACCACGTCACGATGACATCACGATGTAACGACTTGTTCTGGCCACGTCACGATGACATCACGATGCAACGACTTGTTCTGACCACGTCACGATGTAACGCTTAGAGATGGAAGGACCGGGGAAAAGGAAGGAAAGGGAACCTCACTTTTAGTTTTTACACACTTCTTCTTTTTCTTGATGTTTTGATGCAGAAGAATAGAACAAATAACCACTAACGGAAAACTGATGATTCTGCCTGTTATATTAGGTCAGTGATGCGTTTTTTTTTAAGAGACATTTTATGGCACGCATTCAAAATGGCACCCTATTCACTATTTAGCCCTTATGCACCCTGGTCAAAAGTAGTGTACTATATAGGGTTTAGGGTGCCATTTCGGACATACACTTACTTTAGTACAGAGTGCATTGATAGTATCAAATTGCTAGGTTTACGTGAGTGTGGAAAATAAATACAAAAACAATTCCAGAATGGATTAACAAAAAAATGAGTACAATTGATATCAAACTGTTAATTTTCAGTGTGGGCATGGAGTCATGATTTTTAATTTTTTTTTTAAACATGACTACGGTTGATTTGACAAAGGTCTGTACTAAATTGTCTGTTACGTAATTGATCACAACCGATAACTTGCCGATGATATCTGGGGTTGACTAGTTAGGTCTGTAGTACAGACAGCAGGGTGAGGAGTTATTCCAGGACAATGGCACTTTCAAACTAACACTATGTATAGAGCTAGAATCTGGATTAAATGGTCTTCCATCCTGTAACAATGTGTGTGGATGCCTGGATTGGGTTCATTATGTATCAAATGGAAGAAAACGGACTGCAACAGGAAGGGCCTACCTGGATTTGTCTAAAAAGAAACGTTCATTTTCGTTTTTTTCCATTACAAAATGTGTTGAACATCGTTTTCTGCTGTGTGCCCTAATGAAGACGACCTGTTGTGTTGCTCCACTGTGTCCTTCACAGAGGTGAAGACTGTGGGCTTTTACGTTAACATTGGTGTGCCATACATGTCTTTGTACTTGTGGGCGAACGAGTCATATCATTTTATGAACGAGTCATATCTTTTTTTTATCATTACCTTTTTATGTAGGAAAAGCCAGTAGGAAGGTCTCTAAAAGCCATGCACTAGTTTGAATGGATGAATGGAAGTCTCATAGCCTGGTCCCAGACCTACTACTGCTGTCTGGTCAACTCCTATGGTAATTGTCATGCCAAACAGTGATTTGACTATGATTTATTTTGCATAGGAGTTGTCCAGACAAACAGATGTGGGGGTCCTGGATAGAAGTGTCATGTTTTTTGGAGGAGATAGAGACTACGAGGCAGTAGTACTAGGCGTTTACTCCTTCCCTTTTAACACTACAACGACTGTAGGTTGGGTTGATGTGGAACAACATTTGGAACATAACCTAGATCACGTAAACAACTTCAAAGCTAACCCCAAATCTGTTCTTTTCAACACTATCGTGCTGACCCCAACCATACTGTTCTGGGTCAAATCTGTTCTTTTCAACACTATCGTGCTGACCCCAACCATACTGTTCTGGGTCAAATCTGTTCTTTTCAACACTATCGTGCTGACCCCAACCATACTGTTCTGGGTCAAATCTGTTCTTTTCAACACTATCATGCTGACCCCAACCATACTGTTCTGGGTCATTTCCAGCATGGTTCCAGCAACTATGGTTTAATGTGTAACCAGGCCAGGGCAGTATAACCTGGTTTGGCTCGATTCAGCTCGGTACTCTGAAAAGGGTAATGGACTCTGTTGAGGACTTAGGCGCTTGTCTGTCTTCCATTGAATCCTGTATTTCACATTGCTGAATAACTGGGAGACTGGTCGCTAAATTCAACGACTGGACGCTAAATTCAACGACTGGTCGTTAAATTCAACGACTGGTCGTTAAATTCAACGACTGGTCGCTAAATTCAACGACTGGTCGCTAAATTCAACGACTGGTCGCTAAATTCAACGACTGGTCGCTAAATCCATCGACTGGTCGCTAAATTCATCGACTGGTCGCTAAATTCATCGACTGGTCGCTAAATTCAACGACTGGACGCTAAATTCAACGACTGGTCGCTAAATTCATCGACTGGTCGCTAAATTCATCGACTGGTCGCTAAATTCAACGACTGGTCGCTAAATTCAACGACTGGTCGCTAAATTCAACGACTGGTCGCTAAATTCAACGACTGGTTGCTAAATTCATCGACTGGATGCTAAATTCAACGACTGGATGCTAAATTCAACGACTGGTCGCTAAATTCAACATGGAGTTTTTCTGAAGAGAAGGAAGCCGTTTAAAAAATTGTATCTGACCAGCTAGCACACTTACAGTACACTAAGTCAGACATATTTCCCTGTAAACTTGTACAGTACTTGGAGAATTTAGAGTTTTAAGTTGAAGATTAAAAAAAAAATCAAAAATTCTGAAATCGAGGAAAAACTGTTCAGAAACAAAACATCCCCTTCTCAAAACCTTCTCAGTAACACTTGATTTTGAAGGGAACCTACATATTTTATAACATTCATAAACCATACATAAAACATTCATAAGCAGTACATAAGTATTTCATAGTAGACATAATGTATTAAATGCTTACTCACTGATTATGAATGTGTTATAATGTCTTATGTAGGTACCCTTTAAATAAAGTTTTACCAACCTCCCTTTCCTGGGTTATTCTCGTATCTATGCTAGTTGAAATGGGATTAGTTTTAAATATAATTTACTTTAATTCTCCACCATCATGAAAATTAAAAAAAAAAAAAAAACTAAATTCAGTGTGATGGACTTAAATGTTTCCTTCATTCTCATTTCGTTTAAGTCTGTTATCCTGTGGCATGGTTTTCGGTTTTATTTTTTAAATTTTTTAATTTCGTGGTCTTCATGATAAAGAAAGTTCTAAGCGTGAAACGTGCACTGAAATGTCCAAAATTGAGTTGAAAAAATGTAGTAGGTGAAATGAAGATGTAGGCCCGAAAGAACACACGATGATTAAAAAGTAAAAAAAACTACTGTCTGATTTTAATGTTCACTGTGTTTTATACAGTATCAAACATTGTTGTTCACTTTGAACATTTTTACTAAAGAAATTCCAATAATGTATTGTGTAATTTTTTTTTGGAGTACTTTAAATGCATTAATTAAAAGACTCGTTCAAAATAAATTGGATTTGATTCACTGTATAAAATTTGTTTAGAACTGTTACTTTAATAATATTTGTATTTAGTTCTTCTGGTGTTCTATAGTAATTTCTCTCCAGTAATTCAGGTTTGAACTATGGTATTTCAGTGTGAATACAGTTGTAGGTTTGGCCTCGTCTGCTTGCTGTATGTATTTATTTAGTTATAGGCTTGTTACATTTGGTCATGGGGCGCAGCTGGCCAGATATTTTCAACCCTAAAACCACATTGATCTCCTAGATATCCATATCCTAGAGAGGGTATTTAACTCTTGTTTATTCTAGCCTATAATCAAATAAATACAAACCAACTGGCAAGTGTCTTCACTGACATTTTCAACCTGTCTCCGACTGAGTCTGTAATACCTACATGTTTCAGGCAGACCACCATAGTCCCTTTGCCCAAGAACACCAAGGTAACCTGCCTAAATGACTACCAACCCGTAGCACTCACGTCTGTAGCCATGAAGTGCTTTGAAAGGCTGGTCATGGCTCACATCAGTACCATCATCCCAGAAACCCTAGACCCACTCCAATTTGTATACCGCCACAACAGATCCACAGATTATGCAATCTCTATCGCACTCCACACTGCCCTTTCCCACCTGGACAAAAGGAACACCTATGTGAGAATGCTGTTCATTGACTACAGCTCAGCGTTCAACACCATAGTGCCCTCAAAGCTCATCAATAAGCTAAGGACCCTGGGACTTAACACCTCCTGCAACTGGATCCTGGACTTCCTGACAGGCCACCCCGGTGATAAGGGTAGGCAACAACACATCTGCCACGCTGATCCTCAACACGGAGGCCTCTCAGGGGTGCGTGCTTAGTCCCCTCCTGTACTCCCTGTTCACCCATGACTGTGTGGCCAAGCACGACTCCAACACCATCATTAAGTTTGCTGACGACACAACAGTGGTAGGCATGATCACTGACAACGATGAGACAGCCTATAGGGAGGAGGTCAGAGACCTGGCAGTGTGGTACAAGGACAACAACCTCTCCCTCAACGTGATCAAGACAAATTAGCTGATCGTGGACTATAGGAAAAGGGGGGCCGAACAGGCCCCCATTAACATTGACGGGGCTGCAGTGGAGCCGGTTGAGAGTTTGAAGTTCCTTGGTGTCCACATCACCAACAAACTATCATGGTCCAAACACACCAAGACAGTTGTGGAGAGGGCACAACAACACCTATTCCCCCTCATTAAAAATATTTGTCATGGGTCCTCAGATCCTCAAAAGGTTCTACAGCTGCACCATCAAGAGCATCCTGACTGGTTGCATCACCGCCTGGTATGGCAACTGCTTGGCTTCCGACCGCAAGGCGCTACAGAGGGTAGTGCGTACGGTCCAGTACATCACTGGGGCCAAGCTTCCTGCCATCCAGGACCTCTATACCAGGCAGTGTCAGAGGAAGGCCCTAAAAATTGTCAAAGACTCCAGCCACCCTAGTCATAGACTGTTCTCTCTGCTACCGCACGGCAAGCGGTACCAGAGCGTTAAGTCTAGGTCCAAAAGGCTCCTTAACAGCTTATACCCCTGCTGAACAGGCAATCAAATGGCTACCCGGACTATTTGCCTTGACCCCCTTTTTTTTACATTGCTGCTACTCGCTGTTTATTATCTATGCATAGTCACTGCCCCTATCTACATGTACATATGACCTTAATTACCTCGACTAACCTGTACCCCCGCACATTGACTCGGTACCGGTACCCCCGTATATAGCCTTGTTATTTTTGTTACTTTTTTTACTTTAGTTTATTTAGCAAATATTGCCTCACTGCAGTGTTTGTTAAGGGCTTGTAAGTAAGCATTTCACAGTAAGGCAACACCTGTTGTATTTGGCCCATGTGACAAAAACAATTTGATTTGATTTTCAAGAAGTACTATATCTGGGGCGGCAGGGTAGCTTAGTGGTTAGAGCGTTGGACTAGTAACCGAAAGGTTGCAAGATCGAATCCCCGAGCTGCCAAGGTAAAAATCTGTCTTTCTGCTCCTTAACAAGGCAGTTAACCCACTAGGCCGTCATTAAAAATAAGAATTTGTTCTTAACGGACTTGCCTAGTTAAATAAAGGTAACAAAAAAAAAAAGTTTTGTATTGTAAATCATGTTACAGAAACCTATAGGATCATGTCCATACAGTATGTTTTCCATGGAAACCACCGGGCGATAGCATGTCAGGACATGTGGTGTGACATTGATTTTCAACAAAGATCCTCAATACACTTACAGTGCAGTGGTATGTGCTGCACACTGCAATGTCACCCATAACACTTGTATAGGTTCAATAAACTGCAGGAGCAGCAGTATCTCTCTAGCTTTCCATGATGTATCTAATGTACTAGTGTAGGTAGGCTGTGCTGGTCTGGTCATATTCCACAGATCAAATTAGCCTGAAATCCAGATTTGCTTAACGTTCCACTTCCTGTACACTGTGGGAGGAGCTCAATTGGTTTTAGCTTGACTACTCGCGTCCGTTCTTCCGTCCTCCCCTCGTATGCTTTTGAAAAATATCAAAAGGTAACGGAGGAGCGGAAATGTAGAAACAAAGGCACTTTTATGAAATGAGACTCCTGTCGTACTGTATGTTCGGCATATGACACTGAGAACAGGGAGTTTAATGTTATCACAAACTGACTGGTGCCCAGGCTAAGAATGAACAGCTACTTATGTCAGACAACTAATCCTTCCAGTCCTTTTCCCTGCACTCCTGGCCAAGATGACCTCAGGCATCTTGGCCTCTTGGAAAAAAAGATGCTATCTAGACCCTGAAACGGTTCTTCGGCTGTCCCCATAGGACAACCCTTTGAAGAAGGCTTTTTGGTTCCAGGTAGAACCCTTTTGGGTTCCATGTAAAACCCTTTTACATAGAGAGTTCTACATGGAACCCAAAATAGTTCTAAATGTAACCAAAAAGGGTTCTACCTGGAACCAAAAAGGGTTGTCCTATGGGGGAAGCCGAAGAAGCCTTTTTTGTAAAGGTGAGTAACTCCTGACTGTCCTCTGGAAGAACACTAGAGCCTGGTCCAGCCTGTGTAGAGCCTTGTACACCAGGCCCATGTTGAAATAGAGGTCTCCATTGGATCATGTTGGTTTATTCTGTCACATTACAGAACAGGAGCCTTTTGAGTCTGTCTGGTTATAAGTGAATGGCCAAAAGTGATGGCATTATGCAACAGGTTTTCTACCAACAAACTTTATCAGTGTGTGTTTTGCACCAAGCCTGGTTCTATCTGTTTAACTCCTATGGTTGTTGTCATGTAAATGCCCAAATGAGTTGTCAAGACAACACAAACAGATCTGGGACCAGGCTATTTCGCTCCTCGGTGCCATGATAACAAGTTTTACTTAAAAAATACAAGACACCATTTTTTAAATGTTTTATTATGCATCCAAGTAATAATATTTGTTTACACAAACAGGAATACATTTGTCACATTGAAATAGTTTGGATACTATTTCCATGACAACAATACAAAATCAAAAACAGAAAAAGCACACCAATAAACAAACATAATAATTGAATATTATACAATGGCAACAAAACTTTTAACTGCCATACATGAAATTCATGAATTGTAACAGTTGTTGTTATATTAGTTATTTCTCAGGGTTTCCTTGGATACGCATGTGATCTCTTTCAATGCACAGAGTATGAAGTGTATGGTCAAAATTGCAATCTAAAGCCTACTTTAAAGCTATACCTTCTGCAATTACAACGCAGACATTACTACAACAACAAAAATTACATCAAATGGGGCTGGGTTAATTGTCTGCATGAACCTCATTTACATAAAACGGACAGACGTGTAGTCCAAATGGAATCTCATTTACATAAAACTGACAGAGGTGTAGTCCAAATTGAATCGTAAGAGGTGAAATATTATATATACATAATATAACTTTTCCAGTGTTGCGGATTGCTACATTTAAGCACATCATTATGAACTAACCATTCTGTATCTTTACCTATTAAAAGAGTAACAATAGCCTGGGTTTCTCCATGTAGACTGACTATTGGAGCGCCCATCAGCAGCGGGCTAAAGGCCTTGTACTGTGATCAGTCGCTCATACGTAGCACACCAGTCTGGTTACTAAAGGCTATGACATGTAATAACAGGCTATAAACCGTACTCTGATCATTCACACATACGTAGCACACCGGTCTGGTTACTAAAAGCTATGACATGTAATAACAGGCTATAAACCGTACTCTGATCATTCACACATAAGTAGCACACCGGTCTGGTTACTAAAGGCTATGACATGTAATAACAGGCTATAACTCTTCTACTCCCTCTACCACAGGGTTTCACCATAGCACACTGAGAGAGCAAGCCTGTGTGTGTGTGTGTGTGTGTGTGTGTGTGTGTGTGTGTGTGTGTGTGTGTGTGTGTGTGTGTGTGTGTGTGTGTGTGTGTGTGTGTGTGTGTATTTGGCTCCCAACATGACATTCCTCTCCTGATTAACTTTACAGTAACACTGATCTGAACCAGACAGACAGATATTTTCTTTTAAAGTCCTTGACAAGTGAATGAATCTCTCTGACTCTAACTCATGGTAATCATCTCATATTTGTCCTTAAGACTGCTGTCCTCCTCCAGATCTTCTTCCTCCTCTTCGTCCTCCTCCTCTTCCTCCTCGTGGGGTTTCTCAGGCTGTTTGTGATGCATCTCGATGAACAGGAAGTAGACCAGGGCCCCGACCACACCCCCTATCATCGGCCCCGCCACCGGGACCCACCACCAGTAGTCTGACGTGCTGTGTATAGGTAGGCACACACACATATACACACACATTACAAGAACACATAACACATGCAATAGATGAAGGTATAAGAACACATAACACATGCAATAGATGAAGGTATAAGAACACATTATCCAGCTGTCCTTCTGGATAATGCTGTGACACGTCTAGCCACACTTATAAACACGTTCTTAAGCCTTGTACACTGCATTCGGAAAGTATTCAGACCCCTTGACTTTTTCCACATTTTATTATGTTACAGCCTTATTCTAAAACGGATTAAATTGTTTTTTTCCCCCTCATCAATCTACACACAACACCCCATAGTGACAAAGCAAAACGTTTTTTTTTAATGTTTGCAAATGTATTAAAAATAAAAAACGGAAATATAACATTTACATAAGTAGATTGAAGCACCTTTGGCAGCGGTAACAGCTTCTTGGGTATGACGCTACGAGCTTGGCACACCTGTATTTGGGGAGTTTCTCCCATTTTTCTCTGCAAATCCTCTGAAGCTCTGTCAGGTTGGATGGGGAGCATTATTTCCAGGTCTCTCCAGAGATATCCGATCGTGTTCAAGTCCGGACTTTCGCTGGGCCACTCGAGGACATTCAGAGACTTGTCCCGAAGCCCCTCCTGCATTGTCTTGGCTGTGTGCTTAGGGTCATTGTCCTGTTGGAAGGTGAACCTTCGCCCCAGTCTGAGGTCCTGAGAGCTCTGGAGCAGGTTTTCATCAAGGATCTCTCTGTACTTTGCTCTGTTCTTCTTTCCCTCAATCCTGACTAGTCTCCCAGTCCCTGCCACTGAAAAACATCCCCACTGCATGATGCCGCCACCACCATGCTTCATCGTAGGGATGGTGCTAGGTTTCCTCCAGACGTGACACTTGGCATTCAGACCAAAGTGTTCATTCTTGGTTTCATCATACCAGAGAATCTTGTTTCTCATGGTCTGAGAGTCCTTTAGGTGCCTTTGGCAAACTCCAAATGGGCTGTCATGTGACTTTTTACTGAGGAGTGACTTCCATCTGGCTACTCTACCATAAAGGCCTTATTGGTGGAGTGCTGCAGAGATGGTTGTTTTTCTGGAAGGTTCTCCCATCTCCACAGAGGAACTCTGGGAAAGTATTGTAGGTAATACTCAGTAGGGTCTGTAGAATGTACAGTTGAAGTCGGAAGTTTACATACACCTCAGCCAAATACATCTAAAATCAGTTTTTCACAATTCCTGATTGTGAAATGTCAGAATAATAGTTGAGAGAAGGATTTATTTCAGCTTTTATTTCTTTCATCACATTCCCAGTGGGTCAGAAGTTTACATACACTCAATTAGTATTTGGTAGCATTGCCTTTAAATTGTTTAACTTGGGTCAAACGTTTCCGGTAGCCTTCCACAAGCTTCCCACAATAAATTGGCTGAATTTTGTCCCATTCCTCCTGACAGAGCTGGTTAACTGAGTCAGGTTTGTAGGCCTCCTTGCTCGCACACGCTTTTTCAGCTCTGCTCACAAATTTTCTATAGGATTGAGGTCAGGGCTTTGTGATGGCCACTCCAATACCTTGACTTTCTTGTCCTTAAGCCATTTTGCCACAACTTTGGAAGTATGCTTGGGGTCATTGTCCATTTGGAAGACCCATTTGCGACCAAGCTTTAACTTCCTGACTGATGTCTTGAGATGTTGCTTCAATATAGCCACATAATTTTCCTCCCTCATGATGCTATCTATTTTGTGAAGTGCACCAGTCCCTCCTGCAGCAAAGCACCCCCACAACATGATGCTGCCACCCCTGTTCTTCACGGTTGGGATGGTGTTCTTAGGCTTGCAAGCCTCCCCCTTTTTCCTCCAAACATAACGATGGTCATTATGGCCAAGCAGTTCTATTTTTGTTTCATCAGACCAGAGGACATTTCTCCAAAAAGTATAATCTTTGTCCCCATGTCCAGTTGAAAACCATAGTCTGCCTTTTTTATGGCGGTTTTGGAGCAGTGGCTTCTTCCTTGCTGAGGGGCTTTTCAGGTTATGCTGATATAGGACTCGTTTTACTGTGGATATAGATACTTTTGTACCTGTTTCCTCCAGCATCTTCACAAGGTCCTTTGCTGTTCTGGGATTGATTTGCAGTTTCGCACCAATGTACATTCATCTCCAGGAGACAGAACGCGTCTCCTTCCTGAGCGGTATGACGGCTGCGTGGTCCCATGGTGTTTATACTTGCGTACTATTGTTTGTACAGATGAACGTGGTACCTTCAGGCATTTGGAAATTGCTCCCAAGGATGAACCAGACTTGTGGAAGTCTACATTTTTTTTCCTGAGGTCTTGGCTGATTTCTTTTGATTTTCCCATGATGTCAAGCAAAGAGGCACTGAGTTTGAAGGTAGGCCTTGAAATTCATTCACAGGTACACCTCCAATTGAGTCAAATGATGTCAATTAGCCTATCAGAAGCTTCTAAAGCCATGACATCATTTTCTGGAATTTTCCAAGCTGTTTAAAGGCACTGTCAATTTAGTGTATGTAAACTTCTGACCCACTGGAATTGTGATACAGTGAATTATAAGTGAAATAATCTGTCTGTAAACAAATGTTGGAAAAATGACATGAGTAGATGTCCTAACCGACTTGCCAAAACTATAGTTTGTTAACAAGAAATTTGTGGAGTGGTTGAAAAACGAGTTTTAATGACTCCAACATAAGTGTATGTAAACTTCCGACTACAACTGTATATACTTGAAAATGTATCAATTGCCCAATTTGGCATATTTGGGCAAACTCCTGGCAGGCTTGATACAAAATATTGTGTAGTGATGTAATTATTCACTGAATCAATCTGAAACTTTGCACACACAATGCTGCCATCTGTTGGCCAAAATCGAAATTACACTTAGAATCCTATCTGAATGTATGGCATTTCAAAGATGATGGAAAAAAAATAGATATATAAAAACTCATGTTTTTTTGTTTCTATTATCATTTACCAGATCTAATGTGTTATATTCTCCTATATTAATTTCACATTTCCACAAACTTCAAAGTGTTTCCTTTCAAATAGTACCAAGAATATACATACATGTATCCTTATTTCAGGTCCTGAGCTACAGACAGTTAGATTTGGGTATGTCGTTTTAGGCGGAAATTGAAAAAAAGGGTCCGATCCTTAATTTAAGAATGTTGGAGGCCACTGTGTTGTTAGGGACCTTCAATGCTGCAGAAATGTTTTGGTACCCTTCCCCAGATTTGTGCCTCGACACAATCCTGTCTTGGAGCTCTATGAAAAATCCCTTCGACCTCATGGCTTGGTGTTTGCTCTGACATGCACTGTCAACTGTGAGACCTTATATAGACAGGTGTGTGCCTTTCCAAATCATGTCCAATCAATTGAATTTACCACAGGTGGACTCCAATCAAGTTGTAGAAACATCTCAAGGATGATCAATGACAACTGGATGCACCAGAGCTAAATTTAGAGTCTCATAGCAACGGGTGTGAATACTTATGTAAATAAGGCATTTCTGTTTATTTTTAATACATTTGCAAACATTCCTAAAAACCTGTTTTCACTTCGTCATTATAGGGTATTGTGTGGAGATTGATGGTAAAAAAAAATGCTTTAGTGTAATAAAATGTGGAAAAAGTCAAAGGGTCTGAATACTTTCCGAATGTATTATAAGTGCGGCTAGATGCGGCCGTCACAGAATTATCCAGAAGGACAACTGTTTGTTTTTTACAGCACCATTATAATTTAAATCTCAGTCTACTTTCCAAGCTCCAAAGCTTTGAAAGTTAAATTCAATAGTAGGCAGGCAGTAACCCAACGGGGTAGCACAGAGCATGACAACAGATAATTAGCTAACATTGACTGCATGTGATGTG
This sequence comes from Salmo trutta, assembly GCF_901001165.1. NCBI lineage: Eukaryota > Metazoa > Chordata > Actinopteri > Salmoniformes > Salmonidae > Salmo > Salmo trutta. The sequence goes on from NC_042960.1 coordinate 65,419,230, forward strand.
AGGTGATGTGTTGCTGTGCATGTGAGGTTATATAACACCAATCAACACAGGGTTGTTTTTTCACCTATCAATACCAGACAATCAAAGGATGCTTTGATTAAAACGGTCAACTAATAATCAAGCTAGTTTTGGAATAGATCCAGTAAATGGAACTAGAAGTTTGTGAAACAGTCTTTGATCGACATCAGTAACCTGAACCCTTCTATATGAGTTACCTGAACCCTTCTATATGAGTTACCTGAACCCTTCTATATGAGTTACCCGAACCCTTCTATATGAGTTACCTGAACCCTTCTATATGAGTTACCTGAACCCTTCTATATGAGTTACCTGAACCCTTCTATATGAGTTACCTGAACCCTTCTATATGAGTTACCTGAACCCTTCTATATGAGTTACCTGAAGACTTCAATATGAGTTACCTGAAGACTTCTATATGAGTTACCTGAAGCCTTCTATATGAGTTACCTGAAGACTTCTATATGAGTTACCTGAAGCCTCCCCAGTCTGCTACTGCAGTGAAGTGCCGTGGCCCCGGGTGTCTGGCAGGGTTGAGGTGGTACTTACCTCTAATCTTAGCCGCATATATTATACAGTATTATATTATGAGTTACCTGAACACCTCCCAGCCCCAGCCTGCTACAGCAGTAAAGAGCCGTGGCCCCAGGTCCCTGGCAGGGTTGAGGGGGTACCCACAGTTCAGCCCCATGGACACCCCGATAGCCATGATGATCAGGCCGATGCACAGCGGCTCCATGCCCCTAGGGGCACCGATGTTCTTCCCATCGTTGATGGCCAGGATACACAACACCAGCATGCCTGTTCCCGCTGCCTGGAGAGTACAATCAAAGAATACAGTATGAAGATAGGCAGAGTCCCTGTTCACGCTTGTCGGCGATGTCATGGCGATGTTGGCTAGCTAAGTGATCGGGGCTAACGGTTGTCTCACGATGAACTGTGCATGTGAAGGCTGTCAAATTAAAGGCACTTCTTCGATATAAAGTTGTTTTTGACGAAAATAAAAACGTATCAGTTTGTCACTCACGAGGTTGGAGTAATAACATGTTCAACTACTGAAGACATCTTGAATCTTGGTTGTTCCTTTAGATTGAAAAAAAAATCAACAATTAAGGAAGAGCTTTTCACTTCTCTCATTGACTTCTAAAACCCCGGCCTGGTCTGCTTGGTCTGTTTCGGAAAACGCTCCCGGAAGTCTCTCAATATTGCGCCTCTGTGTTTAAAATCTCTGTGGTAAGATGATTTCAAAAATAATTTTATTGTTGACAACAGCATTGGGTCAATTACATTTCAATTCAGTCAATTCAGGAAGGAAATGGTTGATCATTTAAATAAAAGGACATTGAATAACACCTGGTGATATTTTCATTTATTTTAATATTCAAGCAGGATACAAAGAAAATTGTTGAAATGTTATTCTTTATATTTTTGGGGAGATCATAATGTTATTCTTCATCCAGACTGCATCACATCCGGCCGTGATTGGGAGTCCCATAGGGTGGCGCACAATTGGCCTGGCATCGTCCAGGTTTGGCCGAGATAGGCCGTCATTGTAAATAATATTTTTTTTTTTAACTGACTTGCCTAGTTAAATAAAAAATGTAAAAATGTAAATATATATTTGTTGGGAGAATGTAATGTTATTCTTTATATTTGTTGGGAGAAAGTAATGTTGTTCTTTATATTTGTTGGGAGAATGATGTTATTCTTTATATTTGTTCGGAGAATGTAATGTTATTCTTTATATTTGTTGGGAGAACGTTGGGAAAACATTTCCACTGCATTTCAGCCCTACCACAAAAGGACCAGCTGACATTATGTCAGTGATTCTCTCGTTAACACAGGTGTGAGTGTTGACGAGAACAAGGCTGGAAATCACTCTGTCATGCTGATTGAGTTCGAATAACAGACTGGAAGCTTCAAAAGGAGGGTGGTGCTTGGAATCATTGTTCTTCCTCTATCAACCATGGTTACCTGCAAGGAAACACGTGCCGTCATCATTGCTTTGCACAAAAAGGGCTTCACAGGCAAGGATATTGCTGCCAGTAAGATTGCACCCAAATCAACCATTTATCGGATAATCAAGAACTTCAAGGAGAGCGGTTCAATTGTTGTGAAGAAGGCCATAGTAACATCTGACAAAAATATCTAGACACTGAAGCAGCAAACTTTGTGAAAATTAATATTTGTGTCATCCTCAAAACTTTTAGACATGACTGTACACACAACACCTCATAATGACAAAGCAAAAACAGATTTTTTTTTTTTAAATATCACATTTACATAAGTATTCAGACCCTTTACTCAGTACTTTGTTGAAACACCTTTGGCAGCGATTACAGCCTCAAGTCTTCTTGGGTGTGAAGCTACAAGCTTAGCATACCTGTATTTGGCGGGTTTCTCCCATTCTTCTCTGCAGATCCTCTCAAGCTCTGTCAAGTTGGATGGGGGGGAGGGTCGCTGCACAGCTATTTTCAGGTCTCTCCCAGAGATGTTCGATCGGGTTCAAGTCCGGGCTCTGGCTGGGCCAATCAAGGACATTCAGAGACTTGTCCCGAAGTCACTCCTTCATTGTCTTGGCTGTGTGCTTAGGGTCATTGTCCTGTTGGAAGGTGAACCTTCGCCCCAGTCTGAGGTCCTGAGCGCTCTGGAGCAGGTTTTCATCAAGGATCTCTCTGTACTTTGCTCCATTCATCTTTCCCTCAATCCTGACTAGTCTCCCAGTCCCTGCCACTGAAACATCCCCACAGCATGTTGCTGCCATCACCTTGCTTCACCGTAGGGATGGTGCCAGGTTTCCTCCAGACGTGAACCTTGGCATTCAGGCCAAAGAGTTCAATCTTGGTTACATCAGATCAGATAATCTTGTTTCTCATATTCTGAGAGTCCTTTAGGTGCCTTTTTGGCAAACTCCAAGTGGGCTCTCGTGCCTTTTACTGAGGAGTGGCTTCTGTCTGGCCACTCTTACCATAAAGGCCTGATTGGTGGAGTGCTGCAGAGATGGTTGTCCTTCTGGAAGGTTCTGCCATCTTCATAGAGGAACTCTGGTGCTCTGTCAGAGTGACCAGAGGGTTCTTGGTCACCTCCCTGACCAAGGCCCTTCTCCCTCGATTGCTCAGTTTGGTCGGGCGGCCAGCTCTAGGAAGAGTCTTGGTGGTTACAAACTTACTCCGTTTAAGAATAATGGAGGCCACTGTGATCTTGGGGACCTTAACATTTCTAAAAAACATTTTAGAATAAGACTGTAACGTAACAAAATATGGAAAAAGTCAAGGGGTCTGAATACTTTCTGTTTGCACTGTATAGTATTTTTTGGTCCTAACTATTACAGATCATGGCCTTTTAAACCCACCCCTCAGCTACTCTCAGTCCATCCCACCTGTCTCCGTAAAGCTACTCTCAGTCCATCCCACCTATCTCTGTAAAGCTACTCTGTCCATCCCACCTATCTCCGTAAAGCTACTCTCAGTCCATCCCACCTATCTCTGTAAAGCTACTCTGTCCATCCCACCTATCTCTGTAAAGCTACTCTCAGTCCATCCCACCTATCTCCGTAAAGCTACTCTCAGTCCATCCCACCTATCTCCGTAAAGCTACTCTCAGTCCATCCCACCTATCTCCGTAAAGCTACTCTCAGTCCATCCCACCTATCTCCGTAAAGCTACTCTCAGTCCATCCCACCTATCATCGTAAACCACACTTATGATCTCCATCTGCAATATATTTTTAAACTGTGCTGTTTTACATAAATTCTGAACCTTTATAATCGCATAATATTTACAGATAGTAAAATATTCATCTTTAATATACAAATGGTGTGTATATTATATTGTTGATTGATTGACTATGGGTTTCCAAATCTCAAAAACTGTGCTATTTGTAGGGTTCGTTTCATGTAAATGTTGTGATTTTTCAGCCGCTCTTAAACCTGTGACCAGAAACAAGCTACATAGGGGCAATACCAAAAGAAGTGATCTAATGATTCTGTCTCTTTGCAGCAAAATCTGCAAAGCTGGGATAAATAAATACAATTCAAATAAATGGTTGCATGCCCCATATACAGGACATAACATTCTGTAGGTGGCAATAATTTTATATTATCGTTTAAATTGAGTGTTGCTTTGTGTATCAGTTCATAAACGATGTACCATGAAAACGGAACATGGAAAATCTCTTCCCACCTATTTTGCAACCTGTATGGTGCCGCTGTCAACATTTTGGTTCTCAAATGAAACTGGTATACAGTGACTTCAGAAAGTATTCATACCCCTTGACTTATTCCACATTTTGTTGTGTTACAGCCTGAATTCAAAATTGATTAAATATTTTTTTTTTCACCCATCTACACACAATACCCAAAACCATAATGATAAAGTGAAAACATGTTTTTAGAAATGTTTTCAAATTTATTGAAAATGAAATACAGAAATATCTAATTTACATAAGTATTTATACCCCTGGGTCAGCACATGTTTGAATCATCTTTGCACACGTGGATTGTACAATATTTAAACATGAAACAATTCTTCAAGCTCTATCAAGTTAGTTGTTGATCATTGCTAGACAGCCATTTCCAAGTCTTACCATAGATTTTCAAGCCAATTAAAGTCAAAACTGTAACTCGGCCACCCAGGAGCATTCAATATCGTATTGGTAACCAACCTTGTGTTTTAGGTTATTGTCCTGCTGAAAGTTGAATTTGTCTCCCAGTTTATGTTGGAAAGCAGACAGACCTAGGTTTTCCTCTAAGATTTTGCCTGTGCTTAGCTCTATTCTGTTTATTTTTATCCTAAAAAAACTCCCTAGCCCTTGACGATGACAAGCATACCCATAACATGATGCAGCCACCACTCTGCTTGAAAATATGAAGTGTGGTACTCAGTGATGTGTTGCGTTGGATTTGCCCCAAACATAACACTTTGTATTCAGGACATAAAGTTAATTTCTTTGCCATATTTTTTGCAGTTTTACTTTAGTGCCTTATTGCAAACAGGATGCATGTTTTGGAATATTTGTATTCTGTACAGGCTTCCTTCATTTAACTCTGTCATTTAGTTTAGTATTGTGGAGTAACTACAAAGGTGTTGATTCATCCTCAGTTTTCTCCTATCACAGCCATTCGTACTAATCTACTGGATAACCAGTTCTTATAAACATTTGTATGACTGAAGCTTTTAGTGGGAAACTCATTTTCATTATATAAACAAGCATGTTTAATTTAGTCTGGTTGGCATTCCAAATCAAGTTAAATATTTCTTGCTCATATAATTTAAAAAAAAGAACCATATGGAAATAAGGAAACTATGATATGACTGAAGAGTTAATCAGTGTGATTTTCCATAAATACAGGTATTTTCCCTCGCAAGATCTTGTTTATTTTTTTGCTAAATTTCTATGTAAATTTGTTGTAGTGAGTTAATTTATATATTTCGGGATATGAATGCCAAGTATGTCTTCTTCACCGTCAGACCATTTTATTGATAAACTACAGGGTGGTGTAAAAGTTGTGTATTTTAATGATGCAATAAGTAATATGGTACATTTATCATAATTAGGTTTTAGTCCAGAGAGGTTAGAGAAATATTCCAGATTCTCAATGAGATTGTGCATCCAGTGCAGGGATCCAAATTCCAGACTTAAGAGAGAACTTGAGTCACTGGCATAGATTGACACTTTTGTTTTTAAGCCCTGGATTTTTAACCCCTTGATATTATTGTTGGTTCTGATACCTAACATTTTGATGGCCAGAGCCAATAGATACTGAGACAATGTACAACCTTGTTTTTGTCCTTTTGACAGTTCAATACTTTCTGAGATGTAGCCATTATTTACTATTTTACACCTCAAGTTACTATACATAACTTTAACTCATTGTATAAGAGATTCTCCAAAATAAATAATATATCAATTCTAGTTGTACTTTATCAGCGGCATTTTCAAAGTCAGCTATGAAAACCAGGCCTGATATCCCAGATGTTCCATAGTGTTCTATTGTTTCCAGTACTTGTCTTATATTATCTCCAATGTACCGTCCATGTAAACAACCTGTCTGGTTAGGATGAATAATATCCCTGTAGCTCAGTTGGTAGAGCATGGTGTTTGCAATGCCAGGTTTGTGGGTTCGATTCCCACGGGGGGCCAGTACAGAAAAAAATAAATAATGAAATGTATGAAATGTATGCATTCACTACTGTAAGTCGCTCTGGATAAGAGCATCTGCTAAATGACTTAAATGTAAATGTGACAATACCTTTTTTAATTCTATGCGCCCTGCATTTTGCAAAAAAATGTTTGCATCACAACACTGAAGTGTAAGGGGCCTCCAATTTTTTTAAATGGACTGGATCTTTATATTTCCCACTGTGATCCTATTGCAGTAATAATGATATCAGACCTTCTTGTTGAGTGTCTGATAATCTACCATTTTATATGAGTGGTTAAAACACGCTAATAGTGGATCTTTGAGTACATCAAGAAAAGTTTGATATAACTCGAGCCCTGGAGTTTTTCCAGACTGTTCCTCCTCTGTAATCTGGCCTTCATATGAGTCTTTCTGTATAGCTGTTAATTTCACATTATTAATAGGGTAAAAAGTCATTATAGGTACCATCCTTCAGCGGTAATATTATTCTTTATATTTGTTGGGAGAAAGTAATATTATTCTTTATATTTGTTGGGAGAAAGTAATATTATTCTTTATATTTGTTGGGAGAAAGTAATATTATTCTTTATATTTGTTGGGAGAAAGTAATATTATTCGTTATATTTGTTGGGAGAAAGTAATATTATTCTTTATATTTGTTGGGAGAATGTAATATTATTCGTTATATTTGTTGGGAGAATGTAATATTATTCTTTATATTTGTTGGGAGAAAGTAATATTATTCGTTATATTTGTTGGGAGAAAGTAATATTATTCTTTATATTTGTTGGGAGAAAGTAATATTATTCTTTATATTTGTTGGGAGAAAGTAATATCTAAGACAGGATGCAACAACACCATCGTGATTGTTACTGTGTTGTGTCTGTGTTGATGCTAAAGTGTTAAGTAGGTAAGTGTGAACATCAGAACAAGGGTCATTGGCCCCAAAACCCAGCTAACGAGGGGATGTGATGTGTAGGAAAGTGGGACAATCAATTTGCATTAGCAACATGTCCCAGAGAACTGTGGATGTAAAGGTTTAATGGCCTAACTCTGACAAAACATTGTGTAACTAGAGCAGACTGGAGTACCAGAGGGGTCGTCTCTCTCCTCTCAACACCTTGATTTTGTCTCGCCTGGTTTGCCTAGGTGGTGTTCATTAAGGCACGCAACGGACATTTTTTGCAACAAAAAACTAAAATGTGTAGGTAGGTAGTAGGTAGGTAGTCCCTCAGAGAATATACATCTGTGTGGTGCCTAATGAACATGATGCTGGTCTCTCCCCCCTGGTCTCCCTCCATGGTCTCTCTCTCCCCCCTGGTCTCTCTCTCCCCCCCGGTCTCCCCCTCTCCCTGGTCTCTCTCTCCCCTGGTCTCTCTCTCTCCCCCGGTCTCTCTCTCCCCTGGTCTCTCTCTCCCCTGGTCTCTCTCTCCCCTGGTCTCTCTCTCTCCCCCGGTCTCTCCCCCCCCCCTGGTCTCTCCCTCCCCTGGTCTCTCTCTCCCCCAGGTCTCTCTCTACCCTGGTCTCCCCCCCCCCCCCTCCCCTGGTCTCTCTCTCCCCCAGGTCTCTCTCTACCCTGGTCTCCCCCCCCCCCTCCCCCCTGGTCTCTCTCTCCCCCTGGTCTCTCTCTCCCCCCTGGTCTCTCTCTCCCCTGGTCTCTCTCTCTCCCCCTGGTCTCTCTCCCCCCCGGTCTCTCTCCCCCGGTCTCTCTCTCCCCCGGTCTCTCTCTCCCCCCCTCCCCCCGGTCTCTCTCTCCCCCCTGGTCTCTCTCTCCCCTGGTCTCTCTCCCCCAGGTCTCTCTCTACCCTGGTCTCTCTCCCCTGGTCTCTCTCCCCCCCGGTCTCTCTCTCCCCCCTGGTCTCTCTCCCCCGGTCTCCCTCCCTGGTCTCTCTCTCGCCTGGTCTCTCTCTCCCCCCTGGTCTCTCTCTACCCTGGTCTCATTCCCCCAGGTCTCTCTCCCCCTGGTCTCATTCCCCCAGGTCTCTCTCCCCTGGTCTCCCTCTCCCCTGGTCTCTCTCCCCCCTGGTCTCCCTCTCCCCAGGTCTCTCTCCCCCCTGGTCTCCCTCTCCCCAGGTCTCTCTCCCCCCTGGTCTCCCTCTCCCCTGGTTTCTCTCTACCCTGGTCTCCCTCTCCCCTGGTCTCTCTCCCCTGGTCTCCCTCTCCCCTGGTCTCTCTCCCCCCTGGTCTCCCTCTCCCCTGGTCTCTCTCTACCCTGGTCTCCCTCTCCCCTGGTCTCTCTCCCCTGGTCTCCCTCTCCCCTGGTCTCTCTCTCCCCTGGTCTCCCTCTCCCCCTGGTCTCATTCCCCCTGGTCTCCCTCTCCCCTGGTCTCTCTCCCCCCCTGGTCTCTCTCTACCCTGGTCTCTCTCTACCCTGGTCTCTCTCTCCCCTGGTCTCTCTCCCCAGGTCTCTCTCTCCCCCGGTCTCTCTCTATCCTGGTCTCTCTCTCCCCTGGTCTCCCTCTCCCCTGGTCTCTCTCCCCCGGTCTCTCTCTATCCTGGTCTCCCTCCCCCCCGGTCTCTCTCCCCCCTGGTCTCTCTCTCCCCTGGTCTCCCTCTCCCCTGGTCTCTCTCCCCAGGTCTCTCTCTCCCCTGGTCTCCCTCCCCCCTGGTCTCCCTCTCCCCTGGTCTCTCTCTCCCCTGGTCTCCCTCTCCCCTGGTCTCTCTCCCCAGGTCTCTCTCTCCCCTGGTCTCCCTCTCCCCTGGTCTCTCTCCCCCCCGGTCTCTCTCCCCCTGGTCTCTCTCTCCCCTGGTCTCCCTCTCCCCTGGTCTCTCTCCCCAGGTCTCTCTCTCCCCTGGTCTCCCTCCCCCCTGGTCTCCCTCTCCCCTGGTCTCTCTCTCCCCCTGGTCTCTCTCTATCCTGGTCTCTCTCTCCCCAGGTCTCTCTCTCCCCTGGTCTCCCTCTCCCCCGGTCTCTCTCTATCCTGGTCTCCCTCCCCCCCGGTCTCTCTCCCCCCTGGTCTCTCTCTCCCCTGGTCTCCCTCTCCCCTGGTCTCTCTCCCCAGGTCTCTCTCTCCCCTGGTCTCCCTCCCCCCCGGTCTCTCTCCCCCCTGGTCTCTCTCTCCCCTGGTCTCTCTCTACCCTGGTCTCCCTCTCCCCTGGTCTCTCTCCCCCCCGGTCTCTCTCCCCCTGGTCTCTCTCCCCCCCGGTCTCCCTCCCCTTGGTCTCTCTCCCCCCCGGTCTCCCTCCCCCTGGTCTCTCTCCCCCGGTCTCTCTTATCGTGACCCTTGACCTTGTCTCACTTGATCTATGAGGCCATCTACAATGGTCAGAGACCTGGCACAATAGGATGCAACATACACACACACTCTTACCTGGTCTATGAGGCCTCCGAGGATGGTTAGGGACCTGGCAGGGTAAGAGGCAAAGATGTGACCGGTGGCGTTAATGCCAGTCACTGATAAAATCCCATTGGTGAAGTCCATGAACGCATCTACATGGGTGACAATGTCACAGTTAGAAAATCAAACTTAGCCATTCAGAAGATGAAAAGATAACACTACATATTGATAAGACGATGGACGTTTGCTTCAAAAATCAATCTTCTATTGCACCTTGGTTAGAAAGCGGGATAGTGACAGCTTCTTTACTTCCAGAGCACATGACAACAGTTCATAACAGAAGTTCATAACAGCAGTTAATAACATCTGTTGTTCATAACAAACATGTAAAATATGTTTGTTTGGCAGGAAATATGAGTTAAACCAGTTGACCTGATTTGTTACAATACGCCCGAAGGCTTTTAAATATGTGCAATCTGTTGGAACAGTTCCATGGGCATTTGGTCATCAACAACAGATCGCCGTGGTGATAGCAGAATGCAGAAAGGTGTTGTTTGTTGTATCACAATAAGCTTTTATTAAATAATCACATGGTCAGACTACTCACCATAATACAGACATGGCCAGACTACTCACCATAATACAGACATGGACAGACTACTCACCATAATACAGACATGGACAGACTACTCACCATAATACAGACATGGCCAGACTACTCACCATAATACAGACATGGCCAGACTACTCACCATAATACAGACATGGACAGACTACTCACCATAATACAGACATGGTCAGACTACTCACCATAATACAGACATGGCCAGACTACTCACCATAATACAGACATGGCCAGACTACTCACCATAATACAGAATGCAGACATGACCACACTACTCACCATAATACAGACATGACCACACTACTCACCATAATACAGACATGGCCAGACTACTCACCATAATACAGACGTGGCCAGACTACTCACCATAATACAGAATGCAGACATGGCCAGACTACTCACCATAATACAGACATGGCCAGACTACTCACCATAATACAGACATGGACAGACTACTCACCATAATACAGACATGGCCAGACTACTCACCATAATACAGACGTGGCCAGACTACTCACCATAATACAGACGTGGCCAGACTACTCACCATAATACAGAATGCAGACATGACCACACTACTCACCATAATACAGACATGACCACACTACTCACCATAATACATAATACAGACATGGCCAGACTACTCACCATAATACAGACATGGCCAGACTACTCACCATAATACAGACATGGCCAGACTACTCACCATAATACAGACATGACCACACTACTCACCATAATACAGACATGACCACACTACTCACCATAATACAGACATGGCCAGACTACTCACCATAATACAGACGTGGACAGACTACTCACCATAATACAGACATGGTCAGACTACTCACCATAATACAGACATGGCCAGACTACTCACCATAATACAGACGTGGCCAGACTACTCACCATAATACAGACATGGCCAGACTACTCACCATAATACAGACGTGGCCAGACTACTCACCATAATACAGAATGCAGACATGGCCACACTACTCACCATAATACAGACATGGCCAGACTACTCACCATAATACAGACGTGGCCAGACTACTCACCATAATACAGAATGCAGACATGGTCAGACTACTCACCATAATACAGACATGGCCAGACTACTCACCATAATACAGACATGGCCAGACTACTCACCATAATACAGGCCAAACACTGCAGCAGCTCCAGCGAAAGCACCAAGGAACTGAGCGCTGACATAGACAGGGAATTTATAGAACTTGAGTTTTCCCAGGATCACCATGGCCAAGGAGACAGCAGGGTTCACGTGGGCTCCTGGGAGAGAAGAGAGAGCCAGGTGATGGCTCTATCTCAATGATTCTTACATTTACGTCATTTAGCAGACGCTCTTATCCAGAGCGACTTACAAATCGGTGCATTCACCTTATGATATCCAGTGGAACAACCACTTTACAATAGTACATCTATATCTTTTTTTGGGGGGGGGGGTCAAAAGGTACTTCCCCGCAAGATCTTCTTCTCCAATAAGTTTTGAGAAGGAAGCGAGGAGAAAGGGTGGGAGGAATGACGGAATAATGAATTGAGAATGAGCCAGTGAAAGAGGAGAGAAGGGTGGGAGGTTGGAAAGAAAGCCGTCTACACTATTAGATGAAGAGACATATTACAGATATATGCTCTCACTATAACGTAATTCCAGCGGCTGAAATTACTGCTAAGTGACATATATTAAGACCAGCTATACTCCCTGTCTCTCTTCACAATATTTAAACCTGCATGAGCATGATCTTAAACCTGCATGATGTTACTGTTGTTGTTGGTTTGCAATCTATCCCGTTTTCAATCCCTCTCTGTGAACTATTTGTTGTATTCACAATCAGCCTAGCAGTGTGTTGGAGCCGGTCTCTGTCACAGAGAGGCCACTGCCGAAGATCAATGGAGTTTGTAGGACATTTACTGCCCAAGGTTATGAATGGCCTGGATGGGGCTGGAGCACAACAGGGTTATGGGTGAGAAATCAATCGCTAGTTCAGATGTATTAACGGTGAACTGGAGCTGGCACGTTCTGCATCGGTCTAGAACGTGAGGTGACAACATGACTGTTGACAGGGTGCAGGGGGGGTTATGTTGTCCGATGAACTAAATTACTCTAAAGGAATGCCTTGTGTTACAATGTTATCATCAAACAACTCAAATGTTGTTTCACTTCAGTAAGCATCGTGTGTGTGTGTGTGTGTGTGTGTGTGTGTGTGTGTGTGTGTGTGTGTGTGTATATATATACACAGTAGGTTCCAGGAACTTTTAAAAACGATTGGTTTAATTGAGATGGCATCCCCTCATTGATTGAACTGAATTCCAATATCTAATTTGAAAAGGCATTGATCCCTGCAAACTCCAATTAATAACAAAACACCATTCATTACATAATAGTACAAATGCATTGTGAATATTTTTCTGTTTTTGTCAGTACCTCAATCAGCCATGTATTGGGTTGGCTGATCATTTCACTGGGATGTAGATATCTTTGATACAGCTTTACTGCAACATTAAACTCTGGCAAAATGGCAGAGAGAGTTTGTCTGCACCGTTGCTTCAGAACAGGCTTTTTTTTAAACTATATTTTTAAACGCACTCAATTGTAGTGTGATTATTATAATGTGATATGATAATTACCTGACACTCCTCCGGCCACGTACACTGCCATCATCAGTCCTACAGAGAAGCCTATATGGATGGTGAGAGTCTCCCCCATGGCATTACGACTCAGGACCGTCTGAGCAACAGACCCAACGCCAAACAACTAACACAGGAGATGAAGAGAGGGAGAGGGAAGAAGAGAGGGAAGAGAGAGGGGGAGAGGGAAGAAGAGAGGGAAGAGAATGAAGAGAGGGAAGAAGAGAGGGAAGAAGAGGGAAGAGAGGGAGAGGGAAGAAGAGAGGGAGAGGGAAGAAGAGGGAAGAAGAGAGGGAAGAGAGAGAGAGGGAAGAAGAGAGGGAAGAGAGAGAGAGGGAAGAAGAGAGGGAAGAGAGGGAGAGGGAAGAAGAGAGGGAAGAGAGGGAGAGGGAAGAAGAGAGGGAAGAGAGGGAGAGGGAAGAAGAGAGGGAAGAAGAGAGGGAAGAGAGAGAGAGGGAAGAAGAGAGGGAAGAGAGGGAGAGGGAAGAAGAGAGGGAAGAGAGGGAGAGGGAAGAAGAGAGGGAAGAAGAGAGGGAAGAAGAGAGGGAAGAGAGGGAGAGGGAAGAGAGGGAGAGGGAAGAAGAGAGGGAGAGGGAAGAAGAGTTAGTCCAGGTCAAGCCAAGCAAATAAACATTAATCCCATTCAGTATAATACTATCAGTTACATTTAGTTTGTAAGAATTTGAATTAATTCTGATTACACTTTACTCACTTTACAAATTTTAACTAACCCTAATCCTAATTTAATCATAATCATAAACCTAATCCTAATTTAATCATAATCCTAACCCAAATTTAATTCTAACCCTAACCTAATTGGGGTGGCAGGTAGCCTAGTGGTTAGAGTGTTGGGCCAGTAATCCCCAAACTGACAAAATCTGTCGTTCTGCTCCTGAACAGGGCAGTTAACCCACTGTTCCTAGGCTGTCATTGTAAATAAGAATTTGTTCTTAACTGACTTGCCTAGTTAAATTCAAAATAATCCTAATCAAAACCTAATTTGGTCGTAATCCTACTCCTAATTGAATCATAATAATTGAATCATAATCCTACTCTTAATTGAATCATAATCCTAATGTAATCATGTGAAATAACATACATGTATTTTTATGTAATTGCTCAATAAGATAACTCATATTGAGAGGTTACAAATTGCCCTTGTAAGGCAATTTCTCACCAAAACACATTGAATATGAAGACAGCAGTACTTACAACCAAGATAAAAGTGCCCAGGAACTCAGCCAGGAACTCCTTGAGTATCCCATGTTTCAGAGCATAGCGTTGCCTCATAGTTCTCTTGTGTTTCATCTCCATGTATCACCGTGCCAACGCGCTGTCAAAACTGACAGTTATCCAACAGTCTCACAGTGTCTCTGGAGCATCGCTAGATTCCCACCACCTCCAGACACTCCCCCGTCCTCTACCCCCACCAGACACTCCCCCATCCTCTACCCCTACCAGACACTCCCCCATCCTCTACCCCTACCAGACACTCCCCCATCCTCTACCCCTACCAGACACTCCCCCGTCCTCTACCCCTACCAGACACTCCCCCATCCTCTACCCCCACCAGACACTCCCCCGTCCTCTACCCCTACCAGACACTCCCCCATCCTCTACCCCTACCAGACACTCCCCCATCCTCTACCCCTACCAGACACTCCCCCGTCCTCTACCCCCACCAGACACTCCCCCGTCCTCTACCCCTACCAGACACTCCCCCGTCCTCTACCCCTACCAGACACTCCCCCATCCTCTACCCCTACCAGACACTCCCCCGTACTCTACCCCTACCAGACACTCCCCCGTCCTCCACCCCTACCAGACAATCCCCCATCCTCTAACCCTACCAGACACTCCCATGTCCTCCACCCCTACCAGACACTCCCCCGTCCTCTACCCCTACCAGACACTCCCCCATCCTCTACCCCTACCAGACACTCCCCCATCCTCTACCCCTACCAGACACTCCCCCGTCCTCCACCCCTACCAGACACTCCCCCATCCTCTACCCCTACCAGACACTCCCCCGTCCTCTACCCCTACCAGACACTCACCGTCCTCTACCCCTACCAGATACTCCCCCGTCCTCTACCCCTACCAGAGACTCCCCCGTCCTCTACCCCTACCAGACACTCCCCCGTCCTCTACCCCTACCAGACACTCCCCCGTCCTCTACCCCTACCAGACACTCCCCCGTCCTCTACCCCTACCAGACACTCCCCCGTCCTCTACCCCTACCAGACACTCCCCCGTCCTCTACCCCTACCAGACACTAGTCTACACCCATTCAGCATGTCTCAGAGTGAGCCCAGGGGGTAAAAAATAGGCATTTTCGGGCTAAAATGTGTTAAATAGATATTGAAAGTTCTGGATGAGAGTAGTATAAGGATAATGCCTTTAGAACATTTTAATACCTTCAAAGAGTAACATAATTTAGTTTTATTTTAAGATTTTCCAACATTCTACTTTTGCAGTGGCTTACGTTGCTAATTGCTGCAAATATTTCTAAAAGCATATTGTTAGTAACAGTATGTTATTGTTCTTAGAAAACAACACACAGCAGCAGAGACGGTAGAGACCATCTGGCAGAAGTGTGCCTGTTACAACGGGGACACAGCGCCTCCTACTGGACAACATCAGTAGAAATGTACAGCTCTTATTATTCCCACGCGGTCTCCCATCCAAGTACTAATCAGGCCCGACCCTGCTAAGCTTTATGAGTTTATTATAGTAGAGTATATAAAGTTACTTTTTTTTTAAACTGAGTCTCAAAAGAAAGTAAATTGAACCAAACATAGCAGCCTACAATTTAAATTAATTATGCTAAAATCTGTTGTATTTAACAGTAGAAAACAGCACATGAATCGGATACAGCACCGACCAAATAGATGCTCTGTTGATTTGTTGGACCTCTAAACAGCAAAGCTACTAGAAAACCCAAAACCAGGAAGAGGCTGACAATTTCAGCACGCAAATCAGAATTCCCAAAGGACAACCTGTAATAGAAGCTATAGATACACATATCAAAAGCTCCTTTAGCTTCAATTAAACTAAACCCACCACAACGAAACTTTACAATTACAATGAAACCAGGGGAGAGCGCGAACGCAGTCCCCCACTACCAGAAATTATGCAATCGAGATTTCCACATTTGGGAAATTCGCAGGGGTCAGCACAGCCGGAGTGCAATGGCTGAGCCTCACCCTGGGTGAACCGCCTTCTTGATCACGGTGTCTCCCTTGCCAGGTAAGTATGAGTTGTACACGGTCAATGTGGGATAGTGCTTCCCGTGCGAACGTTTTAGTCTCATGGTTTTAGCACCACGGCTATTGAGAGAAAAGCAAATCATTTAAATGGTCGTTCAGTGTTATTTTGTCTGCTTGTAGATGGAAAGGTGGAAACACGTTTGAACTGTTATTTTACTCGTAAAATATGATTGTTTTTCCATTTTCCCAGGATGCAATTCTGTAGAAATTATCATAACAAAAACATGTTTTATTAAACGTGTCTGATAGCTGAAACTATAACAAATGATTAGAAATGCACCCGGAGTACATCCCAAACTATTTTGAAACACACATAAAGCCAAGTGAACGGAATTTGTGATTTTATTTAGCCTTTCTCGTTCTCGTGGTTCTTTTGTCTTCGAGAGAAAAGCCAGACTGCATTTCCACTATAGAACAGTAGTGGCCCCACTCCCCCAGTCCCACACAGCCACCCATGCAGGCACATTGAAACAGGGAGCGCTGATAAAGCCTTAGTTTCTACTCTATCTTGTGGTGTAAATGTCGAGACAGTGCGTTAAATACCTGACTAAGCTTTAGCGTTCATACAGATTCAACTGATGGACAATGTATCTTATTGAGCCCATGTCAGCCATTACCGGGGTGTGTCTGACAGGTCATTTACAAAAATGGCTGCGGTCCGAAACGTTAACGGTAAGAAACGACAGGCACAAGTAAGAGTATAAAAGAGTAGAATGAGTAAATTTATAGCGATCCAGTGATATTTAAGTCAAGTGACAAGGGGATTTTGCACCCCTCTCAAACACAGGAAATAGATGGTTAAAAAAGACTGATCCTCTGGTGAGCGGGGCATGCGCGTTGCTAGAGCAACTCTTAGAGCAAGGATAGGTGTGTGTGTGTGTGTGTGTGTGTGTGTGTGTGTGTCTACGTGTGTGTGTGTGTGTGTGTGTGTGTGTGTGTGTGTGTGTGTGTCTACGTGTGTGTGTCTACGTGTGTGTGGGTCTACGTGTGTGTGTCTACGTGTGTGTGTTTCTACGTGTGTGTGTGTGTGTGTGTGTGTGTGTGTGTGTGTGTGTGTGTGTGTGTGTGTGTGTGTGTGTGTGTGTGTGTGTGTGTGTGTGTGTGTGTGTGTGTGTGTGTGTGTGTGTGTGTGTGTGTGTGTGTGTGTGTGTGTGTCAGGGTCATAGGATACAGGGGTTGGAACCGGTTCAGGGAACATGACAGAAAATAATGACCTTTTCTGAGGACCAGAACAGGGAACGAAAGTGATTTATAATGTTGCTGAAAACAAACAATTATTTGAAGAACATGGGAACCGGTAAATAACGTTATTTTACATTTCGGCCATTTTTCCAGTCCAACTAAAAACGCAACAAAGCATTTCTGCAAAGCCCTCAACATCACCCAGTGTCTGCCTGCCAGCGGAAAATCTTTACTAATGTGTGTATGTAGGCTACCTGCCCTCCCACCAAATCATAGTCTACTGTAGCTACTGATGCTACAGGCCTGATTCAGAAATTAGGGAGAGAGATTTTTTATTAGAGAATAATGAAACTTTTTCAATACTAGTTAAGGATACTATAGTTATCACGTTTCACTTTGGATTTATTAACTACAAAAACGTAAGATGTGTTTTTCTTTGCAGGGGCGAAAATCTAATATCAACTTTGGAGGGGACAATTACATGAAATTTTCTCAATAGCAATTTCTGAGGGGGACACCAAAAGTAGTGCTGTAACACATAGCCTACATTGTAATATGGTAAATGTATATTGAGGAATCAAAGAAATAAGGTGTTTGCCGTACTCCTAACTACCGGTACCCAAAACTACACAACTAATCACAACAGCAATACCATTGCGTTTAACAAATCTTAGTTCAGTCACCAGTTTAAGTTGAGAGTGGGGGTATCCATGGCATTTTCCAATTATGTTCCTATTTTACAAGTCAAAAAAATTGAGAACCTTTCATAATGTTGCCAAAGACTCAACAAACTTACCTGAGACTCCGTCTCTGCCAGTCTGTCCCTGCATATCTGTCCCCAACTCTGCTGTCTGTGTGCCATCTGTTGCCTGCTCTGCCTAATGACATCATTGTGAAACATTTCCATTAGAATTTCATTTCTTTCTTATGAACTTTTTATCAACTAGTCTTTGAGATATTAGGCTAATAGGGTTCTTACTTTGCGTTTTGGTGTACTGAAAAATACTCTGATGTCCGTCTTTTTTATTTTTCTGCCATTTTTCTACCTGGCTGGCTGGCTACACACACACAGGTTATTTACAGTAGGAGATGGGCTTCTATCATCTTATCTTCTATCATTCTATTTGGGCTTCGATCTAAAAGGTAGCTAGCAAATGTGAAACGGATTGCAGTGACAAGAGTTGACAGCTGTATGAGTTCACCATTTACACAACATATGCTGCAACCTTTTGTAATTTTAATAGTTTGTTCCATATTGGCTGGCTTCCAACAACAGCTGAATTTGCAAAGCTAGCGAGCACCAATTCCGTTTCAGTGGTGTTTGCTATAATCTTTGCTACCCGGGTTAAATAAAGGTGAAATTAAATAAATAAATAAAAGTTACCTTGCGACAATTTAGCTTTCGCAACGAGACCATTAAATATATTTAAGACAATGGTAGAAGAGAGTGTAGTTCTGTTCAGTTTGGACTTCAGTTTATCGCTAACCTCATCACAGGGACTTTGAAGCACTAACTTACATCATCTGCATGCTGATCTTGGAATAAATTGACGATAGCAAAGATTCCATCTTTGACGACGCCACATAAATGGAATAGGTACTAGCTAGCTTAATAGTTAATATTTGCGCGCTAGCTCTGCATATTCAGCTAGTGTGTGAACCCTGCCAATATAAAACAAAACACTGCTATGGCACGATTGACTGGATGAATCTCACGTCAGTTACGTGCACTGAGTGCCTTTCAGACAGAAGATACTAACCCTCTGTTACCTTGCCAACTAAGGAACTGGCAGTGGATCAAACCATTGTGAGGCAAAGGGTGGGGGGGGGGGGGGTCGCAATCTTTTGAAACTTAAAAACGCGCTATTAACTGTCTATAATCATCACAATTGCTTTCATTGCGTATTATTAATATTATTTCAATTACATAGTTATGTTTACAGTGATATATTGGGGGGGACAAATCATATATTTCCCAGGATGGGGGGGTCGTGTCCCCCCTTCCCCCCCGGGATTTCCGCCCCTGTTTCTTTGTATTCTGGTGCCACTCTGCACAAGCATGTTAGATAGGTAGCTCTGGTCTGTCTAACTCTCGAAAACTCAAGGCGGCATTATGTGTAATGTAATGGAACTGAGAGTCATGACCAAGGGCTAGCTCTGGTCCAATGTTAGGTAGCTCTGGTCCAATGTTAGGTAGCTCTGGTCCAACGTTAGGTAGCTCTGGTCCAACGTTAGGTAGCTCTGGTCCAATGTTAGGTAGCTCTGGTCCAACGTTAGGTAGCTCTGGTCCAACGTTAGGTAGCTCTGGTCCAATGTTAGGTAGCTCTGGTCCAATTTTAGGTAGCTCTGGGCCATGTTAGGTAGCTCTGGTCCAACGTTAGGTAGCTCTGGTCCAACGTTAGGTAGCTCTGGTCCAACGTTAGGTAGCTCTGGTCCAATGTTAGGTAGCTCTGGTCCAATTTTAGGTAGCTCTGGGCCATGTTAGGTAGCTCTGGTCCAACGTTAGGTAGCTCTGGTCCAACGTTAGGTAGCTCTGGTCCAATGTTAGGTAGCTCTAGTCCAACGTTAGGTAGCTCTAGTCCAACGTTAGGTAGCTCTGGTCCAATGTTAGTTAGCTCCGGTCTGGTCCAACGTTAGGTAGCTCTGGTCCAATGTTAGGTAGCTCTGGTCCAACGTTAGGTAGCTCTGGTCCAATGTTAGGTAGCTCTGGTCCAATTTTAGGTAGCTCTGGGCCATGTTAGGTAGCTCTGGTCCAACGTTAGGTAGCTCTGGTCCAATGTTAGGTAGCTCTGGTCCAATTTTAGGTAGCTCTGGTCCAACGTTAGGTAGCTCTGGTCCAACGTTAGGTAGCTCTGGTCCAATGTTAGGTAGCTCTGGTCCAATGTTAGGTAGCTCTGATTGTTGATGAGTTGTTGATGAGGAAGCCGTACCCCTCCCCTGATCTTACCAGAAGACACCGCTACTGAAAAGCTGTCTGGTTGAATAGCAGAGTTGGGTGAATTCTCCGTAAACCATCTCTCTGTAAAAACAAATACATTCCCTTTCGTCCCTCTGTGATTCAAGCCTTTCTCGGAGTTCACTACGTTTATTTTTACAAAACAACACACAGCAGCAGAGACTGTAGACCATCTGGCAGAAGTGTGCCTGTTACAACGGGGACACAGCGCCTCCTACTGGACAAAATCAGTAAAAATGTACAGCGCTTATTATTCCCACGCGGTCTCCCATCCAAGTACTAATCAGGCCCGACCCTGCTAAGCTTTATGAGTTTATGGTAAAGTATACTGCTCAAAAAAATTAAGGGAACACTTAAACAACACAATGTAACTCCAAGTCAATCATACTTCTGAGAAATCAAACTGTCCACTTAGGAAGCAACACTGATTGACAATAAATTTCACATGCTGTTGTGCAAATGGAATAGACAACAGGTGGAAATTATAGGCAATTAGCAAGACACCCACAATAAAGGAGTGGTTCTGCAGGTGGTAACCACAGACCACTTCTCAGTTCCTATGCTTCCTGGCTGATGTTTTGGTCACTTTTGAATGCTGGCGGTGCTTTCACTCTAGTGGTAGCATGAGACGGAGTCTACAACCCACACAAGTGGCTCAGGTAGTGCAGCTCATCCAGGATGGCACATCAATGCAAGCTGTGGCAAGAAGGTTTGCTGTGTCTGTCAGCGTAGTGTCCAGAGCATGGAGGCGCTACCAGGAGACAGGCCAGTACATCAGGAGACGTGGAGGAGGCCGTAGGAGGGCAACAACCCAGCAGCAGGACCGCTACCTCCACCTTTGTGCAAGGAGGAGCACTGCCAGAGCCCTGCAAAATGACCTCCAGCAGGCCACAAATGTGCATGTGTCTGCTCAAACAGTCAGAAACAGACTCCATGAGGGTGGTATGAGGGCCTGACGTCCACAGCTGGGGGTTGTGCTTACAGCCCAACACCGTGCAGGACGTTTGACAATTGCCAGAGAACACCAAGATTGGCAAGTTCGCCACTGGCGCCCTGTGCTCTTCACAGATGAAAGCAGGTTCACACTGAGCACATGTGACAGACGTGACAGTCTGGAGACGCCGTGGAGAACGTTCTGCTGCCTGCAACATCTTCCAGCATGACCGGTTTGGCGGTGGGTCAGTCATGGTGTGGGGTGGCATTTCTTTAGGGGGCCGCACAGCCCTCCATGTGCTCGCCAGAGGTAGCCTGACTGCCATTAGGTACCGAGATGAGATCCTCAGACCCCTTGTGAGACCATATGCTGGTGCGGTTGGCCCTGGGTTCCTCCTAATGCAAGACAATGCTAGACCTCATGTGCCTGGAGTGTGTCAGCAGTTCCTGCAAGAGGAAGGCATTGATGCTATGGACTGGCCCGCCCGTTCCCCAGACCTGAATCCAATTGAGCACATCTGGGACATCATGTCTCGCACCATCCACCAACGCCACGTTGCACCACAGACTGTCCAGGAGTTGGCGGATGCTTTAGTCCAGGTCTGGGAGGAGATCCCTCAGGAGACCATCCGCCACCTCATCAGGAGCATGCCCAGGCGTTGTAGGGAGGTCATACAGGCACGTGGAGGCCACACACACTACTGAGCCTCATTTTGACTTGTTTTAAGGACATTACATCAAAGTTGGATCAGCCTGTAGTGTGGTTTTCCACTTTAATTTTGAGTGTGACTCCAAATCCAGACCTCCATGGGTTGATAAATTGAATTTCCATTGATTATTTTTGTGTGATTTTGTTGTCAGCACATTCAACTATGTAAAGAAAAAAGTATTTAATAAGATTATTTCATTCATTCAGATCTAGGATGTGTTATTTTAGTGTTCCCTTTATTTTTTTGAGCAGTGTATATAAAGTTACTGAGTCTCAAAAGCAGGTAAATTGAAGCAAACATAGCAGCCTTTTTACCTTTTTCATTAATTATGCTAAAATTGACACCTGACAAATAGTTTAATTTCCACATATTTCTAACAGTAGAAAACAGCACATGAATCGGATACAGCACCGACCAAAGCGATGGACATCGATAAACTGTTGATTGTAGGATCTCTAAACAGCGGAGCTACTAAAAATATAATCACTAACTTGTAACTAAGCTAGATATCTACATGCCGATACTTCGTTCAGTTATTGAAAGTACAGATTGTATCAGTCCAACCGAACATTTATTTTCACAGTGAAATCAGGGGAGAGCGCGAACGCAGTCCCCCACTACCAGAAATTATGCAATCGAGATTTCCACATTTGGGAAATTCGCAGGGGTCAGCACAGCCGGAGTGCAATGGCTGAGCCTCACCCTGGGTGAACCGCCTTCTTGATCACGGTGTCTCCCTTGCCAGGTAAGTATGAGTTGTACACGGTCAATGTGGGATAGTGCTTCCCGTGCGAACGTTTTAGTCTCATGGTTTTAGCACCACGGCTATTGAGAGAAAAGCAAATCATTTAAATGGTCGTTCAGTGTTATTTTGTCTGCTTGTAGATGGAAAGGTGGAAACACGTTTGAACTGTTATTTTACTCGTAAAATATGATTGTTTTTCCATTTTCCCAGGATGCAATTCTGTAGAAATTATCATAACAAAAACATGTTTTATTAACGTGTCTGATAGCTGAAACTATAACAAATGATTAGAAATGCACCCGGAGTACATCCCAAACTATTTTGAAACACACATAAAGCCAAGTGAACGGAATTTGTGATTTTATTTAGCCTTTCTCGTTCTCGTGGTTCTTTTGTCTTCGAGAGAAAAGCCAGACTGCATTTCCACTATAGAACAGTAGTGGCCCCACTCCCCCAGTCCCACACAGCCACCCATGCAGGCACATTGAAACAGGGAGCGCTGATAAAGCCTTAGTTTCTACTCTATCTTGTGGTGTAAATGTCGAGACAGTGCGTTAAATACCTGACTAAGCTTTAGCGTTCATACAGATTCAACTGATGGACAATGTATCTTATTGAGCCCATGTCAGCCATTACCGGGGTGTGTCTGACAGGTCATTTACAAAAATGGCTGCGGTCCGAAACGTTAACGGTAAGAAACGACAGGCACAAGTAAGAGTATAAAAGAGTAGAATGAGTAAATTTATAGCGATCCAGTGATATTTAAGTCAAGTGACAAGGGGATTTTGCACCCCTCTCAAACACAGGAAATAGATGGTTAAAAAAGACTGATCCTCTGGTGAGCGGGGCATGCGCGTTGCTAGAGCAACTCTTAGAGCAAGGATAGGTGTGTGTGTGTGTGTGTGTGTGTGTGTGTGTGTCTACGTGTGTGTGTGTGTGTGTGTGTGTGTGTCTACGTGTGTGTGTCTACGTGTGTGTGGGTCTACGTGTGTGTGTCTACGTGTGTGTGTTTCTACGTGTGTGTGTGTGTGTGTGTGTGTGTGTGTGTGTGTGTGTGTGTGTGTGTGTGTGTGTGTGTGTGTGTGTGTGTGTGTGTGTGTGTGTGTGTGTGTGTGTGTGTGTGTGTGTGTGTGTGTGTGTGTGTGTCAGGGTCATAGGATACAGGGGTTGGAACCGGTTCAGGGAACATGACAGAAAATAATGACCTTTTCTGAGGACCAGAACAGGGAACGAAAGTGATTTATAATGTTGCTGAAAACAAACAATTATTTGAAGAACATGGGAACCGGTAAATAACGTTATTTTACATTTCGGCCATTTTTCCAGTCCAACTAAAAACGCAACAAAGCATTTCTGCAAAGCCCTCAACATCACCCAGTGTCTGCCTGCCAGCGGAAAACCTTTACTAATGTGTGTATGTAGGCTACCTGCCCTCCCACCAAATCATAGTCTACTGTAGCTACTGATGCTACAGGCCTGATTCAGAAATTAGGGAGAGAGATTTTTTATTAGAGAATAATGAAACTTTTTCAATACTAGTTAAGGATACTATAGTTATCACGTTTCACTTTGGATTTATTAACTACAAAAACGTAAGATGTGTTTTTCTTTGCAGGGGCGAAAATCTAATATCAACTTTGGAGGGGACAATTACATGAAATTTTCTCAATAGCAATTTCTGAGGGGGACACCAAAAGTAGTGCTGTAACACATAGCCTACATTGTAATATGGTAAATGTATATTGAGGAATCAAAGAAATAAGGTGTTTGCCGTACTCCTAACTACCGGTACCCAAAACTACACAACTAATCACAACAGCAATACCATTGCGTTTAACAAATCTTAGTTCAGTCACCAGTTTAAGTTGAGAGTGGGGGTATCCATGGCATTTTCCAATTATGTTCCTATTTTACAAGTCAAAAAAATTGAGAACCTTTCATAATGTTGCCAAAGACTCAACAAACTTACCTGAGACTCCGTCTCTGCCAGTCTGTCCCTGCATATCTGTCCCCAACTCTGCTGTCTGTGTGCCATCTGTTGCCTGCTCTGCCTAATGACATCATTGTGAAACATTTCCATTAGAATTTCATTTCTTTCTTATGAACTTTTTATCAACTAGTCTTTGAGATATTAGGCTAATAGGGTTCTTACTTTGCGTTTTGGTGTACTGAAAAATACTCTGATGTCCGTCTTTTTTATTTTTCTGCCATTTTTCTACCTGGCTGGCTGGCTACACACACACAGGTTATTTACAGTAGGAGATGGGCTTCTATCATCTTATCTTCTATCATTCTATTTGGGCTTCGATCTAAAAGGTAGCTAGCAAATGTGAAACGGATTGCAGTGACAAGAGTTGACAGCTGTATGAGTTCACCATTTACACAACATATGCTGCAACCTTTTGTAATTTTAATAGTTTGTTCCATATTGGCTGGCTTCCAACAACAGCTGAATTTGCAAAGCTAGCGAGCACCAATTCCGTTTCAGTGGTGTTTGCTATAATCTTTGCTACCCGGGTTAAATAAAGGTGAAATTAAATAAATAAATAAAAGTTACCTTGCGACAATTTAGCTTTCGCAACGAGACCATTAAATATATTTAAGACAATGGTAGAAGAGAGTGTAGTTCTGTTCAGTTTGGACTTCAGTTTATCGCTAACCTCATCACAGGGACTTTGAAGCACTAACTTACATCATCTGCATGCTGATCTTGGAATAAATTGACGATAGCAAAGATTCCATCTTTGACGACGCCACATAAATGGAATAGGTACTAGCTAGCTTAATAGTTAATATTTGCGCGCTAGCTCTGCATATTCAGCTAGTGTGTGAACCCTGCCAATATAAAACAAAACACTGCTATGGCACGATTGACTGGATGAATCTCACGTCAGTTACGTGCACTGAGTGCCTTTCAGACAGAAGATACTAACCCTCTGTTACCTTGCCAACTAAGGAACTGGCAGTGGATCAAACCATTGTGAGGCAAAGGGTGGGGGGGGGGGGGTCGCAATCTTTTGAAACTTAAAAACGCGCTATTAACTGTCTATAATCATCACAATTGCTTTCATTGCGTATTATTAATATTATTTCAATTACATAGTTATGTTTACAGTGATATATTGGGGGGGACAAATCATATATTTCCCAGGATGGGGGGGTCGTGTCCCCCCTTCCCCCCCGGGATTTCCGCCCCTGTTTCTTTGTATTCTGGTGCCACTCTGCACAAGCATGTTAGATAGGTAGCTCTGGTCTGTCTAACTCTCGAAAACTCAAGGCGGCATTATGTGTAATGTAATGGAACTGAGAGTCATGACCAAGGGCTAGCTCTGGTCCAATGTTAGGTAGCTCTGGTCCAATGTTAGGTAGCTCTGGTCCAACGTTAGGTAGCTCTGGTCCAACGTTAGGTAGCTCTGGTCCAATGTTAGGTAGCTCTGGTCCAACGTTAGGTAGCTCTGGTCCAACGTTAGGTAGCTCTGGTCCAATGTTAGGTAGCTCTGGTCCAATTTTAGGTAGCTCTGGGCCATGTTAGGTAGCTCTGGTCCAACGTTAGGTAGCTCTGGTCCAACGTTAGGTAGCTCTGGTCCAACGTTAGGTAGCTCTGGTCCAATGTTAGGTAGCTCTGGTCCAATTTTAGGTAGCTCTGGGCCATGTTAGGTAGCTCTGGTCCAACGTTAGGTAGCTCTGGTCCAACGTTAGGTAGCTCTGGTCCAATGTTAGGTAGCTCTAGTCCAACGTTAGGTAGCTCTAGTCCAACGTTAGGTAGCTCTGGTCCAATGTTAGTTAGCTCCGGTCTGGTCCAACGTTAGGTAGCTCTGGTCCAATGTTAGGTAGCTCTGGTCCAACGTTAGGTAGCTCTGGTCCAATGTTAGGTAGCTCTGGTCCAATTTTAGGTAGCTCTGGGCCATGTTAGGTAGCTCTGGTCCAACGTTAGGTAGCTCTGGTCCAATGTTAGGTAGCTCTGGTCCAATTTTAGGTAGCTCTGGTCCAACGTTAGGTAGCTCTGGTCCAACGTTAGGTAGCTCTGGTCCAATGTTAGGTAGCTCTGGTCCAATGTTAGGTAGCTCTGATTGTTGATGAGTTGTTG
This sequence comes from Salmo trutta, assembly GCF_901001165.1. Lineage (NCBI taxonomy): Eukaryota > Metazoa > Chordata > Actinopteri > Salmoniformes > Salmonidae > Salmo > Salmo trutta. Next base: position 65,445,824 of record NC_042960.1, read on the forward strand.
ATGAGGAAGCCGTACCCCTCCCCTGATCTTACCAGAAGACACCGCTACTGAAAAGCTGTCTGGTTGAATAGCAGAGTTGGGTGAATTCTCCGTAAACCATCTCTCTGTAAAAACAAATACATTCCCTTTCGTCCCTCTGTGATTCAAGCCTTTCTCGGAGTTCACTACGTTTATTTTTACAAAACAACACACAGCAGCAGAGACTGTAGACCATCTGGCAGAAGTGTGCCTGTTACAACGGGGACACAGCGCCTCCTACTGGACAAAATCAGTAAAAATGTACAGCGCTTATTATTCCCACGCGGTCTCCCATCCAAGTACTAATCAGGCCCGACCCTGCTAAGCTTTATGAGTTTATGGTAAAGTATACTGCTCAAAAAAATTAAGGGAACACTTAAACAACACAATGTAACTCCAAGTCAATCATACTTCTGAGAAATCAAACTGTCCACTTAGGAAGCAACACTGATTGACAATAAATTTCACATGCTGTTGTGCAAATGGAATAGACAACAGGTGGAAATTATAGGCAATTAGCAAGACACCCACAATAAAGGAGTGGTTCTGCAGGTGGTAACCACAGACCACTTCTCAGTTCCTATGCTTCCTGGCTGATGTTTTGGTCACTTTTGAATGCTGGCGGTGCTTTCACTCTAGTGGTAGCATGAGACGGAGTCTACAACCCACACAAGTGGCTCAGGTAGTGCAGCTCATCCAGGATGGCACATCAATGCAAGCTGTGGCAAGAAGGTTTGCTGTGTCTGTCAGCGTAGTGTCCAGAGCATGGAGGCGCTACCAGGAGACAGGCCAGTACATCAGGAGACGTGGAGGAGGCCGTAGGAGGGCAACAACCCAGCAGCAGGACCGCTACCTCCACCTTTGTGCAAGGAGGAGCACTGCCAGAGCCCTGCAAAATGGCCTCCAGCAGGCCACAAATGTGCATGTGTCTGCTCAAACAGTCAGAAACAGACTCCATGAGGGTGGTATGAGGGCCTGACGTCCACAGCTGGGGGTTGTGCTTACAGCCCAACACCGTGCAGGACGTTTGACAATTGCCAGAGAACACCAAGATTGGCAAGTTCGCCACTGGCGCCCTGTGCTCTTCACAGATGAAAGCAGGTTCACACTGAGCACATGTGACAGACGTGACAGTCTGGAGACGCCGTGGAGAACGTTCTGCTGCCTGCAACATCTTCCAGCATGACCGGTTTGGCGGTGGGTCAGTCATGGTGTGGGGTGGCATTTCTTTAGGGGGCCGCACAGCCCTCCATGTGCTCGCCAGAGGTAGCCTGACTGCCATTAGGTACCGAGATGAGATCCTCAGACCCCTTGTGAGACCATATGCTGGTGCGGTTGGCCCTGGGTTCCTCCTAATGCAAGACAATGCTAGACCTCATGTGCCTGGAGTGTGTCAGCAGTTCCTGCAAGAGGAAGGCATTGATGCTATGGACTGGCCCGCCCGTTCCCCAGACCTGAATCCAATTGAGCACATCTGGGACATCATGTCTCGCACCATCCACCAACGCCACGTTGCACCACAGACTGTCCAGGAGTTGGCGGATGCTTTAGTCCAGGTCTGGGAGGAGATCCCTCAGGAGACCATCCGCCACCTCATCAGGAGCATGCCCAGGCGTTGTAGGGAGGTCATACAGGCACGTGGAGGCCACACACACTACTGAGCCTCATTTTGACTTGTTTTAAGGACATTACATCAAAGTTGGATCAGCCTGTAGTGTGGTTTTCCACTTTAATTTTGAGTGTGACTCCAAATCCAGACCTCCATGGGTTGATAAATTGAATTTCCATTGATTATTTTTGTGTGATTTTGTTGTCAGCACATTCAACTATGTAAAGAAAAAAGTATTTAATAAGATTATTTCATTCATTCAGATCTAGGATGTGTTATTTTAGTGTTCCCTTTATTTTTTTGAGCAGTGTATATAAAGTTACTGAGTCTCAAAAGCAGGTAAATTGAAGCAAACATAGCAGCCTTTTTACCTTTTTCATTAATTATGCTAAAATTGACACCTGACAAATAGTTTAATTTCCACATATTTCTAACAGTAGAAAACAGCACATGAATCGGATACAGCACCGACCAAAGCGATGGACATCGATAAACTGTTGATTGTAGGATCTCTAAACAGCGGAGCTACTAAAAATATAATCACTAACTTGTAACTAAGCTAGATATCTACATGCCGATACTTCGTTCAGTTATTGAAAGTACAGATTGTATCAGTCCAACCGAACATTTATTTTCACAGTGAAATCAGGGGAGAGCGCGAACGCAGTCCCCCACTACCAGAAATTATGCAATCGAGATTTCCACATTTGGGAAATTCGCAGGGGTCAGCACAGCCGGAGTGCAATGGCTGAGCCTCACCCTGGGTGAACCGCCTTCTTGATCACGGTGTCTCCCTTGCCAGGTAAGTATGAGTTGTACACGGTCAATGTGGGATAGTGCTTCCCGTGCGAACGTTTTAGTCTCATGGTTTTAGCACCACGGCTATTGAGAGAAAAGCAAATCATTTAAATGGTCGTTCAGTGTTATTTTGTCTGCTTGTAGATGGAAAGGTGGAAACACGTTTGAACTGTTATTTTACTCGTAAAATATGATTGTTTTTCCATTTTCCCAGGATGCAATTCTGTAGAAATTATCATAACAAAAACATGTTTTATTAAACGTGTCTGATAGCTGAAACTATAACAAATGATTAGAAATGCACCCGGAGTACATCCCAAACTATTTTGAAACACACATAAAGCCAAGTGAACGGAATTTGTGATTTTATTTAGCCTTTCTCGTTCTCGTGGTTCTTTTGTCTTCGAGAGAAAAGCCAGACTGCATTTCCACTATAGAACAGTAGTGGCCCCACTCCCCCAGTCCCACACAGCCACCCATGCAGGCACATTGAAACAGGGAGCGCTGATAAAGCCTTAGTTTCTACTCTATCTTGTGGTGTAAATGTCGAGACAGTGCGTTAAATACCTGACTAAGCTTTAGCGTTCATACAGATTCAACTGATGGACAATGTATCTTATTGAGCCCATGTCAGCCATTACCGGGGTGTGTCTGACAGGTCATTTACAAAAATGGCTGCGGTCCGAAACGTTAACGGTAAGAAACGACAGGCACAAGTAAGAGTATAAAAGAGTAGAATGAGTAAATTTATAGCGATCCAGTGATATTTAAGTCAAGTGACAAGGGGATTTTGCACCCCTCTCAAACACAGGAAATAGATGGTTAAAAAAGACTGATCCTCTGGTGAGCGGGGCATGCGCGTTGCTAGAGCAACTCTTAGAGCAAGGATAGGTGTGTGTGTGTGTGTGTGTGTGTGTGTGTGTGTCTACGTGTGTGTGTGTGTGTGTGTGTGTGTGTCTACGTGTGTGTGTCTACGTGTGTGTGGGTCTACGTGTGTGTGTCTACGTGTGTGTGTTTCTACGTGTGTGTGTGTGTGTGTGTGTGTGTGTGTGTGTGTGTGTGTGTGTGTGTGTGTGTGTGTGTGTGTGTGTGTGTGTGTGTGTGTGTGTGTGTGTGTGTGTGTGTGTGTGTGTGTGTGTCAGGGTCATAGGATACAGGGGTTGGAACCGGTTCAGGGAACATGACAGAAAATAATGACCTTTTCTGAGGACCAGAACAGGGAACGAAAGTGATTTATAATGTTGCTGAAAACAAACAATTATTTGAAGAACATGGGAACCGGTAAATAACGTTATTTTACATTTCGGCCATTTTTCCAGTCCAACTAAAAACGCAACAAAGCATTTCTGCAAAGCCCTCAACATCACCCAGTGTCTGCCTGCCAGCGGAAAATCTTTACTAATGTGTGTATGTAGGCTACCTGCCCTCCCACCAAATCATAGTCTACTGTAGCTACTGATGCTACAGGCCTGATTCAGAAATTAGGGAGAGAGATTTTTTATTAGAGAATAATGAAACTTTTTCAATACTAGTTAAGGATACTATAGTTATCACGTTTCACTTTGGATTTATTAACTACAAAAACGTAAGATGTGTTTTTCTTTGCAGGGGCGAAAATCTAATATCAACTTTGGAGGGGACAATTACATGAAATTTTCTCAATAGCAATTTCTGAGGGGGACACCAAAAGTAGTGCTGTAACACATAGCCTACATTGTAATATGGTAAATGTATATTGAGGAATCAAAGAAATAAGGTGTTTGCCGTACTCCTAACTACCGGTACCCAAAACTACACAACTAATCACAACAGCAATACCATTGCGTTTAACAAATCTTAGTTCAGTCACCAGTTTAAGTTGAGAGTGGGGGTATCCATGGCATTTTCCAATTATGTTCCTATTTTACAAGTCAAAAAAATTGAGAACCTTTCATAATGTTGCCAAAGACTCAACAAACTTACCTGAGACTCCGTCTCTGCCAGTCTGTCCCTGCATATCTGTCCCCAACTCTGCTGTCTGTGTGCCATCTGTTGCCTGCTCTGCCTAATGACATCATTGTGAAACATTTCCATTAGAATTTCATTTCTTTCTTATGAACTTTTTATCAACTAGTCTTTGAGATATTAGGCTAATAGGGTTCTTACTTTGCGTTTTGGTGTACTGAAAAATACTCTGATGTCCGTCTTTTTTATTTTTCTGCCATTTTTCTACCTGGCTGGCTGGCTACACACACACAGGTTATTTACAGTAGGAGATGGGCTTCTATCATCTTATCTTCTATCATTCTATTTGGGCTTCGATCTAAAAGGTAGCTAGCAAATGTGAAACGGATTGCAGTGACAAGAGTTGACAGCTGTATGAGTTCACCATTTACACAACATATGCTGCAACCTTTTGTAATTTTAATAGTTTGTTCCATATTGGCTGGCTTCCAACAACAGCTGAATTTGCAAAGCTAGCGAGCACCAATTCCGTTTCAGTGGTGTTTGCTATAATCTTTGCTACCCGGGTTAAATAAAGGTGAAATTAAATAAATAAATAAAAGTTACCTTGCGACAATTTAGCTTTCGCAACGAGACCATTAAATATATTTAAGACAATGGTAGAAGAGAGTGTAGTTCTGTTCAGTTTGGACTTCAGTTTATCGCTAACCTCATCACAGGGACTTTGAAGCACTAACTTACATCATCTGCATGCTGATCTTGGAATAAATTGACGATAGCAAAGATTCCATCTTTGACGACGCCACATAAATGGAATAGGTACTAGCTAGCTTAATAGTTAATATTTGCGCGCTAGCTCTGCATATTCAGCTAGTGTGTGAACCCTGCCAATATAAAACAAAACACTGCTATGGCACGATTGACTGGATGAATCTCACGTCAGTTACGTGCACTGAGTGCCTTTCAGACAGAAGATACTAACCCTCTGTTACCTTGCCAACTAAGGAACTGGCAGTGGATCAAACCATTGTGAGGCAAAGGGTGGGGGGGGGGGGTCGCAATCTTTTGAAACTTAAAAACGCGCTATTAACTGTCTATAATCATCACAATTGCTTTCATTGCGTATTATTAATATTATTTCAATTACATAGTTATGTTTACAGTGATATATTGGGGGGGACAAATCATATATTTCCCAGGATGGGGGGGTCGTGTCCCCCCTTCCCCCCCGGGATTTCCGCCCCTGTTTCTTTGTATTCTGGTGCCACTCTGCACAAGCATGTTAGATAGGTAGCTCTGGTCTGTCTAACTCTCGAAAACTCAAGGCGGCATTATGTGTAATGTAATGGAACTGAGAGTCATGACCAAGGGCTAGCTCTGGTCCAATGTTAGGTAGCTCTGGTCCAATGTTAGGTAGCTCTGGTCCAACGTTAGGTAGCTCTGGTCCAACGTTAGGTAGCTCTGGTCCAATGTTAGGTAGCTCTGGTCCAACGTTAGGTAGCTCTGGTCCAACGTTAGGTAGCTCTGGTCCAATGTTAGGTAGCTCTGGTCCAATTTTAGGTAGCTCTGGGCCATGTTAGGTAGCTCTGGTCCAACGTTAGGTAGCTCTGGTCCAACGTTAGGTAGCTCTGGTCCAACGTTAGGTAGCTCTGGTCCAATGTTAGGTAGCTCTGGTCCAATTTTAGGTAGCTCTGGGCCATGTTAGGTAGCTCTGGTCCAACGTTAGGTAGCTCTGGTCCAACGTTAGGTAGCTCTGGTCCAATGTTAGGTAGCTCTAGTCCAACGTTAGGTAGCTCTAGTCCAACGTTAGGTAGCTCTGGTCCAATGTTAGTTAGCTCCGGTCTGGTCCAACGTTAGGTAGCTCTGGTCCAATGTTAGGTAGCTCTGGTCCAACGTTAGGTAGCTCTGGTCCAATGTTAGGTAGCTCTGGTCCAATTTTAGGTAGCTCTGGGCCATGTTAGGTAGCTCTGGTCCAACGTTAGGTAGCTCTGGTCCAATGTTAGGTAGCTCTGGTCCAATTTTAGGTAGCTCTGGTCCAACGTTAGGTAGCTCTGGTCCAACGTTAGGTAGCTCTGGTCCAATGTTAGGTAGCTCTGGTCCAATGTTAGGTAGCTCTGATTGTTGATGAGTTGTTGATGAGGAAGCCGTACCCCTCCCCTGATCTTACCAGAAGACACCGCTACTGAAAAGCTGTCTGGTTGAATAGCAGAGTTGGGTGAATTCTCCGTAAACCATCTCTCTGTAAAAACAAATACATTCCCTTTCGTCCCTCTGTGATTCAAGCCTTTCTCGGAGTTCACTACGTTTATTTTTACAAAACAACACACAGCAGCAGAGACTGTAGACCATCTGGCAGAAGTGTGCCTGTTACAACGGGGACACAGCGCCTCCTACTGGACAAAATCAGTAAAAATGTACAGCGCTTATTATTCCCACGCGGTCTCCCATCCAAGTACTAATCAGGCCCGACCCTGCTAAGCTTTATGAGTTTATGGTAAAGTATACTGCTCAAAAAAATTAAGGGAACACTTAAACAACACAATGTAACTCCAAGTCAATCATACTTCTGAGAAATCAAACTGTCCACTTAGGAAGCAACACTGATTGACAATAAATTTCACATGCTGTTGTGCAAATGGAATAGACAACAGGTGGAAATTATAGGCAATTAGCAAGACACCCACAATAAAGGAGTGGTTCTGCAGGTGGTAACCACAGACCACTTCTCAGTTCCTATGCTTCCTGGCTGATGTTTTGGTCACTTTTGAATGCTGGCGGTGCTTTCACTCTAGTGGTAGCATGAGACGGAGTCTACAACCCACACAAGTGGCTCAGGTAGTGCAGCTCATCCAGGATGGCACATCAATGCAAGCTGTGGCAAGAAGGTTTGCTGTGTCTGTCAGCGTAGTGTCCAGAGCATGGAGGCGCTACCAGGAGACAGGCCAGTACATCAGGAGACGTGGAGGAGGCCGTAGGAGGGCAACAACCCAGCAGCAGGACCGCTACCTCCACCTTTGTGCAAGGAGGAGCACTGCCAGAGCCCTGCAAAATGGCCTCCAGCAGGCCACAAATGTGCATGTGTCTGCTCAAACAGTCAGAAACAGACTCCATGAGGGTGGTATGAGGGCCTGACGTCCACAGCTGGGGGTTGTGCTTACAGCCCAACACCGTGCAGGACGTTTGACAATTGCCAGAGAACACCAAGATTGGCAAGTTCGCCACTGGCGCCCTGTGCTCTTCACAGATGAAAGCAGGTTCACACTGAGCACATGTGACAGACGTGACAGTCTGGAGACGCCGTGGAGAACGTTCTGCTGCCTGCAACATCTTCCAGCATGACCGGTTTGGCGGTGGGTCAGTCATGGTGTGGGGTGGCATTTCTTTAGGGGGCCGCACAGCCCTCCATGTGCTCGCCAGAGGTAGCCTGACTGCCATTAGGTACCGAGATGAGATCCTCAGACCCCTTGTGAGACCATATGCTGGTGCGGTTGGCCCTGGGTTCCTCCTAATGCAAGACAATGCTAGACCTCATGTGCCTGGAGTGTGTCAGCAGTTCCTGCAAGAGGAAGGCATTGATGCTATGGACTGGCCCGCCCGTTCCCCAGACCTGAATCCAATTGAGCACATCTGGGACATCATGTCTCGCACCATCCACCAACGCCACGTTGCACCACAGACTGTCCAGGAGTTGGCGGATGCTTTAGTCCAGGTCTGGGAGGAGATCCCTCAGGAGACCATCCGCCACCTCATCAGGAGCATGCCCAGGCGTTGTAGGGAGGTCATACAGGCACGTGGAGGCCACACACACTACTGAGCCTCATTTTGACTTGTTTTAAGGACATTACATCAAAGTTGGATCAGCCTGTAGTGTGGTTTTCCACTTTAATTTTGAGTGTGACTCCAAATCCAGACCTCCATGGGTTGATAAATTGAATTTCCATTGATTATTTTTGTGTGATTTTGTTGTCAGCACATTCAACTATGTAAAGAAAAAAGTATTTAATAAGATTATTTCATTCATTCAGATCTAGGATGTGTTATTTTAGTGTTCCCTTTATTTTTTTGAGCAGTGTATATAAAGTTACTGAGTCTCAAAAGCAGGTAAATTGAAGCAAACATAGCAGCCTTTTTACCTTTTTCATTAATTATGCTAAAATTGACACCTGACAAATAGTTTAATTTCCACATATTTCTAACAGTAGAAAACAGCACATGAATCGGATACAGCACCGACCAAAGCGATGGACATCGATAAACTGTTGATTGTAGGATCTCTAAACAGCGGAGCTACTAAAAATATAATCACTAACTTGTAACTAAGCTAGATATCTACATGCCGATACTTCGTTCAGTTATTGAAAGTACAGATTGTATCAGTCCAACCGAACATTTATTTTCACAGTGAAATCAGGGGAGAGCGCGAACGCAGTCCCCGACTACCAGAAATTATGCAATCGAGATTTCCACATTTGGGAAATTCGCAGGGGTCAGCACAGCCGGAGTGCAATGGCTGAGCCTCACCCTGGGTGAACCGCCTTCTTGATCACGGTGTCTCCCTTGCCAGGTAAGTATGAGTTGTACACGGTCAATGTGGGATAGTGCTTCCCGTGCGAACGTTTTAGTCTCATGGTTTTAGCACCACGGCTATTGAGAGAAAAGCAAATCATTTAAATGGTCGTTCAGTGTTATTTTGTCTGCTTGTAGATGGAAAGGTGGAAACACGTTTGAACTGTTATTTTACTCGTAAAATATGATTGTTTTTCAATTTTCCCAGGATGCAATTCTGTAGAAATTATCATAACAAAAACATGTTTTATTAAACGTGTCTGATAGCTGAAACTATAACAAATGATTAGAAATGCACCCGGAGTACATCCCAAACTATTTTGAAACACACATAAAGCCAAGTGAATGGAATTTGTGATTTTATTTAGCCTTTCTCGTTCTCGTGGTTCTTTTGTCTTTGAGAGAAAAGCCAGACTGCATTTCCACTATAGAACAGTAGTGGCCCCACTCCCCCAGTCCCACACAGCCACCCATGCAGGGACATTGAAACAGGGAGCGCTGATAAAGCCTTAGTTTCTACTCTTTCTTGTGGTGTAAATGTCGAGACAGTGCGTTAAATCCCTGACTAAGCTTTAGCGTTCATACAGGTTCAACTGAAAGACAATGTATCTTATTGAACCCTTGTCAGCCATTACCGGGGTGTGTTTGACAGGTCATTTACAAAAATGGCTGCGGTCCGAAACGTTAACGGTAAGAAACGACAGGCACAAGTAAGAGTATAAAAGAGCAGCAAGAGTAAATTTATAGCGATCCAGTGATATTTAAATCAAGTGACAAGGGGATTTTGCACCCCTCTCAAACACAGGAAATAGATGGTTAAAAAAGACTGATCCTCTGGTGAGCGGGGCATGCGCGTTGCTAGAGAAACTCTTAGAACAAGGATAGGTGTGTGTGTGTGTGTCTACGTGTGTGTGTGTGTGTCTACGTGTGTGTGTCTGTGTGTGTGTGTGTGTGTGTGTGTGTGTGTGTGTGTGTGTGTGTGTGTGTGTGTGTGTGTGTGTGTGTGTGTGTGTGTGTGGGTCTACGTGTGTGTGTCTACGTGTGTGTGTGTCTACGTGTGTGTGTGTGTGTGTGTGTGTGTGTGTGTGTCAGGGTCGTAGGATACAGGGGTTGGAACTGGTTCAGGGAACATGACAGAAAATAATGACCTTTTCTGAGGACCAGAACAGGGAACGAAAGTGATTTATAATGTTGCTGAAAACAAACAATTATTTGAAGAACATGGGAACCGGTAAATAAAGTTATTTTACATTTCGGCCATTTTTCCAGTCCAACTAAAAACGCAACAAAGCATTTCTGCAAAGCCCTCAACATCACCCAGTGTCTGCCTGCCAGCGGAAAATCTTTACTAATGTGTGTATGTAGGCTACCTGCCCTCCCACCAAATCATAGTCTACTGTAGCTACTGATGCTACAGGCCTGATTCAGAAATTAGGGAGATTTTTTATTAGAGAATAATGACACTTTTTCAATACTCGTTAAGGATACTATAGTTATCACGTTTCACTTTGGATTTATTAACTACAAAAACGTAAGATGTGTTTTTCTTTGCAGGGGCGAAAATCTAATATCAACTTTGGAGGGGACTATTACATGAAATTTTCTCAAGAGCAATTTCTGAGGAGGACACCAAAAGTAGAGCTGTAACACATAGCCTACATTGTAATATGGTAAATGTATATTGAGGAACCAAAGAAATAAGGTGTTTGCCGTACTCCTAACTACCGGTACCCAAAACTACACAACTAATCACAACAGCAATACCATTGCCTTTAACAAATCTTAGTTCAGTCACCAGTTTAAGTTGAGAGTGGGGGTATCCATGGCATTTTCCAATTATGTTCCTATTTTACAAGTCAAAAAAATTGAGAACCTTTCATAATGTTGCCAAAGACTCAACAAACTTACCTGAGACTCCCTGTCTCTGCCAGTCTGTCCCTGCATATCTGTCCCCAACTCTGCTGTCTGTGTGCCATCTGTTGCCTGCTCTGCCTAATGACATCATTGTGAAACATTTCCATTAGAATTTCATTTCTTTCTTATGAACATTTTATCAACTAGTCTTTGAGATATTAGGCTACTAGGGTTCTTACTTTGCGTTTTGGTGTACTGAAAAATACTCTGATGTCCGTCTTTTTTATTTTTCTGCCATTTTTCTACCTGGCTGGCTGGCTACACACACACACAGTGTGTAGGTTATTTACAGTAGGAGATGGGCTTCTTTCATCTTATCTTCTATCATTCTATTTGGGCTTCGATCTAAAGGGTAGCTAGCAAATGTGAAACGGATTGCAGTGACAAGAGTTGACAGCTGTATGAGTTCACCATTTACACAACATATGCTGCAACCTTTTGTAATTTTAATAGTTTGTTTCATATTGGCTGGCTTCCAACAATAGCTGAATTTGCAAAGCTAGCGAGCACCAATTCCGTTTCAGTGGTGTTTGCTATAATCTTTGCTACCCGGGTTAAATAAAGGTGAAATAAAATAAATAAATAAAAGTTCCCTTGAGACAATTTAGCTTTTGCAACGAGACCATTAAATATATTTAAGACAATGGTAGAAGAGAGTGTAGTTCTGTTCAGTTTGGACTTCAGTTTATCGCTAACCTGATCACAGGGACTTTGAAGCACTAACTTACATCATCTGCATGCTGATCTTGGAATAAATTGACGATAGCAAAGATTCCATCTTTGACGAGGCCACATAAATGGAATAGGTACTAGCTAGCTTAATAGTTAACTTGTTGGGGCTAGGGGGCAGTATTTACACGGCCGGATAAAAAACGTACCCGATTTAATCTGGTTACTAATCCTACCCAGTAACTAGAATATGCATATACGTATTATATATGGATAGAAAACACCCTAAAGTTTCTAAAACTGTTTGAATGGTGTCTGTGAGTATAACAGAACTCCTATGGCAGGCAAAAACCTGAGAAGGTTTCATGCAGGAAGTACCCTGTCTGACAAGGTGTTGTTGTTCTTGCTTCTGTTTATTGAAGAGTCAGGATCTTAGCTGTAACGTGACAATTCCTACGGCTCCAATAGGCTCTCAGAGCCCGGGAAAAACATGAACGATGACGAGGCAGCCTCAGGCTGAAACACATTATCGCCTTTTCCAAGTGGCCCATCCGAGGACAATGGAATTAGGCGCGTGCCCGATTCGACCCCGTGCAGTATTTTCCTTCGTCTGTTTAGCTAATTGCAGATTCCCGGTCGGAATATTATCGCTTTTTTACGAGAATAATGGCATAAAAATTGATTTTAAACAGCGGTTGACATGCTTCGAAGTACGGTAATGGAATATTTCGAATTTTTTTGTCACGTTATGCGCCATGCGCACGACCGTGATTTACCATTCTGATAGTGTCTAGAACGCACGAACAAAACGTCGCTGATGGAACATAACTATGGATTATTTGGGACCAAACCTACATTTGTTATTGAAGTAGAAGTCCTGGGAGTGCATTCTGATGAAGAACAGGAAAGGTAAGACCATTTTTCTTATAGGAAATGTGATTTTGGTGAAGGCTAAACTGGGTGGGTGTCTAAATAGCTAGCCCGTGATGGCTGGGCTATGTACTTAGAATATTGCAAAATGTGCTTCATCCGAAAAGCTATTTTAAAATCGGACATATCGAGTGCATAGAGGAGTAATGTATCTATAATTCTTAAAATAATTGTTATGCTTTTTGTGAACGTTTATCGTGAGTAATTTAGTAAATTGTTAGTAAATTCCCCGGAAGTTTGCGGGGGGTATGCTTTTTCTGAACGTCACATGCTAATGTAAAAAGCTGGTTTTTGATATAAATATGAACTTGATTGAACAGACATGCATGTATTGTATAACAAAATGTCCTAGGTGTGTCATCTGATGAAGATCATCAAAGGTTAGTGCTGCATTTAGCTGTGGTTTGGGTTTTTGTGACATTATATGCTAGCTTGAAAAATGGGTGTCTGATTATTTCTGGCTGGGTACACTGCTGACATAATCTAATGTTTTGCTTTCGTTGTAAAGCCTTTTTGAAATCGGACAGTGTGGTTAGATTAACGAGAGTCTTGTCTTTAAATAGCTGTAAAATAGTCATATGTTTGAGAAATTGAAGTAATAGCATTTCAAACGTTTTAAAAATCGCGCCACAGGATTCAACTGGCTGCTACGTAGGTAGGACGAATTCGTCCCGCCGGTCCCATAGAGGTTAAGTGTCTATAATCATCACTTTCACTGCGTATTATTCATATTATTTCAATTACATAGTTATGTTTACAGTGATATATTGGGGGGAACAAATCATATATTTCCCAGGATGGGGGGGGTCAGGTCCCCCCGTCCCCCCCGGGATTTCCGCCCCTGTTTCTTTGTATTCTGGTGCCACTGCATAAGCATGTTAGATAGCTCTGGTCTGTCTAACTCTCGAAAACTCAAGGCTGCATTATGTGTAATGTAATGGAACTGAGAGTCATGACCAAGGGCTAGCTCTGGTCCAACGTTATGTAGCTCTGGTCCAATGTTAGGTAGCTCTGGTCCAACGTTAGGTAGCTCTGGTCCAATGTTAGGTAGCTCTGGTCCAATGTTAGGTAGCTCTGGTCCAACGTTAGGTAGCTCTGGTCCAACGTTAGGTAGATCTGGTCCAACGTTAGGTAGCTCTGGTCCAACGTTAGGTAGCTCTGGTCCAATGTTAGGTAGCTCTGGTCCAATGTTAGGTAGCTCTGGTCCAACGTTAGGTAGCTCTGGTCCAACGTTAGGTAGATCTGGTCCAACGTTAGGTAGTTCTGGTCCAATGTTAGGTAGCCCTGGTCTATGTTAGGTAGCTCTGGTCCAACGTTAGGTAGCTCTGGTCCAACGTTAGGTAGCTCTGGTCCAACGTTAGGTAGCTCTGGTCCAACGTTAGTTAAGCCAACTATCTGAAGTTCAAAGACATTCAAAGTACATTCATATCCTCCGTAGATATAATTCTGTTATATCGGTCATTCGGTGTCAGAAGAGTAGAGTTTTAAGTGTTTTTTACAAAATGTTTTAATTGGCGGAAAATCCATCAGTGTGGACCTTATGGGTCCCTGGGACAGGTTTGTTCGATGTGAGGAGAGGAAACTATGTTCCAAATTTCGATGACTTTAGGTCAAACGGGCTCAGGTAGTGCAGCTCATCCAGGATGGCACATCAATGCGAGCTGTGGCAAGAAGGTTTGCTGTGTCTGTCAGCGTAGTGTCCAGAGCATGGAGGCGCTACCAGGAGACAGGCCAGTACATCAGGAGACATGGAGGAGGCCGTAGGAGGGCAACAACCCAGCAGCAGGACCGCTACCTCCACCTTTGTGCAAGGAGTAGCACTGCCAGAGCCCTGCAAAATGACCTCCAGCAGGCCACAAATGTGCATGTGTCTGCTCAAACGGTCAGAAACAGACTCCATGAGGGTGGTATGAGGGCCCGACGTCCACAGGTGGGGGTTGTGCTTACAGCCCAACACCGTGCAGGACGTTTGGCATTTGCCAGAGAACACCAAGATTGGCAAATTCGCCACTGGCGCCCTGTGCTCTTCACAGATGAAAGCAGGTTCACACTGAGCACGTGACAGACGTGACAGAGTCTGGAGACGCTGTGGAGAACGTTCTGCTGCCTGCAACATCCTCCAGCATGACCGGTTTGGCGGTGGGTCAGTCATGGTGTGGGGTGGCATTTCTTTGGGGGGCCGCACAGCCCTCCATGTGCTCGCCAGAGGTAGCCTGACTGCCATTAGGTACCGAGATGAGATCCTCAGACCCATTGTGAAACCATATGCTGGTGCGGTTGGCCCTGGGTTCCTCCTAATGCAAGACAATGCTAGACCTCATGTGGCTGGAGTGTGTCAGCAGTTCCTGCAAGAGGAAGGCATTGATGCTATGGACTGGCCCGCCCGTTCCTCAGACCTGAATCCAATTGAGCACATCTGGGACATCATGTCTCGCTCCATCCACCAACGCCACGTTGCACCACAGACTGTCCAGGAGTTGGCGGATGCTTTAGTCCAGGTCTGGGAGGAGATCCCTCAGGAGACCATCCGCCACCTCATCAGGAGCATGCCCAGGCGTTGTAGGGAGGTCATACAGGCACGTGGAGGCCACACACACTACTGAGCCTCATTTTGACTTGTTTTAAGGACATTACATCAAAGTTGGATCAGCCTGTAGTGTGGTTTTCCACTTTAACGACCTCCATGGGTTGATAAATTGAATTTCCATTGATTATTTTTGTGTGATTTTGTTGTCAGCACATTCAACTATGTAAAGAAAAAAGTATTTAATAAGATTATTTCATTCATTCAGATCTAGGATGTGTTATTTTAGTGTTCCCTTTATTTTTTTGAGCAGTGTATATAAAGTTACTGAGTCTCAAAAGCAGGTAAATTGAAGCAAACATAGCAGCCTTTTTACCTTTTTCATTAATTATGCTAAAATTGACACCTGACAAATAGTTTAATTTCCACATATTTCTAACAGTAGAAAACAGCACATGAATCGGATACAGCACCGACCAAAGCGATGGACATCGATAAACTGTTGATTGTAGGATCTCTCATTTTGGATTTATTAACTACAAAAACGTAAGATGTGTTTTTCTTTGCAGGGGCAAAAATCTAATATCAACTTTGGAGGGGACTATTACATGAAATTTTCTCAATAGCAATTTCTGAGGGGGACACCAAAAGTAGTGCTGTAACACGTAGCCTTCATTTTAATATGGTAAATGTATATTGAGGAACCAAAGAAATAAGGTGTTTGCCGTACTCCTAACTTCCGGTACCCAAAACTACACAACTAATCACAACAGCAATACCATTGCCTTTAACAAATCTTAGTTCAGTCACCAGTTTAAGTTGAGAGTGGGGGTATCCATGGCATTTTCCAATTATGTTCCTATTTTACAAGTCAAAAAAATTGAGAACCTTTCATAATGTTGCCAAACAAAGACTCAACAAACTTACCTGAGACTCCCTGTCTCTGCCAGTCTGTCCCTGCATATCTGTCCCCAACTCTGCTGTCTATGTGCCATCTGTTGCCTGCTCTGCCTAATGACATCATTGTGAAACATTTCCATTAGAATTTCATTTCTTTCTTATGAACATTTTATCAACTAGTCTTTGAGATATTAGGCTAATAGGGTTCTTACTTTGCGTTTTGGTGTACTGAAAAATACTCTGATGTCCGTCTTTTTTATTTTTCTGCCATTTTTCTACCTGGCTGGCTGGCTACACACACACAGGTTATTTACAGTAGGAGATGGGCTTCTATCATCTTATCTTCTATCATTCTATTTGGGCTTCGATCTAAAAGGTAGCTAGCAAATGTGAAACGGATTGCAGTGACAAGAGTTGACAGCTGTATGAGTTCACCATTTACACAACATATGCTGCAACCTTTTGTAATTTTAATAGTTTGTTCCATATTGGCTGGCTTCCAACAACAGCTGAATTTGCAAAGCTAGCGAGCACCAATTCCGTTTCAGTGGTGTTTGCTATAATCTTTGCTACCCGGGTTAAATAAAGGTGAAATTAAATAAATAAATAAAAGTTACCTTGCGACAATTTAGCTTTCGCAACGAGACCATTAAATATATTTAAGACAATGGTAGAAGAGAGTGTAGTTCTGTTCAGTTTGGACTTCAGTTTATCGCTAACCTTATCACAGGGACTTTGAAGCACTAACTTATATCATCTGCATGCTGATCTTGGAATAAATTGACGATAGCAAAGATTCCATCTTTGACGACGCCACATAAATGTAATAGGTACTAGCTAGCTTAATAGTTAATATTTGCGCGCTAGCTCTGCATATTCAGCTAGTGTGTGAACCCTGCCAATATAAAACAAAACACTGCTATGGCACGATTGACTGGATGAATCTCACGTCAGTTACGTGCACTGAGTGCCTTTCAGACAGAAGATACTAACCCTCTGTTACCTTGCCAACTAAGGAACTGGCAGTGGATCAAACCATTGTGAGGCAAAGGGTGGGGGGGGGGGTCGCAATCTTTTGAAACTTAAAAACGCGCTATTAACTGTCTATAATCATCACAATTGCTTTCATTGCGTATTATTAATATTATTTCAATTACATAGTTATGTTTACAGTGATATATTGGGGGGGACAAATCATATATTTCCCAGGATGGGGGGGTCGTGTCCCCCCTTCCCCCCCGGGATTTCCGCCCCTGTTTCTTTGTATTCTGGTGCCACTCTGCACAAGCATGTTAGATAGGTAGCTCTGGTCTGTCTAACTCTCGAAAACTCAAGGCGGCATTATGTGTAATGTAATGGAACTGAGAGTCATGACCAAGGGCTAGCTCTTGTCCAATGTTAGGTAGCTCTGGTCCAACGTTAGGTAGCTCTGGTCCAACGTTAGGTAGCTCTGGTCCAACGTTAGGTAGCTCTGGTCCAATGTTAGGTAGCTCTGGTCCAATTTTAGGTAGCTCTGGGCCATGTTAGGTAGCTCTGGTCCAACGTTAGGTAGCTCTGGTCCAACGTTAGGTAGCTCTGGTCCAATGTTAGGTAGCTCTAGTCCAACGTTAGGTAGCTCTAGTCCAACGTTAGGTAGCTCTGGTCCAATGTTAGTTAGCTCTGGTCTGGTCCAACGTTAGGTAGCTCTGGTCCAACGTTAGGTAGCTCTGGTCCAACGTTAGGTAGCTCTGGTCCAATGTTAGGTAGATCTGGTCCAATTTTAGGTAGCTCTGGGCCATGTTAGGTAGCTCTGGTCCAACGTTAGGTAGCTCTGGTCCAATGTTAGGTAGCTCTGGTCCAATTTTAGGTAGCTCTGGTCCAACGTTAGGTAGCTCTGGTCCAACGTTAGGTAGCTCTGGTCCAATGTTAGGTAGCTCTGGTCCAATGTTAGGTAGCTCTGATTGTTGATGAGTTGTTGATGAGGAAGCCGTACCCCTCCCCTGATCTTACCAGAAGACACCGCTACTGAAAAGCTGTCTGGTTGAATAGCAGAGTTGGGTGAATTCTCCGTAAACCATCTCTCTGTAAAAACAAATACATTCCCTTTCGTCCCTCTGTGATTCAAGCCTTTCTCGGAGTTCACTACGTTTATTTTTACAAAACAACACACAGCAGCAGAGACTGTAGACCATCTGGCAGAAGTGTGCCTGTTACAACGGGGACACAGCGCCTCCTACTGGACAAAATCAGTAAAAATGTACAGCGCTTATTATTCCCACGCGGTCTCCCATCCAAGTACTAATCAGGCCCGACCCTGCTAAGCTTTATGAGTTTATGGTAAAGTATACTGCTCAAAAAAATAAAGGGAACACTTAAACAACACAATGTAACTCCAAGTCAATCATACTTCTGTGAAATCAAACTGTCCACTTAGGAAGCAACACCGATTGACAATAAATTTCACATGCTGTTGTGCAAATGGAAAAGACAACAGGTGGAAATTATAGGCAATTAGCAAGACACCCCCAATAAAGGAGTGGTTCTGCAGGTGGGGACCACAGACCACTTCTCAGTTCCTATGCTTCCTGGCTGATGTTTTGGTCACTTTTGAATGCTGGCGGTGCTTTCACTCTAGTGGTAGCATGAGACGGAGTCTACAACCCACACAAGTGGCTCAGGTAGTGCAGCTCATCCAGGATGGCACATCAATGCAAGCTGTGGCAAGAAGGTTTGCTGTGTCTGTCAGCGTAGTGTCCAGAGCATGGAGGCGCTACCAGGAGACAGGCCAGTACATCAGGAGACGTGGAGGAGGCCGTAGGAGGGCAACAACCCAGCAGCAGGACCGCTACCTCCACCTTTGTGCAAGGAGGAGCACTGCCAGAGCCCTGCAAAATGACCTCCAGCAGGCCACAAATGTGCATGTGTCTGCTCAAACAGTCAGAAACAGACTCCATGAGGGTGGTATGAGGGCCTGACGTCCACAGGTGGGGGTTGTGCTTACAGCCCAACACCGTGCAGGACGTTTGGCAATTGCCAGAGAACACCAAGATTGGCAAGTTCGCCACTGGCGCCCTGTGCTCTTCACAGATGAAAGCAGGTTCACACTGAGCACATGTGACAGACGTGACAGTCTGGAGACGCCGTGGAGAACGTTCTGCTGCCTGCAACATCTTCCAGCATGACCGGTTTGGCGGTGGGTCAGTCATGGTGTGGGGTGGCATTTCTTTAGGGGGCCGCACATCCCTCCATGTGCTCGCCAGAGGTAGCCTGACTGCCATTAGGTACCGAGATGAGATCCTCAGACCCCTTGTGAGACCATATGCTGGTGCGGTTGGCCATGGGTTCCTCCTAATGCAAGACAATGCTAGACCTCATGTGGCTGGAGTGTGTCAGCAGTTCCTGCAAGAGGAAGGCATTGATGCTATGGACTGGCCCGCCCGTTCCCCAGACCTGAATCCAATTGAGCACATCTGGGACATCATGTCTCGCTCCATCCACCAACGCCACGTTGCACCACAGACTGTCCAGTACTTGGCGGATGTTTTAGTCCAGGTCTGGGAGGAGATCCCTCAGGAGACCATCCGCCACCTCATCAGGAGCATGCCCAGGCGTTGTAGGGAGGTCATACACACACTACTGAGCCTCATTTTGACTTGTTTTAAGGACATTACATCAAAGTTGGATCAGCCTGTAGTGTGGTTTTCCACTTTAATTTTGAGTGTGACTCCAAATCCAGACCTCCATGGGTTGATAAATTGAATTTCCATTGATTATTTTTGTGTGATTTTGTTGTCAGCACATTCAACTATGTAAAGAAAAAAGTATTTAATAAGATTATTTCATTCATTCAGATCTAGGATGTGTTATTTTAGTGTTCCCTTTATTTTTTTGAGCAGTGTATATAAAGTTACTGAGTCTCAAAAGCAGGTAAATTGAAGCAAACATAGCAGCCTTTTTACCTTTTTCATTAATTATGCTAAAATTGACACCTGACAAATAGTTTAATTTCCACATATTTCTAACAGTAGAAAACAGCACATGAATCGGATACAGCACCGACCAAAGCGATGGACATCGATAAACTGTTGATTGTAGGATCTCTAAACAGCGGAGCTACTAAAAATATAATCACTAACTTGTAACTAAGCTAGATATCTACATGCCGATACTTCGTTCAGTTATTGAAAGTACAGATTGTATCAGTCCAACCGAACATTTATTTTCACAGTGAAATCAGGGGAGAGCGCGAACGCAGTCCCCCACTACCAGAAATTATGCAATCGAGATTTCCACATTTGGGAAATTCGCAGGGGTCAGCACAGCCGGAGTGCAATGGCTGAGCCTCACCCTGGGTGAACCGCCTTCTTGATCACGGTGTCTCCCTTGCCAGGTAAGTATGAGTTGTACACGGTCAATGTGGGATAGTGCTTCCCGTGCGAACGTTTTAGCCTCATGGTTTTAGCACCACGGCTATTGAGAGAAAAGCAAATCATTTAAATGGTCGTTCAGTGTTATTTTGTCTGCTTGTAGATGGAAAGGTGGAAACACGTTTGAACTGTTATTTTACTCGTAAAATGTGATTGTTTTTCAATTTTCCCAGGATGCAGTTCTGTAGAAATTATCATAACAAAACATGTTTTATTAAACGTGTCTGATAGCTGAAACTATAACAAATGATTAGAAATGCACCCGGAGTACATCCAAAACTATTCTGAAACACACATAAAGCCAAGTGAACGGAATTTGTGATTTTATTTAGCCTTTCTCGTTCTCGTTGTTCTTTTGTCTTCGAGAGAAAAGCCAGACTGCATTTCCACTATAGAACAGTAGTGGCCCCACTCCCCCAGTCCCACACAGCCACCCATGCAGGCACATTGAAGCAGGGAGCGCTGATAAAGCCTTAGTTTCTACTCTTTCTTGTAGTGTAAATGTCGAGACAGTGGGTTAAATCCCTGACTAAGCTTTAGCGTTCATACAGGTTCTACTGAAAGACAATGTATCTTAATGAACCCATGTCAGCCATTACCGGGGTGTGTTTGACAGGTCATTTACAAAAATGGCTGCGGTCCGTAACGTTAACGGTAAGAAACGACAGGCACAAGTAAGAGTATAAAAGAGCAGCAAGAGTAAATTTATAGCGATCCAGTGATATTTAAATCAAGTGACAAGGGGATTTTGCACCCCTCTCAAACACAGGAAATAGATGGTTAAAAAAGACAGATCCTCTGGTGAGCGGGGCATGCGCGTTGCTAGAGCAACTCTTAGAACAAGGATAGGTGTGTGTGTGTGTGTCTACGTGTGTGTGTGTGTGTGTGTGTGTGTCTACGTGTGTGTGGGTCTACGTGTGTGTGTGTGTGTGTGTGTGTTTTTGTGTGTGTGTGTGTGTGTGTGTGTGTGTGTGTGTTTTGTGTGTTTGTGTGTGTGTGTGTGTGTGTGTGTGTGTGTGTGTGTGTTTGTGTCAGGGTCGTAGGATACAGGGGTTGGAACCGGTTCAGGGAACATGACAGAAAAGAATGATCTTTTCTGAGGACCAGAACAGGGAACGAAAGTGATTTATAATGTTGCTGAAAACAAACAATTATTTGAAGAACATGGGAACCGGTAAATAACGTTATTTTACATTTCGGCCATTTTTCCAGTCCAACTAAAAACGCAACAAAGCATTTCTGCAAAGCCCTCAACATCACCCAGCGTCTGCCTGCCAGCGGAAAACCTTTACTAATGTGTGTATGTAGGCTACCTGCCCTCCCACCAAATCATAGTCTACTGTAGCTACTGATGCTACAGGCCTGATTCAGAAATTAGGGAGAGAGATTTTTTATTAGAGAATAATGAAACTTTTTCAATACTCGTTAAGGATACTATAGTTATCACGTTTCACATTGGATTTATTAACTACAATAACGTAAGGTGATGTGTTTTTCTTTGTATTCTGGTGCGACTCTGCACAAGCATGTTAGATAGATAGCTCTGGTCTGTCTAACTCTCGAAAACTCAAGGCGGCATTATGTGTAATGTAATGGAAGTGAGAGTCATGACCAAGGGCTAGCTCTGGTCCAATGTTAGGTAGCTCTGGTCCAATGTTAGGTAGCTCTGGTCCAATGTTAGGTAGCTCTGGTCCAATGTTAGGTAGCTCTGGTCCAATGTTAGGTAGCTCTGGTCCAATGTTAGGTAGCTCTGGTCCAACGTTAGGTAGCTCTGGTCCAATGTTAGGTAGCTCTGGTCCAATGTTAGGTAGCTCTGGTCCAACGTTAGGTAGCTCTGGTCCAACGTTAGGTAGCTCTGGTTTAACGTTAGGTAGCTCTGGTCCAACGTTAGGTAGCTCTGGTCCAACGTTAGTTAAGCCAACTCTCTGAAGTTCAAAGACATTCAAAGTACATTCATATCCTCCGTAGATATAATTCTGTTATATCGGTCATTCGGTGTCAGAAGAGTAGAGTTTTAAGTGTTTTTTACAAAATGTTTTAATTGGCGGAAAATCCATCAGTGTGGACCTTATGGGTCCCTGGGACAGATTTGTTCCATGTGAGGAGAGGAATCTATGTTCCAAATTTCGTGACTTTAGGTCAAACGGGGTGAGGGTGGTGAGTTTACAAAGTTTGCATTTTCAATCGCTTGTTATAGCGCCACCATCTGGTCAATCAGTATAATTGAATGAATTCCGGATCTCTATGGCAAGAAGCATCATTCACCAAAGTTTGGTCAAAATTGGGCCAGTGCTGTTTGAGCTATACTGTGTGACTAACTATAGACTTTACTGTAAAATACATTATATCAAGTTTTAATGTCAAATGCACAAGTACAGTAAAATGCCTTTCTTGCGAGCTCTAAACCCAACAATACAGTAATCAATAACAATGTAATACTAAAAATTCCATAAGGTAGAACTAAAACACACAATAAATAAAAATAAGAAACAAGCTTGTACACAGCTATGATAATAACACACGTGAATTAACTTGGTATATAGTGGGGGTCGGTATTTAGCATCAGAAACTCAAGGTCGGGTGAACAAGGAAGGAGCTCAAGATGTTTTCAACTTCGGTAAACCAGGAGTTGTTGATGAGGAAGCCGTACCCCTCCCCTGATCTTACCAGAAGACACCGCTACTGAAAAGCTGTCTGGTTGAATAGCAGAGTCGGGTGAATTCTCCGTAAACCATGTCTCTGTAAAAACAAAGACATTACCAAAACGTCCCTCTGTGATTCAAGCCTTTCTCGGAGTTCACTACGTTTATTTTTACAAAACTAAACACAGCAGCAGAGACTGTAGACCATCTGGCAGAAGTGTGCCTGTTACAACGGGGACACAGCGCCTCCTACTGGACAACATCAGTAGAAATGTTCAGCGCTTATTATTCCCACGCGGTCTCCCCTCCAAGTACATTTTACATTTAGCGGACACTCTTATCCAGAGCGACTTACAGTAGTGAATGCATACATTTCATACATTTTTCTCCGTACTGGTCCCCCCGTGGGAATCGAACCCACAACCCTGGCGTTGCAAATACCATGCTCTACCAACTGAGCCACATAGTTCTAACCAGGCCCGACCCTGCTAAGCTTTATGAGTTTATTATAGTAAAGTATATAAAGTAACTGAGTCTCAAAAGCAGGCAAATTGAAGGAAACATAGCAGCCTTTTTACCTTTTTCATAAATTATGCTAAAATTGACACCTGACAAACAGTTGTATTTTCCACATATTTCTAACAGTAGAAAACAGCACATGAATCGGATACAGCACCGACCAAAGCGATGGACATCGATAAACTGTTGATTGTAGGATCTCTAAACAGCGGAGCTACTAAAAATATGATCACCAACTAGTAACTAAGCTAGATATCTACATGTCAACGCTTTATTTGCTTAAAAAAGTCTGTTTCAGTCCAACCTAATATTGATTTTCACAGTGAAATCAGGGGAGAGCGCGAACGCAGTCCCCCACTACCAGAAATTATGCAATCGAGATTTCCACATTTGGGAAATTCGCAGGGGTCAGCACAGCCGGAGTGCAATGGCTGAGCCTCACCCTGGGTGAACCGCCTTCTTGATCACGGTGTCTCCCTTGCCAGGTAAGTATGAGTTGTACACGGTCAATGTGGGATAGTGCTTCCCGTGCGAACGTTTTAGCCTCATGGTTTTAGCACCACGGCTATTGAGAGAAAAGCAAATCATTTAAATGGTCGTTCAGTGTTATTTTGTCTGCTTGTAGATGGAAAGGTGGAAACACGTTTGAACTGTTATTTTACTCGTAAAATATGGTTGTTTTTCAATTTTCCCAGGATGCAATTCTGTAGAAATTATCATAACAAAACATGTTTTATTAAACGTGTCTGATAGCTGAAACTATAACAAATTATTAGAAATGCCCCGGAGTACATCCCAAACTATTTTGAAACACACATAAAGCCAAGTGAATGGAATTTGTGATTTTATTTAGCTTTTCTCGTTCTCGTGGTTCTTTTGTCTTCGAGAGAAAAGCCAGACTGCATTTCCACTATAGAACAGTAGTGGCCCCACTCCCCCAGTCCCACACAGCCACCCACGCAGGCTCATTGAAACAGAATAACAAGAGTATTGTATTTCAACCACACCGCCTCTTAACAAATTGGTTAACTGAAAGAATGTTACTGTTATAAATAAAAGTCAGCTGCTCCCTTATAATACAAGAGAAGTGTACAGCCTGCTGGGAAAAAAAATGAATGAGCATCTAGCAAGAGTCAACGAAATTGTTAATTAAAAGGTTTAAAAACAATTCTGATAAATGCAACAGTTGGACAATGGTTTTACAGTTGTTCAGTGGTGGAAAAAGTACCCAATTTTCATACTTGAGTAAAAGTAAAGATACCTTAAAGTATTAAAAGTAAATGTAATTGCGAAAATGGACTTAAGTATAAAAAGTATTAATAATTTCAAATTCCATATATTATTAAGCAAACTTAATTTACGGATTGCCAGGAGCACACTCCAACACTCACATTATTCAGAAACAAAGCATTTGTGTTTAGTGAGTCCGCCAGATCAGAGGCAGTAGGGATGACCAGGGATGTTCTCTTGTTAAGTGCGTGAATTGGACCATTTCTGTCGATTGGACATTAGCCATCAGGATACTAGGAAGAGGAGGCTGTGTAGCCGTCTTTTCAGCTAGCCATCAGGATACTAGGAAGAGGAGGCCATGTAGACCTCTTTTCAGCTAGCTATCAGGATACTAGGAAGAGGAGGCCGTGTAGCCCGTCTTTTCAGCTAGCCATCAGGAAACTAGGAAGAGGAGGCCATGTAGCCTGTCTTTTCAGCTAGCCATCAGGAAACTAGGAAGAGGAGGCCGTGTAGCCTGTCTTTTCAGCTAGCCATCAGGATACTAGGAAGAGGAGGCCGTGTAGCCCGTCTTTTCAGCTAGCCATCAGGAAACTAGGAAGAGGAGGCCGTGTAGCCTGTCTTTTCAGCTAGCCATCAGGATACTAAGAAGAGGAGGCCGTGTAGCCCGTCTTTTCAGCTAGCCATCAGGAATTTTTGGGAGAACATACACATCAACAAAAGTCTGTGAATCTCAAAGGGTAAAATATGAAGAGCCACTTTATATACAAAAAAATATGAATAGCCATATAAAAATGGTCATATATACTTTAGAGAAGAAAATTTACCGTTGTGGATGTGACATTCTCCGTTACGGATGTGACATCCTCTGTTACGGAAGTGACGCTGTGCAAAATGACTGTTTATATATTAAAGATTTCTTCACCAAACTTCATAATAATACTTTTGTTGTCATCTGAAAATGCAGTGTACCTCAAAGAACCAAGAAATCACTAGTATCGTGAATAGTTATTGTATATGCTATCAAAGTGCACTCGAGGGTCCCGTCTTAACCAAACATGAATGCACAAATGTGCAAAAAAAAAAAATGCATTTACAATTATTTATTTGAAAAAGTATTTTCATTGCAAATTAGAGTGCTGCATACCTGTCACGTCCTGACCAGTAAAGGCGTTATTTGTTATTATAGTTTGGTCAGGACGTGGCAGGGGGTATTTGTTTAGAGTGTTTCGGGGTTTGTTGGGCTATGTGTTTAGGTAGAGGGGTGTTTGTTTAGAGTGTTCCGGGGTTTTTGGTTATGTTCTATGTTAGTATATTTCTATGTTCTGGTCTAGTCTTTTTAGTTCTATGTTTAGGGTTAGTGGATGGACCTTCAATTGGAGGCAGCTGTTCCTCGTTGCCTCTGATTGAAGGTCCTATATAGAGGGGTGTTTTTGTAATGGGTTTTGTGGGAAGTTGTTTTTGCACTGCTGTGTTTAGCCTGTAATACTGTGTGTTCGGTTTTCTTGTTTTGTTTATTTAGTGTTAAATAAAAGTTTAAAATGAGCACTCAACCCGCTGCGCCTTGGTCCACTACATACGACAAACATTACAATACCTCAACAATTATATGAATATTTGCAATTTCATAGTAACACTAGAGGTGACAGGGTCCCAGAAAACAGACAAATGACACTGCACAATTTACAACATTTGAGTCATTGCATTCGAGATCATTTATGACTGCTTTATGTCTAATATTAAATGTTATCAATGACCTACTGAGTAACAGAATAAACATACAAAAACTCAATTCAAAGTTTTAGATTTTTTTTTAATAAACTCAGGTTTAGTGTTAATCTCACACATTTTAATCAGCAGCAGAGGTTCTATGAAATGGTTCTTCCTCCCTCTGTTGTCCACAAAACAACACAGGGACTGAACAACTTGACCTGCAGCCACCTAGGCCTGGTCGTCCTTGGCTGGCGAGATATACACAAATCCTGTGTGGTCGTTTCTCTTCAAGAACTGCATCTCAACAGCATCAGAGTCAGTCTTTATCTGCTACCAGTCCTACAAACTGCCTGTATGTACACTGAGTATACCAAACGTTATGAACACCTTCCTAATTGAGTTGAGACATAATAGGGGCTGTGTGATAAGATTATTAACGATAAGTAATTCTAAAAAAAGGCACTTCAACAAGCCTATTTCACACCATAGCCTGCTGAATTTGCAAGATAACTTTCTTTCATTTTAAAAATTTTGCCACAAATTAAATTATGCCACTGACTCGCCCATGTAATGACGTTTCAGTATTGTCTCAATGAAGAGTTTGGTGTTCGACTAGGCACATGCAACATGCATGAGCAGTTACAAGCCTGATAAAGTTAGCGGCAGGCGGACGAGAAATATCCACCATCCGTAGTACGGATGAAGCCTGATCTGGAATTTTAAGCTAATTGAATGAAGCTGGCTAGCTTTATAAAAACCTGAGTAGATCTAGTTTGCTTCGTAGTATAGACGGATTGGTTGTTTAGCAACAAAACCGACACTTGCGCAACTATGGGGCAAAACAGATGGGTTTTAGCTTAGACTAGACAACATGTAAACTATATTTAGTCTCCAGATTTTTGGGGAAAACATAAATACATTTGCACAATGAGAACTTGTTGTCTCTCAAATACATAATTACAGTTGTTGGTTAGCTAGCTAGCAAATGTTTTTGCCATATTAGCATAGACATGAAATCAGTCAAAACACCTCAAAACAAGACATGGTATAAATAACAAGCTACAACAAGCTGAAACCAGCCACCCACAGCTCCCCACATAGCAGCTTCTTGTCATTGTTGTTAGCTATCTGACCGTTCAGAAACCCAACAACACACGCCTTCCGGGACACATCCATGCATCAAGTTCGTGACGTTAAAATCGGCCAACCAATCTATACCAAAACAGAGTTTACTGTCTTTGATACCACACTCTGGCTACACGAACAGGTAGCTAGATAGCTAGCAGTAAGTGGCTTGCACAACCCACATTTTGAGTCGAAAAAAGTTGAGGGTTTACCATTCAAATAATTCTCTAATGTTGTAAAACGCCATATGAATTAAATAATACATCTTGGAAGCAGTTTACCTTTGTAAATAGAGAGACATCTTCGCCTTTATCAGCTGTGCTGTGGGGTACACACTCTTTTCACGGCACTTTGATGAAAAAGCGATTTTCGTAACAGGTTAGAAGAGCATTTTCGCTAACCCTAACCCTTTTCCTAATCTTAACCTCAGTCTCCTAACCTGCTACGAAAAAGTCCCTTCGGTATCGAAGTGGCATGAAAAGAACGTTTCCCCTGCTGTGGCGTGCTAATAACAACAAAACACATTGAGCCGCTTCCGTAAAACACCCGGTTTGCGTCCTCTCTTTGGTACTTGGCTCATCGTGCTCTAGTGACTCCTTGTGGCGGGCCGGGCACCTGCAAGCTGACTTCGGTTGTCAGTTGAGTAGTGTTTCCTCTTTGGAACACACTTTTTGGTCTAAAAGTTCCAGGCTGTATCACAACCGGCCGTGATTGGGAGTCCCATAGGGCGGCGCACAATTGGCCCAGCGTCGTCCGGGTTTGGCTGGTATAGGCCGTCACTGTAAATAAGAATTTGTTCTTAACTGACTTGCCTAGTTAAGTTTCTATACTATTCTACAGGATCTCATTCACTTAAGGCTTACAAATCTTGCATTACACAACTCATATGTATCTTTCTATACTATTCTACTGTATCTTAGTCCGTTTGGCTCTGACATCGCTCGTCCATATGTATATAGTCTTAATTCATTCCTACTTAGATTTGTGTGTATATGTGGTGTAATTTGTTAGATATTACTGCACTGTCGGAGCTAGAAGCACAAGCATTTCGCTACACCCGCAATAACATCTGTTAATCACGTGTATGTGACCAATAACATTTGATTTGAAAAATGTTAAATAAATAAATATATATATTAGTTAGCTGCATACATTCCCTTTGGATGGTAATATAAAACGACTCAATATCACCATCTGCCGGCCTTTGGGTAGGCTGGGGGGGTTGGGTAGACTACTCCCATCTAAATGTGTATCCTCAAGAGAAACTTACCCAAACATTGCATTTCCTGGGCTAGGCCTACTCCTGCCATTCGGTATACTCAGTCCCTACAAGAAACTTCTTAATGTACATAAAATACCATTATTGAAGTTTTGTAACTTAGTTCATGATCTTGTGGTAGAATTAACCAGTGCACTCCATCTTTAGCTTTCCCTTTGCAAACTTACAAATCCGCTGCATGTGTAACCGGTGTGAAATGGCTAGCTAGTTAGCGGGGTGTGCGCTAATAGCGTTTCAATCGGTGACGTCACTCGCTCTGAGACCTTGGAAGTAGTTGTTCCCCTTGCTCTGCAAGGGCCGTGGCTTTTGTGGAGCGATAGGTAACGGTGCTTCGAGGGTGACTGTTGTTGATGTGTGCAGAGGGTCCCTGGTTCGAGGTCAGGTAGGGGGGCAAGGAGAGGGACGGAAGCAAAACTGTTACACATGGTCGAGTTTATTAGTTTGCCGCAGTTCATTATCAAAACGCCAGCTTTAGACAATATTCCACAGAAATAATACCATTGTGTAGATGAACGACATCAGCAAGTTGTGAGTTGCAAGTAGTTTACGCCTACCCCTGATTCCGTTGGCATGGCTACAAGTAGAGTAAAGATGAGGAGAGGTTCCTAACCATGGGGGGGGGGGGGGGGGGGGGTTGCATGTATAAGGTGTGAAATGGATGAGGGCGTGTGTGCGCGAGTCCCAGACTGTATAATATATTCTGAGATGTACCTTTGAACTTTGCAGATACGAAGCCTTCCTTCAAATCTTCATTTCACACAACTTAGTAATAAATAACCGTAATTTATTCATTAGGTTAAATACATTATGCAAATACAAAATTATGGAGCACACAATGACGTTTATTGACTGCTTTATGATAGTGAAAAGCAGGGGCGCAACTTTGGTTTTAGAAGTGGGGGGGTGGGCATCATTTTTTTCTACATATATATTTTTTCAGTCAGATAAACACGCCAAACAGCCTGTCTGACCGCTCGGAGGCGTCTGCATGGTCCTAAAGCACACAGTTGCCTCGTTTTGTATCACATTCCAATGATAAAACTGGGTGGGGGACAAAAAATGCAATTTCAGAATGTGGGGGGGACATGTACCCCCCCGTCCCCAGTGAAAGTTGTGCCCCTGGTGAAAAGCAAAAAATACTAAATAAAGTTGCTTTTTTATTAGTGATCTTTCTTCTGGAACTGCATGGAACTCTGTAGTTTTAGAATAACCACTAGAGGTCAGTCTAGAGCAAAGGGTTATGAAATCACCAGTTGAACCCACAGTTGAGTTGAACAGGTGAAATATCGTTAATGAGAAACTTCTGTAGTGCTTTTCATTCCCAAGTCCTCAGTGATTTACCGACCTTTTGTGAGAATCAGGATATATGTGACTTGACTGCTTGTATTTTTCCCCACCACGCTGTATGTAGTCAGTGCATTACAACATGTCACCAAGGAGTACTAAAAGTCAGTCAGTCAGTCAGTGTTGATGTCATCCACACCCTTAAGGATCATCAGGAGCGGTGCTGATTTCTGTTGCTTACGCCTGAACAAGGAAAAGAGCAGGAGAAGCCTTATAAAAAAAAACGACAACAGTGCAGGTGCAGGGTACAAAAACTGAAGTCAAATGAAAGAACAACCTGGTCTCAAGAGTATTTCGTATTATTCTGTTTGTAATTACGAGACACTCCATTTAGTATCGTATGTTACATTTTGTATGATATGTATTCATTGGTGGATGTCCACAATCCATTTCATATGATATGTTACGAATTTGTAAAACGTATGATATGTTACAAATTCTAATTTGTTGTGGCTAACATTAGCTAGGTAGCTAGTGCTAATGCTAACGTTAGCTAGGCTAGGGGTTAAGGTCAGGGTTAAGTTTAGGAGTTAGGTGTAAGGGTTAGGGGAAGGCTTAGCTAACATACTAATTTGTTGCAAAGTAGCTTAAAAGTAGTAGAAACGTTGCTAATAAGCTATAATGCTAAAGTTGTCCCTGATTACATTCGAACGCGCAACCTTTGTGTTGCTAGATGTTCGCGTGATACGCCCACCCATCCAACCTGACCAAATCACCCTCCTTTCGGTTTTGCCTTAAGTAACCTTCTGTCTTATGTAACCATAACATACTAATTTGAGTGTTTCGGATTTACGTTTACTATCTTACATCTAGTCTATGAGAACAGGCTGGAAAGATAGATACCTACACATTGTTGCATTCAACTCACCTCATCTCTGAGCGCAGGGTGTTGAGCTGGCTGAGGACCTGGTCATTGGTCTCTATCCGTTCATCCAGATCTCTCTGTAACTTCCTCTTAGAGTTTTCCAGTCGCTCTATCTCCTGCTCAGCCCCATCCATCTGTCTCTTCACAGTCTTCAGCCTCTGGTTCAGCTAGGAGAGGAGAGAGGGGGTAACAGTCAGGGATGGAAATTAAGCTGGTCCGAGGTTAGTACTTTTTTTTTTAGACCAGACTAGTGAAAAAGTACAAAACTAGCCCAGTAAAATGTCTTTCAGAACAAAGCATGGCCCAAATTCTGGACCTGAATGTCATCCAGGCTAGTAGAAGTCGCAGTCTACTCGCCAGGCTGGCCAGAGCACAAAATCCTTAAATTCAAATGAAATCAAATGTATTTATATAGCCCTTCTTACATCAGCTGATATCTCAAAGTGCTGTACAGAAACCCAGCCTAAAACCCCCCAAACAGCAAGCAATGCAGGTGTAGAAGCACGGTGGCTAGGAAAAACTCCCTAGAAAGGCCAAAACCTAGGAAGAAACCTAGAGAGGAACCAGGCTATGAGGGGTGGCCAGTCCTCTTCTGGCTGTGCCGGGTGGGGATTATAACAGCACATGGCCTAGATGTTCAAATGTTCATAAATGACCAGCATGGTCAAATAATAATAATCATAGTAGTTGCCGAGGGTGCAACAAGTCAGTAACACAAGAGTAAGTGTCAGTTGGCTTTTTCATAGCCGATCTTTGAGAGTATCTCTACCGCTCCTGCTGTCTCTAGAGAGTTGAAAACAGCAGGTCTGGGACAGGTAGCACGTCCGGTGAATAGGTCAGGGTTCCAGCAGGTCTGGGACAGCAGGTCTGGGACAGGTAGCACGTCCTGTGAACAGGTCAGGGTTCCAGCAGGTCTGGGACAGCAGGTCTGGGACAGGTAGCACGTCCGGTGAACAGGTCAGGGTTCCATAGCTGCAAATTCCATCCGTGGTTACAGTTCGTTTTGATAATTTATTGATGATGTGTTGTTGTAAATATATATGTCCATTGTTGTGTCTGTAATGGCTGTACTAGTACTTATGTCTTTAGCCCCTTGATGAACCTGTATGTCCATTGTAGTGTAACAGTGTTGCTACCATCCCTCTCCTTGCCCCAACCTGGGCTCAAACCAGGGACCCTCTGAACACACCCACGAAGCATTACTACCCATCGTTCCACAAAAGCTGCGGTCCTT
This sequence comes from Salmo trutta, assembly GCF_901001165.1. Taxonomy (NCBI): domain Eukaryota; kingdom Metazoa; phylum Chordata; class Actinopteri; order Salmoniformes; family Salmonidae; genus Salmo; species Salmo trutta. Next base: position 65,478,050 of record NC_042960.1, read on the forward strand.
GAGGAGCAAGGCGAAACAACTACTTCAAGGTCTCAAGAGCGGGTAAAGTCACAGATTGAACGTTACTAGCTAGCCATTTCACGTTGGCTTCATTAGTACTTGTCCATCTTCAGATTCTGGGTCAGCTATAATAGGTGTACATAGGTAGGATCTCTCTGAATTGGCCAATGCAAAGTCCTCAATGGATGTGAATTACTTTGACACACCTGTGTCTTCCTGTAACACTTTATCTGAATTTGCCACTTGACATTCAGAGACATTTGTAATGTCAGGTTTATGACTGTATTACAACACTTATGACCTACAGTCCAAATAAAGTGCTAAAGTAATTATTTTCACTAAGTGTTCCACGTTACCTTTTCTTTCTGGTTCTGTATAGATATGTGCTCATCGTCCACGTTACCTGGTCTTTCTGGTTCTGTATAGATATGTGCTCATCGTCCACGTTACCTGGTCTTTCTGGTTCTGTATAGATATGTACTCATCGTCCACGTTACCTGGTCTTTCTGGTTCTGTATAGATATGTGCTCATCGTCCACCTGTATCGTCATCTCCTTCACTTTTCTCTCTAGTTTCCTGTTGGCTTGTTGCAGGTTGATGTTGTCTCTGAGAAGAAAATATGAAACCCTGTTAGACACTCAATCATAGCCCTCAACACCATCTAACATTCAACCCTTGTACAATAGATGCCTTGTCATTGCTGTAGTGATGGTGATGTATTTAAACCTCCGAATTATAAACCAAGGGAAGAATCTAACTGCCAGCATAATAGTCCAGGGTTGAGCACACTACCAACTGTTACCAACTATTTTCACACCTCACCTCTCAGCTCTCCTCTCCCTCCAGCCTCCCCTCTACCTCCCTTCCACCTCTCCCTCCCCTCTCCTCTCCCTCCAGCCTCCCCTCTACCTCCCTTCCACCTCACCTCTGCTTGCAGCCTCCTCTACCCTCCAGCTCCCCTCTACTCGCATCCTCTCCAGCCTCCCCTCTCCTTGCAGCATCTTCACCTCACCTCTCCTGGCAGACTCTCCTCCAACTCACCTCTCCCTCCAGCTCACCTCATCTCACCCCTCCACCTCTACCCTCCAGCTCACCTCTCCCTCCAGCCTCCCCTCCAGCTCACCTCACCTCACCTCACCCCTCCAGCTCACCTCTACCTCTCTACCTCTACCCTCCAGCTCACCTCTCCACCTCTACCCTCAGCTCACCTCTACCCTCCAGCTCACCTCTCCCTCCAGCTCACCTCTCCCTCCAGCTCACCTCTCCCTCCAGCCTCCAGCCTCCCCTCCAGCTCACCTCTCCACCTCTACCCTCCAGCTCACCTCTCCACCTCACCTCACCCCTCCAGCTCACCTCTATCTCTCTACCTCTACCCTCCAGCTCACCTTTCCACCTCTACCCTCCAGCTCACCTTTCCACCTCTACCCTCCAGCTCACCTCTCCTTCCTCTACCCTCCAGCTCACCTTTCCACCTCTACCCTCCACCTCACCTCTCCACCTCTACCCTCCAGCTCACCTCTCCACCTCTCCCGTCCAGCTCACCTCTCCACCTCTCCCGTCCAGCTCACCTCTCCACCTCTCCCGTCCAGCTCACCTTCCCACCTCTCCGGTCCAGCTCACCTTCCCACCTCTCCGGTCCAGCTCACCTTCCCACCTCTCCGGTCCAGCTCACCTTCCCACCTCTCCGGTCCAGCTCACCTTCCCACCTCTCCGGTCCAGCTCACCTTCCCACCTCTCCGGTCCAGCTCACCTTCCCACCTCTCCGGTCCAGCTCACCTTCCCACCTCTCCCGTCCAGCTCACCTTCCTACCTCTCCGGTCCAGCTCACCTTTCCACCTCTCCCGTCCAGCTCACCTCTCCACCTCTCCCGTCCAGCTCACCTCTCCACCTCTCCCGTCCAGCTCACCTTCCCACCTCTCCGGTCCAGCTCACCTTCCCACCTCTCCGGTCCAGCTCACCTTCCCACCTCTCCGGTCCAGCTCACCTTCCCACCTCACCTTCCCACCTCTCCGGTCCAGCTCACCTTTCCACCTCTCCCGTCCAGCTCACCTTTCCACCTCTCCCGTCCAGCTCACCTTTCCACCTCTCCCGTCCAGCTCACCTTTCCACCTCTCCCGTCCAGCTCACCTTTCCACCTCTCCGGTCCAGCTCACCTTTCCACCTCTCCCGTCCAGCTCACCTTTCCACCTCTCCCCACCAGCCTCCCCTCCATCTCACCTCTCCTCTCCCTCCAGCCTCCCCTCCAGCTCCTGGACCCTTCCCTCCAGTCTGGAGACCACAACATCCTGGTTGGACCTCTGGGAGCCCTCTAGATGAGACACCCTGCTCTTCAGATCCTTATTCTGGAGGAGAACAACAAAAGGGTGAGCACATATAAAAGAGACAGGAAGCATGGGGAATGATTCTGGGGGTACCATATACAAGCAGGTTTAACCACCAATGATTCAGGGGGGTGACATACAGCAACTTCAACCACCAATGGAGAGGACTACATGTGAAGAGAGATGGGTGAGGAGGAGAAATTGAGAAAGTCCAGTACCTGTCTCTCCAGAGTGATCTTGTCACACTCCAGGTCCTGTCTGACTGCACTCTCCTGCAGCAGCTCAACTCTTATCAGCTCCATCTGTCAGCAGAGAAAACATTCACTACATACACACACTGATGAATACACCTTTCACATGAGAAAGAGCCATTCCCAGTCCATTGATGGACAGTTATTAAAACAGTGACGCTGTCAGAATCTCCCTCGTCATCAAAACAGTGATGCTGTCAGTAATGGTTCATTCAACAAAACCTAAGGGAATAATGCATTTACTTTCATCTCCAGGACCCAAAGGCTCTATCCTCTACTGCCAGTCAGACAGGACGCAAAGACTGTATCCTCTACTGCCAGTCAGACAGGACCCAAAGACTGTCTCCGCTACTGCCAGTCAGACAGGACCCAAAGACTGTCTCCTCTACTGCCAGTGAGACAGGACCCAAAGACTGTCTCCTCTACTGCCAGTGAGACAGGACCCAAAGACTGTCTCCTCTACTGCCAGTGAGACAGGACCCAAAGACTGTCTCCTCTACTGCCAGTGAGACAGGACCCAAAGACTGTCTCCTCTACTGCCAGTGAGAGACCGCCCTCTCCAACTCGCCAGTAAAGGGAGAATGAATAATAGGTGACATCATTGCTCAGAATAGTTAGCTCTTCTTTGTCTTTTCAGGGAAACCAAAACAGAGTTGTGTCAATTAGTCTGAACCGATCTGCTGCCATGGCCTACTTCACACACACACACACACACACACACACACACACACACAGCTGTGTCAGCATTTCACAAACATACTGTACACAAACTCAGTAAACTTGAGAACAAAACTGGACAATTTTTTTATTTTTTTATCTCTGAACTTCCTTAGCCAGCAACTAAAGGCAGAGCAGGAAACGTGAGCATTCAGACCTAAATGTGTTCATGTAAAGTCTGAGTCATCTAGTATGATTCTATGACCCAGTCTACATTGTATGCTTGGCTGTCTGCCATTGGTGGAGGAGGGCCCTGTGTGCGTGTGTGTGTGTGTGTGTGTGTGTGTGTGTGTGTGTGTGTGTACTGGCCTGTTGTTTCCCTTGGTCCACTCTGTCCATCAGGAGATCTGCACTGTTCCTCTCCTCACTCAGATCCCGTTCCAGATGGCTCACTTCACTCTGGGAAAGAGACATGTAATACTTATGTAGTGCTTATGGATGTGTTATTTAAGGGTTATGAATGTGTTATGAAGTCCTTGTGTAGGTGCCTTTATGTATTAGGACCATCTCGGTCCCGCATTTAAAATGACTTTCAGCTTATAAAGGCTTCATAAGCACTACATAAATGTGTTAAAGCAAAGTACATCATGCTTTATAAAGTTTTTTTTGCTGTCCAGTGGCAGCACAAGTGAGCATTTGATTTGCAAACTCATCACATGATCAGCAATACAAAAAAAATAATTCCGGAATTTTGGAAATGTTCTAAATAAATCAAATGTTATTTGTCACGTGCGCCGAATACAACAGGTGTAAACCTTACCGTGAAATGCTTACTTACAAGCCCATAACCAACAATGCAGTTAAGAAAATATTGACTAAATAAACTAAAGTAGAGAAAAGTACAAATAAAATAAACAATAACGTGGCTATATACAGTCGGTACCGGTTAGTGACTAACTGGTAGTCAATGTGCAGCGGTACAGGTTAGTTGAGGTAATGGAGGTCGTGTACATGTAGGTAGGGGTAAAGTGACTACGCATACATAATAAAGAGCGAGTCCCAAGTAATAATAGAAAAATGTCAATAACCATTCGTAATATGAAAAATAATTGTCTAAACATTAACAATGATTCATATTTAAGTGACAATTGCATAAGTGACTTTTGAATAAAAAAAAATAAAAAAAATGGGGTTTTAAAACATGTACCAAGGTCAAATAAATGCCCCCAATGCGAATCACTGTATACGGAATACATATTGGCTTATAGAGCAAGAACTATTCTGTATTCAGCAGTAAAAGTATTGTAGGTAACACTCAGTAGGGTCTGTAGAATGTATATGTGGTGTCAATTCAGGGGGCTGTGAATAATACGGAGTGTTGCTGGACTTTTAATCCACACATTCTATTGGCGGCCGAATCACATCGTGTGCACTTACTGCGCTACAGAAAATCCGCTAACCAAACACCACTGAATAAAAGGGAAACTACACTCAAAATGTTTCTTAGATTTTTTTCCCCCCAGACCTCATAAGTCATCCCCGATGTGGTTTAAGCATTGTTGTGGGCACAGAAAATCAAATTGTTGTTTTTCTCTAACAAAAAAAAAAAAAGTATTTTTTATTTTTGTATATAAAAAAAAAAAAAAAATAGGGTAAACCCCCCAAAAAATTGAAGAAATCCAAAACTGAATTTGGAGAAAAAGTTGGCAAAAAAATATTAATTGATTTTAAAAAGGCCCTACCGATGTTTTTTGCTGTGCGTGACTGCACTTTAGTGTACGTCATCCTGTAGCAAAGCATTTTGGGGGAAGTTGAGGTCAGGTCCAATATTGACTATGCACCCAGGAAGGAAAGAGGTTGGGCCATCCTAGAAATGTTTTAGTGAAATATAATATATAGAATTTAGCAGACGCTTTTATCCAAAAGAGACTTCCAGTCATGCGTGAATACATTTTAACTTATGGGTGATCCTGGGAATCGAAACCAATATCCTGGCGCTGCAACGCTCTACCAAGATGCATGACAGGGTTATAAATGCTTTGTGAAGCCTCAATTTATGATTTATTAAGCCTTTATTAAGCAGTGCTTATGCCACCCTTAATAAAAGCACAGGTTTATGCCATATTTGACATAGTGGGTTATATCACACCATTAAGCCACATTTATGAACCCTTTATAAAGCATGGCATATAGTTATAGATGATTTGTAACACATTTATGTAGTGTTTATGAAGGCTTTATGAAGCTGCACGTCATTAAAAACAGGACCCCATAGCTTTATAACGATTAAGACATTAGTTATATTTGTACAGACTGGTCCATCAACTCTGACTGTTGTTCTGTTACAAGTGAAAACAGGACCTTTGACCTTTCAGTATCAAACAATGGTGAGTCAACAGTGAACTCAATGTTTTGCCATCAGTTAACAACAGTTAATTTTTCAGCGAGAATTAGCCAGCGCTGCTCTTTTCTACTCCATGTCAATCTACAGGTATAAATAGAGGCAGCAGGTAAACAACACAGAGGAGACATATCATACAAAAACAGACTGGGACGCTTCTAACACAATCTGAAGGGAAGAGAGAAAGAAATGAACAGGGGTCTATGTCCAACAGTGTGTCCTGCAGTGCAGGGGTCTATGTCCAACAGTGTGTCCTGCAGTGCAGGGGTCTATGTCCAACAGTGTGTCCTGCAGTGCAGGGGTCTATGTCCAACAGTGTGTCCTGCAGTACAGGGGTCTATGTCCAACAGTGTGTCCTGCAGTGCAGGGGTCTATGTCCAACAGTGTGTCCTGCAGTGCAGGGGTCTATGTCCAACAGTGTGTCCTGCAGTGCAGGGGTCTATGTCCAACAGTGTGTCCTGCAGTACAGGGGTCTACGTCCAACAGTGTGTCCTGCAGTGCAGGGGTCTATGTCCAACAGTGTGTCCTGCAGTGCAGGGGTCTATGTCCAACAGTGTGTCCTGCAGTGCAGGGGTCTATGTCCAACAGTGTGTCCTGCAGTGCAGGGGTCTATGTCCAACAGTGTGTCTTGCGGTACAGGGGTGTCATGAAGTTGGCCTGTGGGTAAGGTTTATGACCCCCCCATAAATACCTTTCTCCCTTCCCTCTCTCTCTGACTCTACTGAAGGACTCTTGAATAGCCTTTGTTAAACATAGAGAGTCTGGGAACATCAAACATGTGGGGGGAAAGGAACCATATTTCAGTAATAGAACCAGTTGTAAATATGCATTGGTACTTAGTGAATATGATGTCAGTTCGGTTGTCGTCTGAGACATTATGACTGATGACAGGACGACATAAACTGTACCTGGGAAAGTCTACACATTCTAGTTATCAGATTCACATGGAATTGTTGTGCAATTTAAATGTTTGATATTGAAACTGTTTGTTAGGAGATTAAATGTAATTTTAGCTTCCAAATGAGAGAATTGGGTTTTCATAAGGTTAGAGCTCTGTTCAATCAGTGGCCCGCCCCTGTGAAGAGATATTGGTTATAAACTATGAAACACACCCTTCTCTCCCTCCACTATATAAGCCCTTGACGAAAATGTAACTTTCTGTTCCGAGTATGCGAGGCCTGGAGCCTCTGTGTTAAAAGGGTGAATAACTTTCTGTTGTGAGGACGACGGTCCCATACGTTAAAAGGACTAACATGTCACCTACAGAACTAAGCCAACCTCAACGTGAGCTTTGGTTGTGAATGGTATGAACTTTGAACTCCTATTCACTAAAAAAGTGAGACATCCTAGCCGTTGAGTTAGCAACAGCAGCTGTAAACGTGGGCTAGGAAAGGACGGACGACGTATACAGTCTAACACACAATGACGATACTACGACGTATACAATTTACCACCAGTGACATTCTTCCGAGAACAGGAAGAATTCTGTTGGCCAACCCGGCCAGCATCTACGACCAACCTACCAAAGCGCAGCTCAGAGTAAATATTTATTGCATTTCCCTTTTCCAAATGGGCGGTAATTTTAGAACGCATAAGATACTGTATTTACGATAGCATAGCTTCTCCCTTTGTTCCTCAGTCTTCCCGCTCTTTCACTCAAACCCAACCCCCTTTCCTTTGTGTAACCAGACGTCATGTCATCTCCGTCTGTGTGATTAGTTAGGTATTTAGTAAATAAATAATTGAACCCAATTTTGTATTGCTGATTCAACTTGTTAGCCAGGGTTTGTGAAGATAACCAAGAATTTACAACTTTCAGATGAGACTGAAATAAGGTGACGATTAATATTGACTGCTATTGATGTAAAATATTACTAGGTCTTTAAGAGTTTATTCAGAAGATAACAGCTCTATAAACACTCTTTCGTGGTGCCCCGACTTTCTAGTTAATTACATTTACATGATTAGCTCAATCAGGTAATATTAATTACAGAGAAAGGATTTTACAGAATAGCATGAAATATCACTTAATCCGGCATAGCCAAAGACACGACAGGGGTCTATGTCCAACAGTGTGTCCTGCAGTACAGGGGTCTATGTCCAACAGTGTGTCCTGCAGTACAGGGGTCTATGTCCAACAGTGTGTCTTGCAGTGCAGGGCCTATGTCCAACAGTGTGTCCTGCAGTACAGGGGTCTATGTCCAACAGTGTGTCCTGCAGTACAGGGGTCTATGTCCAGTGTGTCCTGCAGTACAGGGGTTTATGTCCAGTGTGTCCTGCAGTACAGGAGTCTATGTCCAACAGTATGTCCTGCAGTACAGGGGTCTATGTCCAACAGTATGTCCTGCAGTACAGGGGTCTATGTCCAACAGTGTGTCCTGCAGTACAGGGGTCTATGTCCAACAGTGTGTCCTGCAGTACAGGGGTCTATGTCCAACAGTGTGTCCTGCAGTACAGGGGTGCCTCACGGATGTGTTTTGAGTTCAGCACTTCAGCCAGTCAGTACCTCCATGAGTTTGACCTTTCGGGCGTGGTCCTCGTGGGCGTGTGCGTTCCTCTCCTCCAGCTCCTCCACCTTCCTCTCCAGCTGTCTGCCTCTCTGCTGGGCCTCCTCCCACTCTCTACGACCCTGCTCCAGACCCTGCTCCAGGGGAAGCAGCTGAACACACACACACACACACACACACACACACACACACACACACACACACACACCATATTATAACACACAGAACACATTGAACACACACACACACACATTATAATACACACACAGAACATAGGTAGACAACTCTGGTTCAAACCCAGTCAGAGACAGGTTCAGGGACATAGAACAACACACACCATAACATCACACACACACACAGATCTTAACACAAGACATTGAACATCACACACACAGAACATAACACACGACATAGAACATAACACACACACACACACACAGACAGAACTTGTTGAACATCAACATAGCCTTCATTTCAACATGTTTACAGCTGAACTTTAGTTCAGTCCCCTCTCCTGATAAACCTTTTAGCGCTACAATCACTCCTCACCTCCTTATCTCTGAAGCGTGAGAGACAGAAAGAGAGAGACCGAGAGACCGTGAGAGAGAGAAAGATTAATTGAATAGAGAGACCGAGAGCGTGAGAGAGAAAGAGAGAAAGAGAGAGAGAGAGAGAAAGAAAGTTGAATTGAATAGAGAGAGAGAGAGAGTATAAATCAGAGTTAGAATATGATCCATCCATTGGTGACTCATCAGGGGGGAAAAATGTGTGCCACACCTCTTCCTGCAGTTTTCTGGCGGTCTGTAGGGATTTCTCCAGCTCCACTCCCTTTTCCTGCAGCTGTTGTTGGAGCTCAGACAGCTCAGAGTGGCTCTTCTCTCTGACTTCATCAACCTGGAGCTGGAGCTTCTCAGTGGACACCTCACAGCCCTCTACTATAGTACTCATCTGGAGGGGTGGGGGCAACGAGAGAGAGACAGAGACAGAGGGGGGGGGGGCAGAGAGAGAGAGGGGGGGGGGCAGAGAGAGAGAGGGGGGGGGGCAGCGAGACAGAGAGGGGGGGCAGAGAAAAAGAGGGGGAGGGCAGAGAGAGAGAGATGGAAGAGTGAGACAGACTGAATGGTATGAATTTAACATCCCCCCATGATAGATACGGGTTTTACAGAAAATTCATACAACCAGTATCATTTGTACTGATGACAACTCTAGGGTAAATGCATGACTATTATAACTATTTAAAAACCCAGCAGCACTGTAGGGTGGCAATCAATAAAGTGGAGGTCGATAAAATCTTCCGCTCCTCCGCATAGAAACACAGTGTTCTTCTCAGTGACCTATGACCTAGCCCCTCTCGCTCTCCATCACCTCCTTCTGCAGTTCCTCCACAGTGCTGTTCTGCAGTCTCCTCTCCTCGTCCAGATCACTCTTCATCCTCTTCAACTCCTCGGTTCTTCTCCTCTCCTCCTTCAGCCTCTCCTTCACCTCCCTGTGCTGGTGGTTCAGCTGGGTCATCTCACTCTGTGGGCGCGCGCACGCACGCACACACACACACACACACGCACGCACACGCACACACACACACACACACACTACTGTGTTATTGTGTGGCAGAACTACAACAACAACGAACACAACAACATGTTTTCCAAGTTGGACGTACTCTGTGCTAAAGGAGATGTTTACCAGCGAGTTCTGAATACTGTCTATTACTGGGTGCGTTGACTCCAGCACCTGATACAGTACGACCTGTACGGTCCTTGTATCCACTCTGCACTCACCTGTACATTCTCCAGATGTACGAGAAGGGCTTTGTTTGCCTGGGACATCTCCTCTTCCTTCTCCCTCACCTCCACTAGAGTCTCCTCAACCTGCCGTTTCTCCCTCTGTGGAATCACATCTGTGATAAATATACCTTCAATACCTGGCCATGCATTTTCACAGAACATCTAAATTCATTCAGTCTATATTTTGTGTACTTTCTTTTTCTCTCTCTCTACCTCACCTTGAGTTGCTCTATGCGTTTCACCAGCTGTCTCTGCAGGGTTTTGGAGTCCTTGATGACGAGGTTAAGCTGCTCCACCCTGCTCTCCAGCTCCTCCACCTTGGTTAGTGAGGAGACGGGACACACCATCACATCAAATGGACAAGATCAGTACTCCTGCTCTGAGACATTTAATGACATTTAATGAATACGGACCCTGATATTATTTTCTGGATATATTGTAAAGAGCATTATGGGAATTGTAGTACATCATTTTGGGTTCTGTAGTATAGAGCATTATGGGTATTGTAGTACATCATGATGGATTCTGTAGTATATAGCATTATGGGTATTGCAGTACATCATTTTGGGTTCTGTAGTATAGAGCATTATGGGTATTGTAGTACATCATGATGGGTTCTGTAGTACAGAGCATTATGGGTATTGTAGTACATAATGATGGGTTCTGTAGTACAGAGCATTATGGGTATTGTAGTACATAATGATGGGTTCTGTAGTACAACGCATTATGGGTATTGTAGTACATGATGGGTTCTGTAGTATAGCGCATTATGGGTATGGTAGTACATGATGGGTTCTGACGTATAGAGCATTATGGGTATTGTAGTACATCATGATGGGTTCTGTAGTATAGAGCATTATGGGTACTGTAGTACATCCATCTGCAATACCTGTCCCCTCAGTTCCTCCCTCTCCTGCATCAGCTGATTCACCTGTCCCCGTGCCTCCCCTCTCTCCTCCTCCATCTCCCTCTTGTCCTGGCCCAGCACTGTGTTACTCTAGCAGGGAGAGAGGAGGTAGTATTCACAGGAAATGGGTGGAATATTAGTAGAAAAAAAACCTAGGATCAAACTCACAACCTTCTGCATGCCAACACATTGAAACTCAAAGTCAACTAATATATGACAAATGTAAATATATATAGCCACTTGGGACACTGGAGGAAAAGTACCTCAATTCTGTTCTACTCAGGTGGTGGAAAAGTAAAAGTAAAGATACCTTAATAGAAAAATGAAAGTCACCCAATAAAATACTACTTGAGTAAAAGTCTAAAAGTATTTGTGTTTTAAATATACTTAAGTATCAAAAGTACAAGTATAAATGATTTCAAATTCCTTAAATTAAGCAAACCAGACGGCAGGCACCATTTTCTTGTTTTTTAAATTTACAGACAGCCAGGGGCATGCTCCAACACTCAGACATCATTTACAAATGAAGCATGTGTGTTTAGTGGGTCCACCAGATCAGAGGGATGACCAGGGATGTTCTCTTGATGAGTGTGTAAATTGGACCATTTTCCATTCCTGCTAAACATTCAAAATTAAACGAGTACTTTTGGGTGTCAGGGAAAATGTACGGAGTAAAAAGTACATTATTTTCTTTAGGAATGTAGTGAAGTTAAAGTACTCAAAAATATAAATTGTAAAGTAATGTACAGATACCCCAAAAAACTACTTAAGTAGTACTTTAAAGTATTTTTACTAAAGTAATTTACACCACTGGTTCTACTAGTAGTAGCATGTCCCTTATCTCAATTCAATACCTCTTTCACCTCCTCCACCTCCTCTCGGAGCTTCTGCACCTCCTTGTCGCGCACCTCCTTCATAATGCCCAGCTCCTTGTCATGACTCTCCACCTCCTCGTTCAGCGCTCCCTTCAGGGCGGTCAGCTCCCTCTCCCTCCAGTGTAGCACCTCCTCCTGCTCCTCCTGCACCTGAATGAGCCCCTGGAAGTCCAACCGCAGCTGTGCCAGGTCCTAACACAGACACAGAGTTAATTGATATAATCCAGCTGTGCCAGGTCCTAACACAGACACAGAGTTAATTGATATAATCCAGCTGTGCCAGGTCCTAACACAGACACAGAGTTAATTGATATAGTCCAGCTGGGCCAGGTCCTAACACAGAAACAGAGTTAATTGATATAATCCAACTGGGCCAGGTCCAAACACAGAAAACTGAGTTAATTGATATGATCCAGTAATTCGAACTCAAACCCTGTGCTTCAACCTTTCCACCTGATAGCTGCTGTGTGGTGAGCATTCAGGCACCAAAATGGCAGCCGTGCATCACTGAGGTGGGTGCTACACATTGATGGAGGATAAGGTGAGTTTCCTCCTACTATGTAAAGCGCTTTGAGTACCTCAGCTGGTAGAAAAGCGCTATGTTAAATCTAATTTCTTATTATTATTATTATTATTATTATTATTATTATTATTATTATTATTATTATTATGTGCGTCTGTGTGTGTCACATGGTTGGGCCACATCCTACCATAGACAGGTATATATTAAAGACAACTTGTATAATACGGTAGAAGGAGGTTTCCTCACCCAGATTAAGACCTGGATTAGAAATCATCAAGGGAGAATCTTCACTGAAGGTTTGTTGTTGTCCAGGACTAGACTTAATCTCGCTCCAGGAAACCCGATTTATAAAACATACAATAGTCTGAACTCAAAGTACACACTTGGAATAAACGGAATGTTTTGAGCAAGAATATCAACTCGTCACCTTACCTTTAGAAGGAGCTGTTTCTCTGTGCTTACCTTTAGAAGGAGTGTTTCTCTGTGCTTACCTTTAGAAGGAGCTGTTTCTCTGTGCTTACCTTTAGAAGGAGCTGTTTCTCTGTGCTTACCATTAGAAGGAGGTGTTTCTCTGTGCTTACCTTTAGAAGGAGCTGTTTCTCTGTGCTTACCTTTAGAAGGAGCTGTTTCTCTGTGCTTACCTTTAGAAGGAGCTGTTTCTCTGTGCTGTCTGCCTGTGTTGTGTTCTTAGCCTGGTCCAGCTCATCATGCATCTCAGACAGCTGCTGCTGGATGTCCTTCATCTCTGTACGGCCCTGCTCTCGCTCAGTCTTCACCTGGACTAGCCTGGCAATAGAAATAATACAACAGAATAGAATCTTATTTGAACTCGATAGGGAATTTAATATTACAGAGCACCAGAGAAATCATACTATGTCAAGACGTTGTGAGGCAATTAGCGAAATGCTTACACCTGTTCAATTCTTTCCTTTTTATTTATTTTTTATTTCACCTTTATTAAACCAGGTAGGCTAGTTGAGAACAAGTCCTTTATTTAACCAGGTAGGCCAGTTGAGAACAAGTCCTTTATTTAACCAGGTAGGCTAGTTGAGAACAAGTTCTCATTTACAACTGCGACCTGGCCAAGATAAAGCAAAAGCAGTGCGACACAAACAACAACACAGAGTTAAACATGGAATAAACAAAACATACAGTCAATAACACAATAGAAGAAAAAAAAAATCTATATACAGTGTGTGCAAATGAAGTAAAGAGGTGAGGCAATAAATAGGCCAATAGTGGCGAAGTAATTACAATTTAGCAAATGAACACTGGAGTGATAGATGTGCAGATGAGGATGTGTAAGTAGAGATACTGGTGTGCTACAGGAGTTCCTAGGGAATAGGGACTAATAATAATCATCAAGGTGGATTATGGTCCTAAACACAATCCCAAAATGACTTCTAGACCCCGATGCACTTGTGGAAATGTTCTTACTCCTCTATGGCGACCTCAAGCTCCGCCTCCATCTGAGCCAGCCTATCCTGTAGCGTGGAGAGTTCTTCCTGTCTCCTGTCCAGTTCCTCCTGAATAGTCTTCATGTCTGTCTGAGCCTTGTAACACACCTCCGCCAGACTCCGACCACTCTGCAGGGGACACAGTGCATTCAACTAAAGTAGGTCAAAATAACCACATATAAACGATCACCCCAAAAATAACGCCATCTGCAAAATCAGTACTAGTGAGAATAAACGTGTCTGAGCTGGACTCCATGCACATAAGGAGAAAACAAGTACAAATCTCTTGCTAAAACTACTATATTGTACTGTACCGTACTGTACTGTATTGTACTGTATCGTACTGTATTGTAGTGTACTGTATTGTACTGTGTTGTACTACACTGTATCGTACTGCACTGTATTGTATTGTACTGCACTGTATTGTATTGTACTGCACTGTATTGTACTGTGTTGTACTACACTGTATCGTACTGTACTGCACTGCACTGTATTGTACTGTGTTGTACTACACTGTATCGTACTGTACTGCACTGTATTGTGCTGTTGTACTACACTGTATCGTACTGTACTGCACTGTATTGTGCTGTTGTACTACACTGTATCGTACTGTACTGCACTGTATTGTATCGTACTGTATTGTAGTGTACTGTATTGTACTGTGTTGTACTGTGTTGTACTACACTGTATCGTACTGCACTGTATTGTATTGTACTGCACTGTATTGTATTGTACTGCACTGTATTGTATTGTACTGCACTGTATTGTACTGTGTTGTACTACACTGTATCGTACTGTACTGCACTGTATTGTACTGTGTTGTACTACACTGTATCGTACTATACTGCACTGTATTGTATCGTAATGTATTCTGTACTGTGTATTGTACTGCACTGTATCGTACTGTATTGTATATTGTACTGTATCATATCGCACCTTATTGTACATTGTACTATATTGTGTATTGTATTGTACTGCACCATGGTCTTATGCTCCAGCTGTGTCTTCAGCTGTGACACCTCTCTCTCCAGCTCTGCTCCTGTCTTCTGAAGCTCCTTGGCCTCCTTGGCCTTAGCAGCATAGTCCTACAACAGGTCCAACAACACATCACAAACCTGCTTCTGCCTCACAGACAGACACAGTACTTCCCTTTACACTGAAATACAACACGGAAATACATAGGTATTTACACAGATATGAATGTATTAGTATAACACGTAAGATTGTAATGCTTCTATATGGAAGTCTCAACCATCTGTGTAAACTACAGCAGTGGTTCTCAAACGTTTTTGGCTGGGGATCCCCTAGGGCGGTACAGCCAGCCATCTGAACCATGTCTGTCCTGGGGATCCTCTAGGGCCTCACAGACATCCATCTGAACCATGTCTGGCCTGGGGATCCCCTCGGGCAGCACAGGCATCCATCTGAACCATGTCTGTCCTGGGGATCCCCTAGAGCAGCACAGCCAACCATCTGAACCATGTCTGGGCTGGGGATCCCCTCGGGCAGCACAGCCATCCATCTGAACCATGTCTGGCCTGGGGATCCCCTCGGGCAGCACAGCCATCCATCTGAACCATGTCATCCAACCTCACCCTGATCTCCTCCTCCACGTAATCTGCAGTCTTCCACTTCAGATGGTTGATTCTGTCAAACACCAGGTTCACCTTCGTCTCAGTGATGGAGGGTTTATCAGTAGTCCTGAGGGAATACCAACAACCAGACACACTGAGTTCAATGACACCAGCATACCCCAGTCATATAACTAGCATACAGAACAGCATACCCCAGTCATATAACTACTGTAGAAATCAGCATACCCCAGTCACATAACTAGCATACCGAACAACATACCCCATTCACATAACTAGCATACCGAACAACATATCCCAGTCATATTACTAGCATACAGAACAACATACCCCAGTCATATAACTAGCATACCGAACAGCATACCCCAGTCATATAACTAGCATACAGAACAACATACCCCAGTCATATAACGAGCATACAGAACAGCATACCCAAGTCATATAACTAGCATACAGAACAGCATACCCCAGTCATATAACTAGCATACAGAACAGCATACCCCAGTCATATAACTAGCATACAGAACAGCATACCCCAGTCATATAACTAGCATACAGAACAGCATACCCCAGTCATATAACTAGCATACAGAACAACATACCCCAGTCATATAACTAGCATACAGAACAACATACCCCAGTCATATAACTAGCATACAGAACAGCATACCCCAGTCATATAACTAGCATACAGAACAACATACCCCAGTCATATAACTAGCATACAGAACAGCATACCCCAGTCATATAACTAGCATACAGAACAGCATACCCCAGTCATATAACTAGCATACAGAACAGCATACCCCAGTCATATAACTACTGTAGAAATCAGCATACCCCAGTCATATAACTAGCATACAGTACAGCATACCCCAGTCATATAACTACTGTAGAAATCAGCATACCCCAGTCATATAACTAGCATACAGTACAGCATACCCCAGTCATAACTACTGTAGAAATCAGCATACCCCAGTCATATAACTAGCATACAGAACAGCATACCCCAGTCATATAACTACTGTAGAAATCAGCATACCCCAGTCATATAACTAGCATACAGTACAGCATACCCCAGTCATATAACTACTGTAGAAATCAGCATACCCCAGTCATATAACTAGCATACAGTACAGCATACCCCAGTCATATAACTACTGTAGAAATCAGCATACCCCAGTCATATAACTAGCATACAGAACAGCATACCCCAGTCATATAACTAGCATACAGAACAGCATACCCCAGTCATATAACTAGCATACAGAACAACATACCCCAGTCATATAACTACTGTAGAAATCAGCATACCCCAGTCATATAACTAGCATACAGAACAGCATACCCCAGTCATATAACTAGCATACAGAACAGCATACCCCAATCATATAACTAGCATACAGAACAGCATACCCCAGTCATATAACTAGCATACAGAACAACATACCCCAGTCATATAACTACTGTAGAAATCAGCATACCCCAGTCATATAACTACTGTAGAAATCAGCATACCCCAGTCATATAACTAGCATACAGTACAGCATACCCCAGTCATATAACTACTGTAGAAATCAGCATACCCCAGTCATATAACTAGCATACAGAACAGCATACCCCAGTCATATAACGAGCATACAGAACAGCATACCCCAGTCATATAACGAGCATACAGAACAACATACCCCAGTCATATAACTAGCGTACAGAACAACATACCCCAGTCATATACAGTGGAGGAAAAAAGTATTTGATCCCCTGCTGATTTTGTACGTTTGCCCACTTACAAAGAAATGATCAGCCTATAATTTTAATGGTAGGTTTATTTGAACAGTGAGAGACAGAAAAACAACAAAAAAATCCAGAAAAACGCATGTCATAAATGTTATAAAATGATTTGCATTTTAATGAGGGAAAAATGTATTTGACCCCTCTGCAAAACATGACTTAGTACTTGGTGGCAAAACCCTTGTTGGCAATCACAGAGGTCAGACGTTTCTTGTAGTTGGCCACCAGGTTTGCACACATCTCAGGAGGGATTTTGTCCCACTCCTCTTTGCAGATCTCCTCCAAGTCATTATGGTTTTGAGGCTGACGTTTGGCAACTCGAACCTTCAGCTCCCTCCACAGATTTCCTATGGGATTAAGGTCTGGAGACTGGCTAGGCCACTCCAGGACCTTAATGTGCTTCTTCTTGAGCCACTCCTTTGTTGCCTTGGCCGTGTGTTTTGGGTCATTGTCATGCTGGAATGCCCATCCACGACCCATTTTTAATGCCCTGGCTGAGGGAAGGAGGTTCTCACCCAAGATTTGACAGCACATGGCCCCGTCCATCGTCCCTTTGATGCGGTGAAGTTGTCCTGTCCCCTTAGCAGAAAAACACCCCCAAAGCATAATGTTTCCACCTCCATGTTTGACGATGGAGATGGTGTTCTTGGGGTCATAGGCAGCATTCCTCCTCCTCCAAACACGGCGAGTTGAGTTGATGCCAAAGAGCTCCATTTTGGTCTCATCTGACCACAACTCTTTCACCAGTTGTCCTCTGAGTCATTCAGATGTTCATTGGCAAACTTCAGACGGGCATGTATATGTATTCTTGAGCAGGGGAACCTTGCGGGCGCTGCAGGATTTCAGTCCTTCACGGCGTAGTGTGTTACCAATTGTTTTCTTGGTGACTATGGTCCCGGCTGCCGTGAGATCATTGACAAGATCCTCCCGTGTAGTTCTGGGCTGATTCCTCACCGTTCTCATGATCATTGCCACTCCACGAGGTGAGATCTTGCATGGAGCCCCAGGCCGAGGGATATTGACAGTTCTTTTGTGTTTCTTCCATCTGCGAATAATCGCACCAAATGTTGTCACCTTCTCACCAAGCTTCTTGGCGGTGGTCTTGTAGCCCATTCCAGCCTTGTGTAGGTCTACAATCTTGTCCCTGACATCCTTGGAGAGCTCTTTGGTCTTGGCCATGGTGGAGAGTTTGGAATCTGATTGATTGATTGCTTCTGTGGACAGGTGTCTTTTTTTACAGGTAACAAGCTGCGGTTAGGAGCACTCCCTTTAAGAGTGTGCTCCTAATCTCAGCTCGTTACCTATATAAAAGACACCTGGGAGCCAGAAATCTTTCTGATTGAGAGGGGGTCAAATACTTATTTCCCTCATTAAAATGCAAATCAATTTATAACATTTTTGACATGCGTTTTTCTGGATTTTTGTTGTTATTCTGTCTCTCACTGTTCAAATAAACCTACCATTAAAATTATTGACTGATCATTTCTTTGTCAGTGGGCAGACGTACAAAATCAGCAGGGGATCAAATACTTTTCCCCCCCACTGTAACTACTGTAGAAATCAGCATACCCCAGTCATATAACTACTGTAGAAATCAGCATACCCCAGTCACATAACTAGCATACAGAACAACATACCCCAGTCATATAACTAGCATACAGAACAGCATACCCCAGTTATATAACGAGCATACAGAACAGCATACCCCAGTCATATAACTAGCATACCGAACAGCATACCCCAGTCATATAACGAGCATACAGAACAACATACCCCAGTCATATAACTAGCATACAGAACAGCATACCCCAGTCATATAACGAGCATACAGAACAGCATACCCCAGTCATATAACTAGCATACCGAACAGCATACCCCAGTCATATAACGAGCATACAGAACAACATACCCCAGTCATATAACTAGCATACAGAACAACATACCCCAGTCATATAACTAGCATACAGAACAACATACCCCAGTCATATAACTACTGTAGAAATCAGCATACCCCAGTCATATAACGAGCATACAGAACAGCATACCCCAGTCATATAACTAGCATACAGAACAGCATACCCCAGTCATATAACTAGCATACAGAACAGCATACCCCAGTCATATAACTACTGTAGAAATCAGCATACCCCAGTCATATAACTAGCATACACAACAACATACCACTTATATAGATACTGTGTGTGTGAAATCTGCAGGCATTCTGTATGTAAGATAATGAAGGGTACAATTCAAATAAAATTGTATTGGTCACATACACATGGTTAGCAGATGTTATTGCGAGTGTAGTGAAATGCTTGCGCTTCTAGTTCCCAACAGTGCAGCAATATCTAACAGGTAATATCTAACAATTCCACAACAAATACCCAATACACACAAATCTAAGTAAAGGAATGGAATAAGAATATATAAATATATGGATGAGCAATGTCAGAGCGGCATAGACTAAGATGCAATAGATAGTATAGAATACAGTATATACATATGAGATGAGTAATGCAAGATATGTAAACATTATTAAAGTGGCATTATTAAAGTGACTAGTAGCTTTGTTCTACAGACACAGAGCCTGACAGAGCCTCCACTTCCAGGTTTCCTCACGTGCGTTCAAGACCTTGGTTGAATGGTAACGCCAGACTAAAACGTTGATATTAATATGTGCCATTTACACTGACGCTTTAATCCAAAGCGATTTACAGGCATGCGAGCATACGTTTTACATACGGGTGGTCCCCGGGAATCGAACCCACCATCCTGGCTTTGCAAGCTCCATTCTATACTAACTGAGCTACAGAGGATCGACATATTTCAGATGTTGCCAGTTTTATATAACTCACGACGGTGAGGAGGTGAACCTGATATTCCATTGTTGGCTATTTGGAAGGGTGTTCATCATCGTAGTCTGTATTCCTGAACTGACGTGTGTGTTTGTGGTGTGAGCAATCCTTTTTCAGACTAACAACTGTACGTCACAGAGAGACTACCTCAGATCATCAAAGGCAGGATATGAGGAATGTGTAATGGTCACTTGGGATCAGGATCGGGGGTCATTAAGTTCCATTTTAATTCAGTCAATTCCTCTTTGGAATGGAATGGAATGGGAATTGATCCCAACCCTCTTTGGGGAAAACATTCTAGCTGGCATCTTTCCAAGAAAGTTCTGTCACACCTCAAAAAACCTCCAGGTAAAATAAAAGTGAAATAGGTAAAAGAATCATGACAATACTCAGTGGTTGATTTAGTCCAGTGTTACTCACCCATCATTGAGGTAAGTGAACAGTATCTTTTTGGTGTTGTCTTCATTTGGTTGTGGTTCAATTGAAACCTCGTGCTGATCCCTCTGACCTTCCAGAAGATCTGGAGTGATGATCTGATTAAATGAACACACAACAGAATATCAAGGTGTATCAATCAATGAATCAATCAATCAAAAAGTTAAAAGAATGCTTTACAGTAACCTGACCGGGACCCTCAAAGAGCAAGCAAAAGCACAGTAGCAAAGGCACAGTAGCAAAAGCACAGTAGCAAAAGCACAGTAGCAAAGGCACAGTAGCAAAGGCACAGTAGCAAAGGCACAGTAGCAAAAGCACAGTAGCAAAAGCACAGTAGCAAAAGCACAGTAGCAAAAGCACAGTAGCAAAAGCACAGTAGCAAAGGCACAGTAGCAAGGAAAAACATAGAAGGAATCAAGAAATATATATATACATTTTAACTCTTTAAACCGAGTAAAACCTCTAAAGCTAATCTCTTTACCTGAATGTCTCTCTCCGACTCCTCCTCCGTGTGGTTGAGAGACCTGGATCTGGTCATGAAGGTCTTCTCAACTCTGTACAGCACATTCACTGCTCTGGATGACCTACCGCTAGGCTCCTTCTCCTCCCAATGTAGTTTATTAAACATCACGGTGGAGTGTCCTTTAGCCCCTCTCACCTTAGGTGACCCTGGGGCGCTGGTGGAACCGCCTGGAGTCTCTCCCCTGGCCCCTCTGATGACCGAGGCAGGGCTGGAGGAGTCCAATGGGTATGAGTGACACTGTTGTCTGCTGTCCACGCTACGTGACCTCCTCCGGTCCTCAGGGCCTATCCTCCCTCTCCTAGGCCCAGCTCGGCCTATCTGTCGGGGGCTGTCGAACTGGTTGATCAGGCTACCTATGGAGGAGATGGGCTCTGTGTCCACGGAGTTTGGGGATCTTCTGGGGATGTTGGTGACCTCGTTTGGGGGGCTTAGTAAGGTGGCCAAAGAAGAGTGGTGGAGCGCTGGGGCTGAGACAGGGGCAGGGCCTGGGCATTGGGTCTGGGTGGGGGCTGAGACAAGGGCAGGGCCTGGGCATTTGGTCTGGGTGGGGGCTGAGACAGGGGCAGGGCCTGGGCATTGGGTCTGGGTGGGGGCTGAGACAAGGGCAGGGCCTGGGCATTTGGTCTGGCTGGTGGCCGAGACAGGGGTGGGGGCCCTCTCTACACCCCCAGCAGGCAGAGGGATCCTGGCTGCTCCTGGTCTATGCCCTGCAGCCTGGATCAGTGTGGCCCCTGCCCCACTCTGGAGACCCCTGGTGAGATGTCCCGGCCTAGGTACAGTGGGGGGAACAGAGAGTCTTCGGGTGGAGAGTAGGAGGGGGCTGAGGGTGTTCCTGTCTGGGTTGTAGGGTTTCAGCAGCTCTGGGTGTCTCTGGAAGTTCAACATCGTGTTAGATGTCGGCACGGTCCTCTGCGACTGCTGTAAATGTGACTCCTGGAAGTCGTACATGAACGCAGCGGACGCCAGCGGAATCCTCTGTGACTCCCTAACCTCAGTCAGAGCACCTCCACGAGCATACTCCCTCTGGTGGTTGGGAAGTCTGCGCTCCACATTGGGACTACCGAATGAAGATCGCTCCACATTGGAACTACCGAATGAAGATTGCCCATCATTCAACATGAAGGTGTACTCAGACTGGCTGTGGGCATTGACAAACACTTCCTGGTGGTCCCAGTTCCTGCTGTAGCTCTCCAGGCCACCAGATGGCAGAGCTGCTCTACTATCCCCGTTCAATACAACGTAAGGAAGACCCTCAATCCCCTGGACTTGTACCCTAACCCCGAACATGCAGCTGCTGTCGCTGTGAGGGCGAGGGCTGCCTCTGGGACCAGGCCTAGGCTGCTGCATGTTGTATTCTACTGAAGTCTGGAGAAGAGCCACTCACTCCGTGTCTGTGAGACTCCCTTTATAGAGAGTCAACTTAGAGACAACGTTAAGACAACGTTGTGTGTTTGCTGGGTCCACACTAGTCCTGAATGAACAGAGGGCCTCCCTCAGAACTGAAGAAATTCACAGCTATAAAAGACGCCAAATACAACACGTTAGAGGCTGATGCATTATTACCACGGCTCTTCTTAACCTGGAGGCTCCAATAACCACCCCTGTGTTTACAACAGTTTAACCCCAGGGAAAAAAATACATCACTTTCTATGGCATCAGCTGGATGAGGTGGACTGTTGACAAAACAGAGAGAAGTCATGTGGACCAACTAACAACAATGACATCCCAAGAGCATCTGATGTCACTCAGACAGCTGCACTAACCAGTTAGCTACAGAGAGAGAGAAAACACCAACATCAACACACAGCACATTGATATAGAAAACAGTTTATTCAGTGTGCTAACAGTGTAACTATTGTATACAGGACACTACTGCTGCATGACGACTACCACTGGCCGTGGTCGCTCCAACCAGACTATCGTCATCCACACACACACACACACACTCCGACCAGACTTTTTTCATCTACAGTTTATGATATGATTATGAGAGTTACGGAACAAAACAAAAACACACGTTTGTTTTAGAACAATGTACATTGTTATTGAAATAAACAACATGCAAAAGTACTGTATTCTAATATAGGTGACAATTGTTGCCGTGTTACAGCCCACCGGGCATCGGGAACCGGGCAACAGACGTCAGTTCAACATCTAGTTTTGATTTAAATTTGGTTGATTTGTCAACTATTGTGAATTCAACGTTAAATCAAGAACAAAATGTCACCATGTCATTGGATATAGATTCAAAGTTAGGTGAAAAAAATACAAAATGACTTTTTGCAAATCCACGAAGGTTTCCACAATGATTCAACATCATCAATTTGATTTGTGGGATGAAATGACGTGGAAACAACGTTGATTAATACAGTTTTTGCCAAGTGGGAGTACACTTCTTTAATGAAAAAAAATAAATAATAATAATAAATTGAACTTGTTTACGTTTAACCTTTATTTAACTAGGCAAGTTAGTTGAGAACAAATTATTTTTACAATGATGGCCTACCCCGGACGACCCTGGACCAATTGTGCCAAGCCATATGGGACTCCCAATCACGGCCGGTTGTTATACAGCCTGGATTCGAACCAGGGTGTCTGTAGAGACGCCTCAAAAACTGAGATGCAGTGCCTTAGACCGCTTAGACCACTCGGGAGCCCCTTTTTAATTATTAACCAATATCAAAAATGTGTCTCCTTCACAAGTACTTTATCAACCTCTATTTGTACGATTGTAATTAAAGACAAAAGGATATATGTATGGCTAAACCTCTGTGCAGTTTTACCAGCGGATAATAAAACACCACTCTACCTTTACTAGCTGATCAAACGTGATGTTCTTGAACGATAAAACAGCCTACCCAAAGCAATGCCAAAACGAGAATCACTTTATAAACCACTAACTGTGCAATTGGTTTGAGTAACAGTTGTTAAGACAGTTTAGAAAAGTGTCCCAGTGCGCAAAATCTTTGTGATTGTCTTACCTAAATTCGCGCAGTTCTGTTAAAAGTAGTGCCCTGGCTGAAATGCCAGTGTTGTGGGAGCTGTTTTATGGCGCTCGGGATTCCCCCTCCCTATTCCAGTCTCTATTCACAAGTACGTGTTCCCCCCTAGCGGAATTGTCCAGCCATTCAACAAATTGCGCGGGTGTTCATCATCATCATCATCATCATCATCATCATTATGATCATTAACTCCTCGAATAATACAGACCGGATGTATTTTCTGAGAAAACAAATATAGGAAAAATACGAAATACTTTTATGGTTTACATTTCCTGTAGATGACATAGGTGACACTCATCAACATAACTGTACATACCTGAAAGGTATGGGTTTTTACAAAGACATCCCGCATTATGGAATTCTCCAATATACACTAAGTTGTGGCTTGTTTAGGGTATCATTATTTACAATGTCTGGTAAAATATATGACAAAAAAAATATTTCTGAAAAAAAAAACATTTTATTGTTTAAAATTTAAAATCTGTAATTCAGATATTTAGTTATTAGTAATTGTAGAAAAGATAAACTACAGCAAGTTAGTAAAAAATAATCAATATTTTCTATAAAAACGGAAGAATTAAGTATTAATTGTAGCCTAACCAAAAAGTGCACTTAGCTCCTAAAAATCTGACTCTGCCTAAACACATGCATGTACACACAACTAAAAGGCTCTGCATGGTCAATCCGACATCTGCAGTGGCCATGCATCACTTCGTGGAGCAGAGTAGAGAAGTTGTGAAGGAAGTTGTCAAGGAAGTGAGTTTGTGTTTATACCTCCCGCCCTCACCTTCCGTCAACCAATCATGTCAATGTGGAGCTATACAGAGCCCTCTGCATTGTTAAAACATTTGGGAGGAGCACGGAGATGTAGTACGGAGATCGATTTGACCTCGTCAAGCCTCCGGAGCCTCCGCCATTGCGTCACACCCTCCGTACGGGGCCTCCAGCTCATATTGCTGGAGCAAGCATGAATTGGTTTTAAGCCTTGTATCAGCTTTAAAGACAATTTAAGCTTGATCTGGAATGGGGCCCAGAGTCTCAGTATGGAGGGTGTGACGCAATGGCGGAGGCTCCGGAGGCTCGAGGAGACCAAATCGAGCTCTGTTTGGCGATGCTGTGCGCCTCCCAAATTTTGTAACAATGCGAAGGGATCCGTATAGCTCCATATAGCTCCGGATTGACATGATCGGTTGATGGAAGGTGGGGCGGTACATCCTGTATAAACACATATTAACTTCCTTGCCAACTTCCTTGTCAACAAAAATGTAGAACTTTGACGACAGGCTATCAGAACAAGTTCACATATAAAAAAACATCTTTATGATACCTTTTTTTAGGGATTTCTAACACACAGAAATGTGTTTGAACTCCTGGAAAGAGATCAGGGAGGTAATGGGGATAGATGGGTAAAGAGGTCAATGGAATGAAGACTGTGGGGGATAGAAGGACGCTGGATTGGCACACACACACAAAAAAATCTGATTGAACAAAGTGGATATTTGTCAAATTCGTAATGATTGATGTATTGTAACAGGCCCACAATGTGGTTACTAAAATCCGATTTGGATATATTTGGCTGTTTTTGTTGCAAAAAATTTAGAAGTTTTTTCCTTTTCAGGTTAAGGGAAAGTGACTGCTAAATGCTAACTCCCATTCGTATAAGCTGGTAACATAGCTAGCATACAGTAGTCAAAGTATACTCCGATTTTTACCTCAACATAGTGTGAAATACACAAATAAACAATAGCCTAAATGTAGACTAATTTTGCTGGGGGGGCAATGGGGAGATTCGGGATGGAGATGCAGCCTTTTTACTTCATGCTGTTTTGGCTGAGTTCCTATGTTAAGCACCGGGAAACAGACTCCAACATCTCAGTAGAGATAAGATCTTGTCTTTTCATTTAGCCAGTTGCTCGTAAATTAGCTGGATGGCTATAGAGATTAGCCCTGAATCACTATGAGTGGTGTGGTTCAGACCAATTTATTGGATGTGTATGAGAGCACCCCGAAGTGCAACAAGTATGAAAGCTCTGACTTCTGTGGAGGCCGCATCACCGTAAATGCTGTACGGCCACTGCAGATGTTGGACTGACCATGCAGAGCCTTTTAAGAGGTCAATACTGACAGAGGAGAATAAAAATGATGAAATTAACATTGTTTTACACAGGGCAGTGTTGTGTTTTTTTTTTTTCACTGTACATTTTTCTTTCACTGTACTAACGAATATAAAAACATTTGTACAAAACATTTGCTGGTTACAAGTAGGTTTAGGCACAAGTGAAAGTCGATCTGGAGGAAATTGTCACTACTGTCGTGATTAATTAGCTTCTGCAATAGTTTATGTTTCTTCGCTACTGGGTCCCAGAAATAACACTGAATGTCATTGGATGGTCTTTCACCATCTTAAGATGATCCTTCTCCACACTTCATCTGTAGAAAGAAAGAAAAAAATGTGTTGATAACGTTTCTCACAATATAGATTATATCAACTTGGATCAACAGACGCTTTCATAGAAGAAGAAGAAGAAGGCTGCGTTTAGACAGGCTGCCCACATCTGATCTCTTTCCACCAATCACATCAGATCTTTTCACAGCATATCATTTTAAGACCTGATCTGATTGGTCAAAAGACCAATCAAAGTGACATCATTTTATTTATTTATTTTTATTTTTTGAATTGGGCTTCCTGTCTAAACACAGCCAAAGAAGAAGAAGAAGAATGTGAGATCTTTGTACTGTTACCTGTTTTAGATGTTTAGAGATTATGTCCCATGGGGTTGGCAGCATCTAGTCCAGGATGTAGTGATGCCTGGTGTTGCTGCAGGCCCTGGGCATCTGTTAACCCAGCTGACATCTTCTCCTGCTCCCTCCTCCTCAGACAGGCTGTTTTAGGGTTCAGATTACGCTCTAGAGGTAGCAGATCACACGGACATCAACATTAGTACTATCCCATAGACCTGACAGTGAACCAGGACATCAACATTAGTACTATCCCATAGACCTGACAGGGAACCAGGACATCAACATTAGTACTATCGCATAGACCTGACAGTGAACCAGGGCATCAACATTAGTACTATCCCATAGACCTGACAGTGAACCAGGACATCAACATTAGTACTATCCCATAGACCTGACAGTGAACCAGGACATCAACATTAGTACTATCCCATAGACCTGACAGGGAACCAGGACATCAACATTAGTACTATCCCATAGACCTGACAGGGAACCAGGACATCAACATTAGTACTATCCCATAGACCTGACAGTGAACCAGGACATATCCTCTTCTACGCAGCCCCCCCCCCCCCCCCCCCATCGATTCATGTTCCACTGTAGTGAAGTACGTACTCATTCAACTTCTATTTATACAGATTATTTAGATAATAACTATATCTCAATGTATCTTTCCAACTTAATCTCCTTCTCAATCTCTTATTGGAGGAGAAAATACAATGTTCCTCTCCTCAGACCTTCTCCTCCAATGTGTTTTGAGAAGGAGTCGAGGAGAGAGGATGCGAGGAATTCGAGGAAAGATGAATTAAGAAATAGACATAATCTGTTTTTGCAAGAGAGACCTGTTCAAGATGGTAGCAGTACTGACCTCTGACTTGTTGTTCTAGACTAAGTATTACAGCCACGGCTTGGTGTAATACAAGCAGCTTGGTCTGGGGCTTCTCGCTCTTCAGGTGCAGCTGGGTCATGTGACCCAGCTCTTTGAACGCCTCGTTGATGTCACGGACACGAAGGCGCTCGCGGGCGTTGTTGGCCATCCGTCGCTCCCGCTCCCGCTCAGCCTTCTGCTCCGGACTCAGGTTGTCCTCATCCTCATGGACGCTGCTGAAGGGGAGAAAAGAAAGTTGGAGTCAGTGTTAGAATTGGCAGTTGCCATGTGGCGCCCTCTGGTGGAAATTATTTGAACACTTTTGACATTTTGGGGGATTTAGTTGGAATTCTGATCATGCGCCCCAAAAAAATTGCATTGAATATTGAATTCATTACCAGTTTTTACCACTCAAACAGATAGATAGGGAGCTACCCAGCAGGCAAAGCTGGTTGAAATGACATCATAACAACCATTTCCCCTGCTGGGTAGAGGGAGAGTAGCCTCGTTCTAGATCTGTTTCAACTCTGACAAGACAACACAAACTGATCTGGGACCAGGCTAGAGGCAGAGAGAGAGAGACAGCACAAACTGATCTGGGACCAGGCTAGAGGCAGAACGATAGCATACAGCTGATATGGGATCAGGCTAGAGGCAGAGAGAGAGATAGCATAAAGCTGATCTGGGACCAGGCTAGAGGCAGAGAGAGAGAGATAGCATACAGCTGATATGGGATCAGGCTAGAGGCAGGGAGAGAGATAGCATGAAGCTGATCTGGGACCAGGCTAGAGGCAGAGAGAGAGAGATAGCATACAGCTGATATGGGATCAGGCTAGAGGCAGGGAGAGAGATAGCATGAAGCTGATCTGGGACCAGGCTAGAGGCAGAGAGAGATAGCGTAAAGCTATTTTTGCTGTCCTCACCTGGTCATGCTGCCTCCTTGTGTCTTGTGTGACACGCTCTCCTCGTCAGAGCGCTGGCTGTGGCTGTCAGAGCTGTGGCTGTGCCTGTTACCCTGGTTGTAATGGCTGTGAAGTAGGTCATACTGCTCATCTTTCTCCAGACCCTCCAACTTCAGCTCCAAGCCACCTAGTCCTGCAGGGAGACCCGCTGGGAAGGAGTGGCCATGTTTATTCTGTGAACGGCTCTGCAGCACAGGATGGTGGTTGTTGTTGTTCAGATTGACAGCCTCTACCTGTACACACACACAAGAGAATAGGTGCAATAAATATACACAAAAGTATGTGAACATCCCTTCAAATTAGTGGATTTGGCTATTTCAGCCACACCCATTGCTGACAGGTGTATATAATCGAGCACACAGCCACACAATCTCCATAGACAAACATTGGCAGCTCTAGATAAGAGCGTCTGCTGTATGACTAAAAGATAAAAATGTGAATCTCTGTCAGACAAGGTGACTTTTATCAATATATTCAGCTCTTGTTTTTTTCTAATGGGTATTATGACTCATACTGTGGTACTCTGTGTGTATGTAGTAAGTAGTACGAGCAAATTCAAATGAGGAAAAAGTGGGCGGTTTGTATTCGATAAAAGTTTTGATTAAAAGTTTCAATTTGAGCTCCACACGGAAGGACCTTTGCTCATGTAGTGTATTTTATTATCCTCTACTTAGTGGGAAAACAGTCAATATAAAAAAAATACATTACACATACGTTGCCTTCATTTCCTTGACGCTACCCCCAATCACAAAAAGGTAACTAAACCAACATCTGCCCCCCCCCCATCCCTCCATCCCTCCATTCTCCACATATCCCCTGAGTGAATTGGATCAGAGAACATCCAAATCCCTCCCTCATAGCTCCCCTAAAGATATCCTTAATGGGGCGACAGGTAGCCTAGCGGTTAGGGCGTTGGGCCAGTAACCGAAAGGTTTCTGGATTGAATCCCTGAGCTGACAAGGTAAAAATCATATCATTCTGAACTTGAACAAGGCAGTTAACCCACTGTTCCCCAGTAGGCCGTCATTGTAAATAAGAATTTGTTCTTAACTGACTTGCCTAGTTAAATAAAGGTAAAATATTAATTTCTTTCAGGAATTATTCCTTTTTAACTGACACATATCCCTGGAAGAAAAAAAAGTGACTGAATTAATTGAATAATCCTCCTAGGGATTAAACAGGTCCATATCCGCTGAATGTAATGTAGGCTTACTTCCATTACTCTGTCCTCTGTCTGGATTCAATCACCACGAACAAAAGCCTAACACACTGATCAGACCTGGGTTCAACAAGTATTTGTTTTCTTTCAAACACTTTGAGCATATTTGATTGAGTCTGTCTGGAGAACCAGATTGGCAGGGTTTTCACTTTTTTGGAAACCATTCTATTGGCTCTACTATACCAGGCAATTATCAATCAAGCGCAGTTGAAATATTTGAGAGTAAAACAAATGCTATTTGAATCCAGGTCTGACACTGCTATGTAAGTGTCATGGTGGAAGCATTCACCTTCCCCTGTCCATATCGTTACCTGGTCAGTATCCACACATAGATAGACTTTTCAGACCGCAGCAAATTAAATTAAATTGTTTTCTATTTCCCGAACACTAACCCTCCCGTTAGGAGGTGGCGCTGGATGGGATGGCTGCCGTTTTACGTGCTCCTAACCAACTGTGCTATTTTTTTTTTTTTTCACATTGTAACTTATTTTTGTACATAATGCTACCATCTCTTATGACCAAAAAGAGCTTCTGTATATCAGAACAGCGATTACTCACCTTGAACTGGACAAAGATTTTTTTCTTGAATGAATCCGACGCGAAGGATATACTACCTCCCCGAGACCCAAATCCCTGTCATTTGGGTGAAGAAAAGACGGAAATACAGGGGGCGGAGGTCGGGGTGTCTTGTAAGAATTGGTTGGCGAGTGGGTAACCTTCCTCTACCATTCGTTCTATTGGCCAATGTGCAATCACAGGAGAATAAACTGGATGATCTCTGTTCGAGACTATCCTACCAACGGGACATTAAAAACTGTAATATCTTATGTTTCACAGAGTCGTAGCTGAACGACGACATGGATAATATAGAACTGGCTGGTAAGACGAGGGGTGGGGATGTATGTCTATTTGTCAATAACTGCTCGTGCGCGATGTCTAATATTAAAGAAGTCTCGAGGTATTGCTCGCCTGAGGTAGAATACCTCATGATAAGCTGTCGACCACACTATCTACCAAGAGAGTTCTCATCTATATTATTCATAGCCGTCTATTTACCACCACAAACCGATGCTGGCACTAAGACCGCACTCAACGAGCTGTATAAGGCCATAAGCAAACAAGAAAATGCTCATCTAGAAGTGGCTCTCCTAGTGGCCGGGGACTTTAATGCAAGCATACTCAAATCCGTTTTTCCTAATTTCTACCAACATGTTATATGTACAACCAGAGAAAAAATAACTCTAGAACACCTTTACTCCACACACACACAAAGCTCTCCCTCGCCCTCCATTTGGCAAATCTAACCATAACTCTATCCTCCTGATTCCTGCTTACAAGAAAAAAGTACAGCAAGAAGTACCAGTGACTCGCTCAATAAGGGAGTGGTCAGATGACGCGGATGCTATGCTGCAGGACTATTTTGCTAGCACAAACTGGAATACGTTCCGGAATTCATCCAATGACATTGAGGAGTATACCACCTCAGTCACCGGCTTCATCAATAAGTGCATCTATGAAGTCGTCCCCACAGTAACCGTGCGTACATATCCCAACCAGAAGCCATGGATTACCGGCAACGTCCGCACCGAGCTAAAGGCTAGAGTTGCCGCTTTCAAAGAGCGGGACACTAATGCGGACGCTTATAAGAAATCCTGCTATGCCCTCAAACGAACCAGGCAAAGCGTCATTACAGGAATAAGATTGAATCCTACTACACCGGCTTTGAAGCTCATTGGATATGGCAGGGCTTGCAAACTATTACGGACTACAAAGGGAAACCCAGCCGCGAGCTGCCCAGTGACACAAGCCTACCAGACGAGCTAAATGCCTTTTATGCTTGCTTCGAGGCAAGCAACACTGAAGCATGCATGAAAGCACCAGCTGTTCCAAAAAACTTTGTGATCACACTCTCCATAGCCGATGTGAGCAAGACCTTTAAACAGGTCAACATTCACAAGGCCACGGGGCCAGATGGATTACCAGGACGTGTACTCAGAGCATGCACTGACCAAATGACAAGTGTCTTCACTGACATTTTCAACCTCTCCCTGACCGAGTCTATAAGGATTGGCAACAACACATCTGCCACGCTGATCCTCAACACTGGGGCCCCTCAGGGGTGCGTGCTTAGTCCCCTCCTGTACTCCCTGTTCAACCACGACTGCGTGGCCAAGCATGACTCTAACACCATCATTAAGTTTGCTGACAACACAACAGTGGAAGGCCTGATCACCGACAACGATGAGACAGCCTATAGGGAGGAGGTCAGAGACCTGGCAGTGTGGTTCCAGGACAACAAGCTCTCCCTCAATCTGAGCAAAACAAAGCTGATCGTGGATGACAGGGAAAGGAGGGATGAACAGCCCACAATTAACATCGACAGGGCTGTAGTGTAGCGGGTCGAGATTTTCAAGTTCCTTGGCGTCTACATCACCAACAAATTATCATGGTCCAAATACATCAAGACAGTCGTGAAGCGGGCACGACAACACCTTTTCTCCCTTAGGAGACTGAAAAGATTTGGCATGGGTCCCCAGATCCTTAAAAAGTTCTACAACTGCACCATCGAGAGCATCCTGACTGGTTGCATCATCGCCTGGTATGAAACTGCTCGGCATTGGACCATAAGGCACTACAGAGGGTAGTGCGTATGGCACAGTACATCCCTGGGGCCAAGCTTCCTGACATCCAGTAAATATTTTATTAACTCTATTTCTTGAACTGCATTGTTGGTTAGAAGGGCTTGTCAGTAAGCATTTCACGGTAAGGTCTACACCTGTTGTATTAGGTGCATGTGACAAATACAATTGGATTTGATTTATGGAAAATATGTCGAAATGACATGTGGAAAATACGCATACCATAGCTGGAGTGTGTCTGGTGTGATTTGTAGAGCAGTGGTGGCAGGGTACACACACAGACACACATATACATACACACACACACAGACACACATATACATACACACACACACAGACACACATATACATACACACACACACACAGACACACACACACACAGATTGCTGTTTTCTGTTTTCTCAATGACATTCAATTCAGCATTGAAAAAAAAAGAAGTTTTTTCCACCTGAGACTGACCACAAGTCAAGTCACTATGACAACAAACCAGGTGATTTTAATGGATCCTGTTTGACTTCTAATGCCTGTTAAGGGGAATGTAAGCCAAAAGTAACTGAAAGTAATCAGATTACGTTACTGAGTTTGAGTAATCCAAAAGTTACATTACTGATTACAATTTTGGACTGGTAACTAGTAACTGTAACGGATTACATTTAGAAAGTAACCTACCCAACCTTGTGCGCGCGCGCGCGCGCACACACACACACACACACACACACACACACACACACACACACACACACACACACACACACACACCCTGCACACACAGTGGCCAATAACCTTTCCCTACACGCTTCCCATACATAAAACAGACACAACCTGAAACCCTTTCACAAAGTAATGAATGGGTCTCACCATGGCTGTGTCATGTGCCATGGTGGGTCTGTGTCCATGGTTAGCCTGGTTTAACAGGCTGTGGATGTCAGAGGGCAGGCTGGGGATGGGTCCTGCCGCATGGTTACGCAGCACATAGATCACATCATCTAGTCTGTCTAGACGATCCTCCAACTGAGACTAGAGAGAGAGGAGAGGAGAGGAGAGGAGAGGAGAGGAGAGGAGAGGAGAGGAGAGGAGAGGAGAGGAGAGGAGAGGAGAGGAGAGGAGAGGAGGAGGAGAGGAGAGGAGAGGAGAGGAGAGGATAGAGAGAGGAGAGGAGAGGAGAGAGAGCGAGGAGAGAGAGGACAGAAAGGAGAGAGAGAGAGGAGAGGAGAGGAGAGGAGAGGAGAGGAGAGGAGAGAGAGAGAGAGAGAGAGAGAGAGAGAGAGAGAGAGAGGAGAGGAGAGGAGAGGAGAGGAGAGGAGAGGAGAGGAGAGGAGAGGAGAGGAGAGGAGAGGAGAGGAGAGGAGAGAGAGTGAGGGGGAGAGGAGAGAGGGGGGGGGTGTTATTATCATGCTGAGAATGAAACATTGCAGTGCTTGAGGCTATAATATAACAAGATAAACTCAGCAAAAAAAGAAATGTCCTCTCACTGTCAACTGCGTTTATTTTCAGCAAACTTAACATGTGTAAATATTTGTATGAACATAACAAGATTCAACAACTGAAACATAAACTGAACAAGTTCCACAGACATGTGACTAACAGAAATGGAATAATGTGTCCCTGAACAAAGGGGGGGTCAAAATCAAAAGTAACAGTCAGTATCTGGTGTGGCCACCAGCTGCATTAAGTACTGCAGTGCATCTCCTCCTCATGGACTGCACCAGATTTGCCAGTTCTTGCTGTGAGATGTTACCCCACTCTTCCACCAAGGCACCTGCAAGTTCCCGGACAGAGTACAGGCCTCGGTGTAACACTCATTCCTTCGCCGATAAATGCAAATCCGACCATCACCCCTGGTGAGACAAAACCTCTACTCGTCAGTGAAGAGCACTTTTTGCCAGTCCTGTCTGGTCCAGAGACGGTGGGTTTGTGCCCATAGGCGACGTTGTTGCCTGTGATGTAAGGCAGGTCCTCACCAGGCAACAGGCCTACAAGCCCTCAGTCCAGCCTCTCTCAGCCTATTGCACTGATGGAGTTGTTGTTGCCATCCTGTACCTGTCCCACAGGTGTGATGTTCGGATGTACCGATCCTGTGCAGGTGTTGTTACACGTGGTCTACCACTGCGAGGACAATCAGCTGTCCGTCCTGTCTCCATGTAGCGCTGTCTTAGGCATCTCACAGTACGGACATTGCAATTTATTGCCCTGGCCACATCTGCAGTCCTCATGCCTCCTTGCAGCATGCCTAAGGCACTTTTGCGCAGATGAGCAGGGACCCTGAGGACCTTTCTTTTAGTGTTTTTCAGAGTCAGTAGAAAGGCCTCTTTAGTGTCCTAAGTTTTCATAACTGTGACCTTAATTGCCTACCGTCTGTAAGCTGTTAGTTTCTTAGCGACCGTTCCACAGGTGCATGTTCATTAATTGTTTATGGTTCATTGAACAAGCATGGGAAACAGTGTTTAAACCCTTTACAATGAAGATCTGTGAAGTTATTTTCATTTTTATGAATTATCTTTGAAAGACAGGGTCCTGAAAAAGGGACGTTTCTTTTTTGTTGTTGCTGAGTTTATGTATTTGATGAGTTGGATCAATTCAAAGACAGCAGCATTTAGATAAAATGTGACTCCAGCAGACAAAAATCAATGATAGAATGTGTGGGTACAGTATTTGAACATTCTTCGTGACCTATCAAAACTTATCAAACAAAGATGTGTCACAGAGCTCCATGTCCTTACCAGTGATATAGGTGAGGCCTGGTAGCTGGACGAGAGAGAGGCCTGGTTAGCTGGGGGACCCGTTGCAGACCCTGTGTGTGGAGATGGAGACCTCTCTGGTGTGGAGGAGTTTTCACTGCTGCTAGTGTAGTCAGGTGAATACATCTGAATACAGACAGAGGAGTAGAAGAAGATGAGGGGGAGATAGAGGAGGGGGAGAGGAGGGATAGAGGAGGGGGAGAGGAGGGGGAGAGGAGGGGTAGAGGAAGGGGAGAGGAGGGGTAGAGGAGGGGTAGAGGAGGGGGAGAGGAGGGATAGAGGAAGGGGAGAGGAGGGGGAGAGGAGGGGTAGAGGAAGGGGAGAGGAGGGGTAGAGGAGGGGGAGAGGAGGGATAGAGGAGGGATAGAGGAAGGACAGAGGAGGGGGAGAGGAGGGGGAGAGGAGGGATAGAGGAGGGATAAAGGAGGGGTAGAGGAGGGATAGAGGAAGGGGAGAGGAGGGGGAGAGGAGGGGTAGAGGAAGGGGAGAGGAGGGGTAGAGGAGGGGGAGAGGAGGGGGAGAGGAGGGATAGAGGAGGGGGAGAGGAGGGATAGAGGAAGGGGAGAGGAGGGGGAGAGGAGGGGTAGAGGAAGGGGAGAGGAGGGGTAGAGGAGGGGGAGAGGAGGGGGAGAGGAGGGGGAGAGGAGGGATAGAGGAAGGGGAGAGAGGAGGGGGAGAGGAGGGGTAGAGGAAGGGGAGAGGAGGGGTAGAGGAGGGGGAGAGGAGGGGGAGAGGAGGGATAGAGGAGGGGTAGAGGAGGGATAGAGGAGGGGTAGAGGAGGGGGGAGAGGAGGGGGAGAGGAGGGATAGAGGAGGGGGAGAGGAGGGGGAGAGGAGGGGGAGAGGAGGGATAGAGGAGGGGGAGAGGAGGGATAGAGGAAGGACAGAGGAGGGGGAGAGGAGGGGGAGAGGAGGGATAGAGGAGGGATAAAGGAGGGGTAGAGGAGGGATAGAGGAGGGGGAGAGGAGGGATAGAGGAGGGGTAGAGGAGGGATAGGGGAGGGGTAGAGGAGGGATAGAGGAGGGGGGGAGGAGGGATAGAGGAGGGATAGAGGAGGGATAGAGGAGGGGGGATAGAGGAGGGGTAGAGGAGGGATAGGGGAGAGGTAGAGGAGGAATAGAGAAGGGGTAGAGGAGGAATAGAGGAGGAATAGAGGAGGGGAGGGGTAGAGGAGGGGTAGAGGATGGGAGGGGTAGAGGAGGGATAGAGGAGGGGAGGGGTAGAGGAGGGGAGGGGTAGAGGAGGGATAGAGGAGGGGAGGGGTAGAGGAGGGATAGAGGAGGAATAGAGGAGGAATAGAGGAGGGGAGGGGTAGAGGAGGGGTAGAGGATGGGAGGGGTAGAGGAGGGATAGAGGAGGGGAGGGGTAGAGGAGGGGAGGGGTAGAGGAGGGATAGAGGAGGGGAGGGGTAGAGGAGGAATAGAGGAGGAATAGAGGAGGAATAGAGGAGGGGAGGGGTAGAGGAGGGGTAGAGGATGGGAGGGGTAGAGGAGGGATAGAGGAGGGGAGGGGTAGAGGAGGGGAGGGGTAGAGGAGGGATAGAGGAGGAGGTGGGATAGAGGAGGGGGAGAGGAGGGATAGAGGAGGGATAGAGGAGGGGGAGGGTAGAGGAGGGGGGATAGAGGAGGGGGAGAGGAGGGATAGAGGAGGGATAGAGGAGGGGGAGGGGTAGAGGAGGGGGGATAGAGGAGGGATAGAGGAGGAGGTGGGATAGAGGAGGAGGAGGGGGAGGGATAGAGGAGGGATAGAGGAGGAGGTGGGATAGAGGAGGGATAGAGGAGGAGGTGAGATAGAGGAGGGGTAGAGGAGAGGTAGAGGAGGGATAGAGGAGTGGGGATAGAGGAGGGATAGAGGAGTGGGGATAGAGGAGGGATAGAGGAGGGGAGGGGTAGGAGGGGTAGAGGAGGAATAGAGGAGGAATAGAGGAGGAATAGAGGAGGGGAGGGGTAGAGGAGGGGTAGAGGATGGGAGGGGTAGAGGAGGGATAGAGGAGGGGAGGGGTAGAGGAGAGGAGGGGTAGAGGAGGGATAGAGGAAGGAGGGGTAGAGGAGGGGGGATAGAGGAGGAGGAGGGGGAGGGATAGAGGAGGGATAGAGGAGGAGGTGGGATAGAGGAGGGATAGAGGAGGAGGTGAGATAGAGGAGGGATAGAGGAGGGATAGAGGAGGGATAGAGGAGGGGGAGAGACAGAGGAGGGGTAGAGGAGTGGGGATAGAGGAGGGATAGAGGAGTGGGGATAGAGGAGGGATAGAGGAGGGATAGGGAAGGGGAGGGATAGAGGAGGGATAGAGGAGAGGGAGGGATAGAGGAGGGATAGAGGAGGGATAGAGGAGGGATAGAGGAGAGGTAGAGGAGGAATAGAGGAGGGATCAGAGGAGTAATAGAGGAGGGGAGGGGTAGAGGAGGGATAGAGGAGGGGGAGGGATAGAGGAGGGATAGAGGAGGGATAGAGGAGGGGTAGAGGAGGGATAGAGGAGGGGGAGGGATAGAGGAGGGATAGAGGAGGGATAGAGGAGGGATAGAGGACCGTGAGTAACAACACAATGCAACCTTTTAAAAGCGCAACTTGTAATTTCTCTGTGTGGTTTTATAACCACCACCTCAGGCCTTGTAGCATGGCTCATAACCCGAGCTGACTTAATAATATTTTCCTGGTTGGACAGATGGCCAATAAACAGTCCAGCAGCACGGTCCAGGGCTGGGTTGATAATAATACACAGTGGTTTTTAATAGGGACATTTCCCTATTGATCATTGTTGTTTCACTTTGAAGTTGGCTTTGTAAGTCGTCCCAGTACATACGGAAGCCAGTGCTTTCCCCAGGGTTGCTCCGGTCTGAGACCATCCTGTAGACGGGTTTCCTGTGCTGTTCTCTGAGCTGTTGACTGACAGGGAGTGAGATGAAGCAGGGTTGTTACGGTGGAAGGTAGACATAGGAGGAAGTCCCCTGTTCACCTCTACAGGTGAGACTGAATGGGGAGAATAGACCTGCAAAGCAATCAAACACATACACGTGTTACATTTGTCTTGGTGACGGTGCAGCAGAGTACAGTACATATACACTGAGTGGACAAAACATTATGAACTCCTGCTCTTTCCATGACATAGACTGACAAGGTGAATCCAGGTGAAAGCCATGATCCCTTATTGATGTCACTTGTTAAATCCACTTCAATCAGTGTAGATGAAGGGGAGGAGACAGGTTAAAGAAGGATTTATAAGCCTTGAGACAAGTGAGACATGGATTGTGTATGTGTGTTATTCAGAGGGTGAATGGGCAAGACAAAATATTTCAGTGCCTTTGGACCGGGTATGGTAGTAGGTGCCAGGCGCACTGGTTTGAGTGTGTCAAGAACTGCAACGCTGCTGGGTTTTTCACACTCAACAGTTTCTTGTGTTTATCAAGAATGGTCCCCCACGTAAAGGACATCCAGCCAACTTGACACAACTGTGGGAAGCATTGGAGTCAACATGGGCCAGCATCCCTGTGGAACACTTTAGACACCTTGTAGAGTCCATGACCTGATGAATTGAGGCTGTTCTGAGGACAAAAGGGGGAGGTGCAACTCAATATTAGAAAGGTGTTCCTAATGTTTTGTACACTCACCATATATACAGTACATTTTTACATATTTGTCCCAAACTTTCTTTTTAACATAAGAGCTCTGGTGAGTAAAATGTACTATGTTTTTATCATATGGCAAATTAACTAAAAACTTACCAGGTGATTGTGTGACGGTTGCAGGTTACTGTAGCTTCCTGATTGGTGGGCTGAAGCCCCTCCTGTTCCTCCATAGCCAGCCTGGTTCATTCCGTTGGAGTTCCACATGTCAGGTGAACTGTTAATCCCCTGTTGTTCGCCACAGGAGGACGAGTCAGGGTTGAGGTCGTGGTGACTTGGAGATTGATCGTAAACCTGAGAAGAATGGGGGGGGGGGGACAGCTAAATTAAAGAGTTTGAAGTAAACATCTAGAATACTGAAAGAATGACTTCAAAAAGTGACTCTTCCTCGTCACTGTAAGCGATCATTGACATAGTAGAGACTAGAGACCAAACATACAGTACACACTGAGGACTAAACCTGCTCTTTCCACGACATACACTGACCAGATGAATACAGGGGAAAGCTATGATCCCTTCTTGATGTCACTTGCTAAATCCACTTCAATCAGTGTAGATGAAGGGGAGGAGACAGGTTAAAGAAGGATTTTTAAGCCTTGAGACAATTGAGACATGGATTGTGTATGTGTGCCATTCAGTGGGTGAATGCGCGAGACAAAATATTTAATGCGCCTTTGAACGGAGTATGGTAATAGGTGCCAGGTGCACCGGTTTGTGTCAAGAACGCTGCTGGGTTTTTCACGCTCAACAGTTTACTGTGTGTATCAAGAATGGTCCACCACCCAAAGGACATCCAGCCAATTTGACACAACTGTGGGAAGCATTGGAGTCAACATGGGCCAGCATCCCTGTGGAATGCTTTCAACACCTTGTAAAATCCATGCTCCGACTAACTGAAGCTGTTCTGAGGGCAAAAGGGGGGCTGCAACTCAATACTATGAAGGTGTTCCTAATGTTTTGTACACTCAGTGGGTATAAATATATATACAGTAAAGCCCACGAATGCATGTGAATATACAGTATCAGTCAAACGTTTGGACACACCTAGTCATTCAAGGGTTTTTCTTTATTTTTTACTATTCTATTCATAGTGAAGACATCAAAACTATGAAATAACACATATGGAATCATGTAGTAACCAAAAAAGTGTTAAACAAATCAAAATATCTTTTAAATTTGAGATTCTTCAAAGTAGCCACCCTTTGCCTTAATGACAGCTTTGCACACTATTGGCATTCTCTCAACCAGCTTCATGAGGTAGTCACCTGGAATGAATTTCAATTAACAGGTGTGCCTTGTTAAAAGTTAATTTGTGGATTGTTTTTCCTTATTGATGCATTTGAGCCAATCAGTTGTGTTGTGACAAGGTAGGGGTGGTATACAGAAGATAGCCCTATTTGGTAAACGAAAAAGTAAATGTTATGGCAAGAACAGATCAAATAAGCAAAGAAAAACGAAGGTCCATCATTACTTTAAGACATGAAGGTCAGTAAATGCGGAACATTTCAAGCACTTTAAAAGTTTCTTCAAGTGCAGTCGCAAAAACCATCAAGTGCTATGATGAAACTGGCTCTCATGAGGACCGCCACAGGAAAGGAAGACCCAGAGTTACCTCTACTGCAGAGGATAAGTTCATTAGAGTAAATGCTTCACAGAGTTCAAGTAACAGACACATCTCAACATCAACTGTTCAGAGGAGACTGCGTGAATCAGGCCTTCATGGTCGAATTGCTGCAAAGAAACCACTACTAAAGGACACCAATAATAAGAAGAGACTTGCTTGGGCCAAGAAACATGAGCAACGGACATTAGACCACTGGAAATCTGTCCTTTGGTCTGATGAGTCCAAATTTCAGATTTTTGGTTCCAACTGCTGTGTCTTTGTGAAACGCAGAGTAGGTGAACGGATGATCTCTGCATGTGTGGTTCCTACCGTGAAGCATGGAGGAGGAGTTGTGATGGTGTGATGGTGCTTTGCTGGTGACACTGTCTGTGATTTATTTAGAATTCAAGGCACACTTAATCAGCATGGCTACCACAGAATTCTGCAGCGATACACCATCCCATCTGGTTTGCACTTAGTGAGACAATCATTTGTTTTTCAACAGGACCCAACATACCTCCAGGCTGTGTAAGGGCTATTTGACAGAATACTACAGTACACTACAGTACATTACAATACACTACAGAATACTACAGTGCATGCCAGTACACTACAGTATACAGTACAGTACACACAATCAGTGTGTTGATTGGAGCAGATTTAGAGCTATTGTGTTAATCCCTAAACTGGGTGATCCATGCACCTCCTTATCCGGGTTTAGGGAACAGCCTTTCCTCCCAATCACTGCACAGCCCTGGAGGGAGGGAGGGAGGGACAGATAGATTTCCATGTGGAAACCGCTGCAGAATCATATTGGATACATCCTCTTCAGACAGCAGGACCACACCACAGGACCTGACCACAGGACCACACCACAGGACCACACCACAAGACCACACCACAGGACCACACCACAGGACCACACCACAGGATCTGACCACAGCCACAGGATCTGACCACAGGATCTCACCACAGGACCACACCACAGGACCACACCACAGGATCTGACCACAGGATCTGACCACAGGATCTCACCACAGGACCACACCACAGTATCTCACCACAGCACCACACCACAGCACCACACCACAGGATCTGACCACAGGATCTCACCACAGGATCTCACCACAGGATCTCACCACAGGACCACACCACAGGACCACACCACAGTATCTCACCACAGGATCTGACCACAGGACCACACCACAGGACCACACCACAGGACCACACCACAGGATCTGACCACAGGACCACACCACAGGACCACTCCACAGGATCTGACCGCAGGACCACACCACAGTATCTCACCACAGCACCACACCACAGCACCACACCACAGGACCACACCACAGGATCTGACCACAGGATCTCACCACAGGATCACACCACAGGACCACACCACAGTATCTCACCACAGGATCTGACCACAGGACCACACCACAGGACCACACCACAGGATCTGACCACAGGACCACACCACAGGACCACTCCACAGGATCTGACCACAGGACCACACCACAGTATCTCACCACAGCACCACACCACAGCACCACACCACAGGACCACACCACAGGATCTCACCACAGGATCTCACCACAGGACCACACCACAGGACCACACCACAGTATCTCACCACAGGATCTGACCACAGGACCACACCACAGGACCACACCACAGGACCACACCACAGGATCTGACCACAGGACCACACCACAGGACCACTCCACAGGATCTGACCACAGGACCACACCACAGTATCTCACCACAGCACCACACCACAGGACCACACCACAGGATCTGACCACAGGATCTCACCACAGGACCACACCACAGGACCACACCACAGTATCTCACCACAGGATCTGACCACAGGACCACACCACAGGACCACACCACAGGACCACACCACAGGATCTGACCACAGGACCACACCACAGGACCACTCCACAGGATCTGACCACAGGACCACACCACAGTATCTCACCACAGCACCACACCACAGCACCACACCACAGGACCACACCACAGGATCTGACCA
This sequence comes from Salmo trutta, assembly GCF_901001165.1. Taxonomy (NCBI): domain Eukaryota; kingdom Metazoa; phylum Chordata; class Actinopteri; order Salmoniformes; family Salmonidae; genus Salmo; species Salmo trutta. The sequence goes on from NC_042960.1 coordinate 65,520,359, forward strand.
CAGGATCTCACCACAGAGGATCTGACCACAGGATCTGACCACAGGATCTCACCACAGGACCACACCACAGGACCACACCACAGGACCACACCACAGGATCTCACCACAGGACCACACCACAGGATCTCACCACAGGACCACACCACAGGACCACACCAGAGGATCTGACCACAGGATCTCACCACAGGACCACACCACAGGACCACACCAGAGGATCTGACCACAGGATCTCACCACAGGACCACACCAAAGGACCACAGTTGTAATGGGGTATGATACTTTGTATCACCTAGAAAAGAACTGCCAGGGAAATTATAATATAATAATACTTTTTATTATAATAAAAAATGAGAATGAACTACAGTATCATTGTAGGATGTCTTACAAATGCAATACACACCCACCTACACACCCACCATTGTTACCCCGACGACAACGCACTGTAAAGCAGACTGGCCACTTAAAGACTCTGTTGAATATGATCACACACACCATACACACAACTCCCCTCCCCCCACACACACCATACACACAACTCCCCTCCCCCCACACACACAACCCCCTTCCCACACACACACAACTCTAGCCGTAACCCTGGCTGGTACGAGTCCTGTGGTGATAGTGGGAACAGGCCAAATATAGGAGCCCCTGCCGTCACCAACCCTGTTTCACACACACACACACACACACACACACACACACACACACACACACACACACACACACACACACACACACACACACACACACACACACACACACACACACACACGCCCTGTCTGAACCTCCGTGGGTAGCATATGGTACAGGATAAAGCCAATTGTTCTCCTTACTATAGGACGGAGCAGGCAACCCGTTAGTAATACACACAAACACACACACACACACACACACACACACGCTCACTCCTTGGACGTAGTAGGCGACCCGTTATTAATGGCTACACCCCCGGCCCAGCACACCCTCGCTGTCCCCCGCTGTCCCCCAATAAATCCCCCCCCGACACACACCCTGAAACATGCATACATAAACCGTCAACATGGTGTTCTCTTTTAGTACCGCATTGATTTACTAACCATCAATAACGGCATCACTAAAGATTAGAGACTCTCCATATGTGAAGAACACAACTGAAGGAAGACAGACACATAGTATATGAGACATGTTCATAGTTCTGTGTTACGTTAGCATCTCTGATAGCAACAAAAACTAAATAGTTCTGTGTTTCGTTAGCATCTCTGATAGCAACAAAAACTAAATAGTTCTGTGTCACGCTAGCATCTCTGACAGCAACAAAAACTAAATGGCTTAAATATATTATGAAGACAATAAAAGAGGACAAGACCACATTTTGCACTCGAAATGTATACTTTCAATCATATACAGGAAGATTTAAATGAGTGTAATATTGACCAACTATTCAATTTGCCTCTGCTCTATAGTAACACCAGATCCAACTCTAGCCACATGCAGTCAATTTGCCCGTCTGCGTCTAGTACGAACGTCTGGTTCTAGTTAGTTACTCTCCCAGAGATCAAAGCAGTCTTTGATAGCGCCTGATAATGATCCGTATAGGGACCAGTGTTAAATCAGACTACGGGTTAAATCAAATAGAGATCAGAGCAGCATTCTGCTTCACGTCAAAAAATGGTAGACGGTAAAAAATGAGAATGATATGTGTTGTGTTCTCAGGTCTGTCTGAACTGAAAGAGGGATCTTGATCATTAACACAGGGTATTGATCATTGATGCGCGTTACTGAACTCACTGACCACACAGCCAAGAGAAAAATGGTCAATGTCACTTCAGTATGCATTAAAGAACTGCATGATCAAAGAAATCGAAATAATTTGTAAATCGAAATTCATAAACTTGGGAACTTTCCTAAAATGAATGAATAAACACCGACAACACTGACTGAATAGCACACAGAGTCCCAATCCCACTCACCATACAGTAATATCCCTTCCCAGACACACACTCAGCCATATGTGCCCATTCCTAACCCATAAAACACTCAAACACATGGTTGCTGCAATAACTTTTGGGTAACTGTATATCAAAGGGTCTGTTCCTGTACTGGTATAGAATGTAGTCTGCATGGACTTCCTGGTATGATAAATGACAATGAAATAGAAACAGATGAAGGACTAGCTAGTACACACAGTGGATAGAGTAGGTTCACTTTGATGCGTCAATACTGTACTATTCTACGATAAGGTGTTATTACATCGATAGTGAACATATTGATAATGTATTTAAATTATCTATGCCTTATTCCATGTCTTATGTGTATATGAGGATAATGAAGATAACACGTGACAGAGAATAGATCATGGAGAGTGTATCAAGATAACGGAGTGTATATCAAGATAACAGCGAGTATATCACGATAACGGAGAGTATATCACGATAATGGAGAGTATATCACGATAACAGAGAGTATATCACGATGCCGGAGAGTATATCACGATAACGGAGAGTATATCAAGATAACGGAGAGTATATCACGATAACGGAGAGTATATCAAGATAACGGGGAGTATATCACGATAACAGAGAGTATATCAAGATAACGGAGAGTATATCAAGATAACGGAGAGTATATCACGATAACGGAGAGTATATCAAGATAACGGGGAGTATATCAATTAAAAATAACTATGTAGAGACCTCTGTTAATTTATATTCCTATAGGACCTTCAAACTCAACTCTGGACCTCCAAGCCAGTTCCACTGCATTTTTTCATTGTTCCCCCTCTAATCAGGGACTGATTTAGACCTGGGACACCAGGTGGGTGAAATGGATTATCAAGTAGAACAGAAAAGCAGCAGGCTCCGGACCTCGTAGGGTAAAAGTTGAATGCCCCCTGCAATAGTAAATATCAAGAGAAGGAGAGATAATAGGAGAACATCTAATTACATCCAATTATTCACAAAGGCAGTATGCAGACCGGTGCACACGTTTTTATCTAGAGTGGGAACACACTCACCGATTTGACGTAGCAATACATCAGGTTATTGCTGGTGGTCCCAGCAGAGACAGGATAGGAAGCGCAATACATGATGCTGTTCAGTTTCAGATTCAGTTCAACAGTCCAGTAGTTTCAGTAGTGTGTCCGTAGTCCTGTAGTATAGACTCCAGTAGTCAGTAGTGTCTCAGTATAGACCTGTGAGTCCACAGCTCCAGTCTCTGTTCATATGCTCTGTAGTGGACATACACTCCTCCTCCTCCTCTGACCTTTTACCTTTCAGCTCTTAACTACTCTGTCACAGACAACTTATGCAAATGAGGGCTGGTCCATTCCAGGAATTGGTGAGGGGTGATTTAGGGAGGGATTGGGGAGGTTCCACTAGTACACACACAGTCACAGTCACACACACTGCCTACATATCTAGTACCCCATTGGTTTACTACTATATAATAGGGTGTCTTTCAAACAATAGGAGTGAGTGACCTTCAAAATAACTGATTAAAAAGGCAGAGCAGACAGGGATTCCCTTCAAACACACCTCAACTAAACACACTGCTAACTCTAACCAAACACACCCTAACTAAACACACTCCTAACCAAACACACTCCTAACCAAACACACTCCTAACCAAACACACTCCTAACCAAACACACTCCTAACCAAACACACTCCTAACTCCAACCAAACACACCCTAACTAAACACACTCCTAACTAAAAACACTCCTAACTAAACACACTCCTAACCAAACACTCCTAACCAAACACACCCTAACTAAACACACTCCTAACTAAACACACTCCTAACCAAACACACTCCTAACTCTAACCAAACACACCCTAACTTAACACACTCCTAAATAAACACAACCCAACTAAACACACCCTAACTTAACACACTGCAAGTAAACACACCCTAATTAAACACATTCTTAACTAAGCACACTCCTAACTAAACACACTCCTAACTAAACACACTGCAAGTAAACACACCCTAACTTAACACACCCTAACTAAACACACCCTAACTTATCACACCCCAACTTTACACACCATAACTAAACAAACTCCTAACTAAACACACTCCTAACTAAACACACTCCCAACTAAACACACTCCTAACTAAACACACTCCTAACTAAACACACCCTAACTAAACACACTCCTAACTAAACACACTTCTAACTAAACACACTCCTAACTAAACACTCTCCTAACTAAACACTCTCCTAACTAAACACACTCCTAACTAAACACACCCTAACTAAACACACCCTAACTAAACACACTCCTAACTAAACACACCCTAACTAAACACACTCCTAACTAAACACACTCCTAACTAAACACACCCTAACTAAACACACTCCTAACTAAACACTCTCCTAACTAAACACACCCTAAAAAAACACCTCTTGTACATTAGTGTCTTCCCTTCTCTCCCTCCCTTGACTGTCTGACCCATATTCCCAAATCAGACATGCCTGGCGTGAGTTCTTAACTTCTAGGCACGTGTGGCTGGGTAAGTTCCTCCTCACTAAGGCTGTTTGGAGTAAGGTTATTCATAAAGTTGCTGTCTGGATTGGGTGCTAAAGCACTGAGTAAATGCCACCCAACCAAGTGGTTCTCCTGTGATCTCTAATCTCTCTGGCTCTTAGTTTTGATTTAAATTTGATTGAGTTGTCAACTAAAGTGAATTCTACTCGAAATCAACAAAAAAATCATGAACCGTGTAATTGGATTTAAGTTAACAGTTGGGTGAAATAAAGAAGGATTTTTTTTTTAAATAAATAAATAAAAAAAATCGCACAAATTATTTTACGTTGATGGCTTTTTTAAATCCCATTTTCCATGTTAATTCAAAGTCATTGCATTTTTTTTTTTAAATGACATGGAAACAATGTTGATTCAACCAGTTTGTGCCCTGTGGGTACTGTCTGCATGTTAGCCTGGGCTGGTAAGCAGGTTGACCTACTGTAGAAGCCACTATAGAAGACAGAACTACTTTCAGTAACTAAACTCCTAGTAACTAAACTACATTTTGCAGTAGCTTGGTGAAAGTTGAATTAAATTCAAATCTTGGTAGTGTTTTCAGTAATTAATAACTGTTTTACCATGTAGCGGTGTAGCTAACTACTGGAACTACACACTACTGTTTTACCATGTAGCGGTGTAGCTAACTACTGGAACTACACACTACTGTTTTACCATGTAGCGATGTAGCTAACTACTGGAACTACACACTACTGTTTTACCATGTAGCGGTGTAGCTAACTACTGGAACTACACTACTGTTTTACCATGTAGCGGTGTAGCTGACTACTGGAACTACACACTACTGTTTACCATGTAGCGGTGTAGCTAACTACTGGAACTACACACTACTTTATTTGCAAAAAAATATATGGTTGACGTAGGCAAGAATTTCCTTTCTATTTCTGCATCAAACCTGCCTAATTCTCACTTGAAACATAGTTTTTGTGTTAAATACATTACGTTACATTCTGTTAACATCTGACTACAGACATTTCAGATGTACACTACCATTCAAAAGTTTGTGGTCACTTAGAAATGTCCTTGTTTTTGAAAGAAAAGCACATTTTGTTGTCCATTAAAATAACATCAAATTAATCAGAAATACAGTGTAGACATTGTTAATGTTGTAAATGACTATTGTAGCTGGAAACGGACAATTTTTTATGGAATATCTACATAGGCGTACAGAGGCCCATTATCAGCAACCATCACTCCTGTGTTCCAATGGCACGTTGTGTTAGCTAATCCAAGTTTATCATTTTAAAAGGCTAATTGATCATTAGAAAACCCTTTTGCAATTATGTTAGCACAGATGAAAACTGTTGTTCTGATTAAAGAAGCAATAAAACTGGCCTTCTTTAGGCTAGTTCAGTATCTGGAGCATCAGCATCTGTGGGTTTGATTACAGGCTCAAAATGGCCAGACACAACCAGCTTTCTTCTGAAACTTGTCAGTCTATTCTTGTTCTGAGAAATTAAGGCTATTCCATGAGAGAAATTGCCAAGAAACTGAAGATCTCGTACAACGCTGTATACTACTCCCTTCACAGAACAGCGCAAACTGGCTCTAACCTGAATAGAAAGAGGAGTGGGAGGCCCCGGTGCACAACTGAGCAAGAGGGCAAGTACATTAGAGTGTCTAGTTTGAGAAACAGACGCCTTACAAGTCCTCAACTGGCAGCTTCATTAAATAGTACCTGCAAAACATCAGCCTCAACGTCAACAGTGAAGAGGCGACTCCGGGATGCTGGCCTTCTAGGCAGAGTTGCAAAGGAAAAGCCATATCTCAGACTGGCCAATAAAATGAAAAGATTAAGATGGGCAAAAGAACACAGAGACTGACAAAGGAACTCTGCCTAGAAGGCCAGCATCCTAGAGTCGCCTCTTCACTGTTGATGTTGAGACTATAGATATTCCATTAAAAATCAGCCGTTTCCAGCTACAATAGTCATTTACAACATTAACATTGTCTACACTGTATTTCTGATCAATTTTATGTTATTTTTAATGGACAAAACATTTCTAAGTGACCCCAAATTTTTGAATGGTAGTGTAAGTACTGTATGATATTTTTTTCTCACAAAGTAGATTAGATGTAGTGAACTACTTTTTCAAAGTAAACTATATTTTTCTTAATGGTAGCTTTAGTGTAGCATAGCTTCTCGAAGTGTGAGGTAATTTGCATTTTGGTCAACTATAATTTCAGAATAGTTTCCCCAACACTGGTAGAAGCCTAGGAGGAGGAGGAGAAGAGGAGGGGGAAGACGAAGAAGATGAAGGTGAGGAGGGAGGCGCCTCTTCTGTAACACTGACTTTCTGTAGGTAGGAAGAGGTAACTTTCTGTAGGGCGGGAAAAGGTAAGATTCTGTAGGTAGGAAGAGGTAACTTGTAGATCTCTGACGTGAGGTTTTTTTCTGACCTCCTCTGTCTTGCATGCTAACCACCAAGGAGGAGGTGGAAGAGGAGAAAGAGTAGGCGGAGGAGGGGGGGGAAGGTGAGGTCAGGTATTGCTGCACTGCACCTGCGATAACATCTGCAAAATATGTGTTCGCGACCAATAAAAATGTAGTTTTATCCGAATAAACTACCGATCAACTAGGACCGCTGGCTGGCATTCCTTTCTTTATATTAAACAGTTACGAGGTACAATCACATCTGTTACATATGGTCCACTGTAGCTCTGGTCCAGGGTATTACATGCAGCACGAGGTCCGCTGGACTCTCATGTCCCCTAAACACTGTTCCATTCAAGGTACAGTAAGCCTGTCTATAGCATTATTGCCTACTCTGGTTTGTGGTTCCTATTCCCTATACAGTTAACTACTTGACCAGGGCACATAGCACCCTATTCCCTATATATTGCACTGCTTGACCAGGGCACATAGCACCCTATTCCCTATACAGTGCACTACTTTTGACCAGGGCCCATAGCACCCTATTCCCTATATAGTGCACTACTTTTGACCAGGGCCCATAGCACCCTTTGGGACGCACACCTGCGGTCTTAATCCGACTCCTGAGTCTCCTGAGCTTTCTAAGCAACACGTGTCTTCTGCTTCTGTAAACTGGGTCATTGGGTCAGTGCATGTCTCTGGTTGTCAACATTAGCTTTAACTGACTGGATCTTAAAGGAGAGGGAATGTCTTGTCGATGAGGATATTTTGGTGTCATTTACTGTTTTGGCTCAGGCCAGGGTGGAGGAAAAGAGCTTTAGTTTCAAGGTGGAGGACAAGGGCTTTAGTTTCAGGGTGGAAGAGCTTTAGTTTCAGGGTGGAAGAGCTTTAGTTTCAGGGTGGAAGAGCTTTAGTTCAAGGGTGGAAGAGCTTTAGTTTCAGGGTGGAAGAGCTTTAGTTTCAGGGTGGAAGAGCTTTAGTTTCAGGGTGGAAGAGCTTTAGTTCAAGGGTGGAAGAGCTTTAGTTTCAGGGTGGAAGAGCTTTAGTTTCAGGGTGGAAGAGCTTTAGTTTCAGGGTGGAAGAGCTTCAGTTTCAGGGTGGAGGAGCTTTAGTTTCAGGGTGGAGGAGCTTTACTTTCAGGGTGGAGGAAAAGAGCTTTAGTTTCAGGGTGGAGGAGCTTTAGTTTCAGGGTGGAGGAGCTTTAGTTTCAGGGTGGAGGAAAAGAGCTTTAGTTTCAGGGTGGAGGAGCTTTAGTTTCAGAGTGGAAGAGCTTTAGTTTCAGGGTGGAGGAGCTTTAGTTTCAGGGTTGCAAACAAGATATATATTTCAGGGTGGAAGAGCTTTAGTTCAAGGGTGGAAGAGCTTTAGTTTCAGGGTGGAAGAGCTTTAGTTTCAGGGTGGAGGAGCTTTAGTTTCAGGGTGGAAGAGCTTTAGTTTCAGGGTGGAAGAGCTTTAGTTTCAGGGTGGAGGAAAAGAGCTTTAGTTTCAGGGTGGAGGAGCTTTACTTTCAGGGTGGAGGAAAAGAGCTTTAGTTTCAGGGTGGAGGAGCTTTAGTTTCAGGGTGGAGGAGCTTTAGTTTCAGGGTGGAGGAGCTTTAGTTTCAAGGTGGAAGAGCTTTAGTTTCAGGGTGGAAGACAAAAGCTTTAGTTCCAGGGTGGAAGAGCTTTAGTTTCAGGGTGGAAGAGCTTTAGTTTCAGGGTGGAGGAGCTTTAGTTTCAGGGTGGAGGAGCTTTAGTTTCAGGGTGGAGGAGCTTTAGTTTCAGGGTGGAGGAGCTTTAGTTTCAGGGTGGAGGAGCTTTAGTTTCAGGGTGGAAGAGCTTTAGTTTCAGGGTGGAGGACAAAAGCTTTAGTTTCAATTGAATGGGTCCTGAAAGGAGGATGAGTAACAACATTCCTGTCCCGGGTATTAAAACGATATATGTACTGTATATACCACTGAACATACGCTTTTATCCAAACAGTGAGTTCAAACATTTTGTCTCGGTGGAAACGTGGTTATATTTTTATGGGAGACCCTGGCTATGATGTCACTTCCCTAGTGTAGCCCACACCTTTCTGTTGTCCTGGAGGTTTTTAGACTGGTTGTTGTGATCTCTGGTGGGAGAGCGGAGGGGAAACTCTGATGTCATCAGCTACGGCACTGCAGGACACACACACACGCGCACACACACACGCGCGCGCGCGCGCACACACACACACACACACACGAGCACACACGCGAGCACACACGCAGACTGTGGAAAACGTAGTGCTTCAGGGTGCCCTGTTATGATTGGTGTGGTGCCCATGTGTTAGCAGTGCCCTGTAGATGGTTAGAGAGATGGGTTGGGGGGGGGGCCCGCCTGTGCTGCACCTGGGTCCCAGCAGGCTGATTGATCAGTTTGGTCATGTGGAATGTCACCATCTGGTCCCCATGCCGTCCTGGCTCCTCTCTCCTGCTCCTCCTCCTCTGTCTTTTCTTCTCCTTCTCCTGGTCTATGCAGTCTTGGCTCCTCTCTCCTCCTTCTCCTGGTCCTCCTCTCTCTTTTCTTCTCCTTCTCCTGGTCTATGCAGTCCTGGCTCCTCTCTCCTCCTTCTCCTGGTCTCTACGCAGTCCTGGCTATTACTTGCAATCGCTGCAGGCATGAAAAAAGGCTATTTGGTTAAGCCCAAATCATGTGCATGATCATGAAGATATACAATATCAGAGTATCACAATATCACAATATCAGAGTATCACAATATCAGAGTATCACAATATCACAGTACCACAATATCACAGTATTAGAGTATCCAAATATCACAGTATCATAATACCACAATATCACAGTATTAGAGTATCACAGTATCATAATACCACAATATCACAGTACCACAATATCACAGTATTAGAATATCCAAATATCACAGTATCATAATACCACAATATCACAGTATCACAATATCACAGTATTAGAGTATCCAAATATCACAGTATCATAATGCCACAATATCACAGTATCACAATATCACAGTATCACATTGAAATGTGTGCTTACTGTAAGGGCACATCTGAATATTATTCATATTTTCCCTTTAGTGGCCCCCTTTTTTAGTTACATATTTTTCTCCCCAGATGCTCTCCTCCCTATCCTATCCTATCCTATCCTGTCTCCACTCTTCCCTCTCCTCTCCCTCACCTTCTCCACTCCTCCCTCCCTCTCCCTCTCCCTCTCCCTCTCCCTCTCCCTCTCCCTCTCTCTCTCCCTCTCCCTCTCCCTCTTCCTCTTCCTCCTTCCCTCTCCTCTCCCTAATGGCTAATAATACATAACAGAGTGCACCAGGAGTGGCATTCATCATTGTAGACTGTCATAATCAATTACATTTCAACAAAAGGAAAACACAGATATGCAAATAAGAAACCATTAACATTTGCATTTCCTGATTGAATAATCACCTAGTAGTCAAAATACTGTAATGAACAAAGACTGATGCAAAGGCCAGGATGAGGAGAGCGTATATATTTCCTCCTGGGCAGTTTGGCTCAGATGCATGTGTGTGTGTGTATCTGTGTGTGTGTGTGTGTGTGTGTGTGTGTGTGTGTGTGTGTGTGTGTGTGTGCTCGCGTGCCTGTCACTGCTATCCTATGGACGTCATTCATTCTACTTTGACCTAATTTCCTGTTTGTCTATATGTATATATATATATATATATATATATATACACATACATACATACATACATACATATATACACATGTTGTTTTTTTTGCTTTGTTTTTTAGCTGAACCAAATATTTGTAATACACTTTAAATAAACAGACGAATAAGCCAGTCAAAGGTATTGTTTGATACCTGGACTGGCGCGACTCTAGTGACTCAACAGTGTGATGCTCCATCTAAATCCTGGAGAACAAGCTAATCCATGGCTGTGTCCCAAAATGTCAACCTATTCCTTACATAGTGTACTACTTTTGACCTGGGCCCTGGTCAAAAGTAGTTCACTATATAGAGAATAGGGTGCCATTTGGGGACAAAGCCAGTGCCAGAGGATGAGGATGGTGGGGGTGGGTAAGAGGATCAGAGCAGTAGGTCTAGAGGTAGTGTGTTAGTTCCACGTGAATCCCATACCGGCTGACCCTTGCACTACATTGACCTCAGTCACTCAGCTAGATACACCTAGTTCAATCTTTTCAGAAGAACCATTGAGGAAAACAGCTAGAGGTGGTTAACCTGACCGTGGTGCGTGTCATTGTCATCCCCACTACCTGAAACACCACTTTGACCCGGGTCATTTACTGACCGTTCCAAATTAATTCAATGATTAACGGATCCCCCTCTTCATTTTTCTCAAAATGTAATCAAAATACAAATCTGATTTTTTCTTCTTTTTAAAAAAAAAATTGTACTGAAACATTTAAAGATTATTGCCGTAAAGAGATGCATCATTTCCTTTAGGATTGTGGCTGAACTTATCTCTTTTAGGGACAACATCTCTTGATTAGGATACTATATGTGAACTAAGGTCACAGATCTACCTAGGTAGATCTCTCTAGTAGAACTATTCAGGGAAACAGATTCAACCATTCAAGGGTGATTATACTGACCGTGGTGCGTGTCGTGTCATCCCCACTAACACTACATGAAGCACCACTTTGACTCCCTAGTGATGCAGTGGTCTAAAGGCACTGCATCTCAGTGCGAGAGGTCGTCACTAGAGGTCGTCACAGTCCCTGGTTCGATTCCAGGCTGCATCACATCCGGCCGTGATTGGGAGTCCCATAGGGCGGCGCGCAATTGGCCCAGTGTCGTCTGGGTTTGGCCGGTGTAGGCCGTCATTGTAAATAAGAATTTGTTCTTAACTGACTTGCCTAGTTAAATAAAGGTTAAATTATTAAAACATTTAAAAAATTAACATTTACTGGTTACCAGGGTTACACATGGCCTGTGTCCCAAATGGCACCCTTATTCCCTATGGGGCCTGGTCCAATGTAGTGCACCACATAGGGAATAGGGTGCCATTTTGGATGCAATCACACTCACACTATGGAATTGGTTTGTTTCATGTTCACATCTGTTTATAAGTAATGAATACGATAATCAAGAAACAGAAAGACAACAAAAAGAGATTTGTTAGACAAAAATAGTAATTCATTGATAAGCCTTTTGTAAGTGCTAATAAATATTTATACATTATTTGTAACATATTATAAATGTTATAAATACAAGCCAACCAATTTTGATACATTCTGGAAACACAACTCGTTTTATAAGGAGGATGGGATCCACCCAAATCATTTGGGTTCCTGGATCCTTTCACAGCATTATAAGGCTGCGTTGCGACAATGACTTATCAATGACCCAAGCCCAGCTCAGTTAATCCCTACCGTTGTGTCACTGAGTTGTCATAATGCTTCAGCAAATGTATATTATCGCAGGGGAGTTGGAAGACACAACGTAAGTAACCTAAATCCCTTGATATGCCCTGAATCCTACAGCTATTGTATGCAGTAATCATGAGCCTATGAACCAGAGTTATACTGTTAGCACTGAGGTGATGTGCCCTAGTAGGAAGTCCACTGTGTGCAGCTCACCCTGCACTAACATAAATAACATGAGCGTGTCTACTTCTGTTAAGCTTCCCAGTAAAGCAATGAAAACAAGCAAGCATCCCAGAAAAGTGCTAAAAATAGCCCACGTTAACATGCGTAGCTTAAGAAACAAGGTTCATGAAATCAATAATTTGCTAGTAACAGAAGACATTCACATTCTGACCTCTGAAACGGACTTAGATAATATGTTTGATGATACAGTGGTAGCAATATATTTACATTTACGTTTACATTTACGTCATTTAGCAGACGCTCTTATCCAGAGCGACTTACAAATTGGTGCATTCACCTATGATATCCAGCGGAACAACCACTTTACAATAGTACATCTATATATTTTTTGGTGGAGGGGGGGTTAGAAGGATTACTTAATCCTATCCCAGGTATTCCTTAAAGAGGTGGGGTTTCAGGTGTCTCCGGAAGGTGGTGATTGACTCCGCTGTCCTGGCGTCGTGAGGGAGCTTGTTCCACCATTGGGGTGCCAGAGCAGCGAACAGTTTTGACTGGGCTGAGCGGTTATAACATCTACAGAAAAGACAGAAATGCCAATGGTAGAGGTTTTGCAGTTCATATTCAGAACCACAATCCTGTAAATACTATTGAAGTAATATGGCTACAGGTTCATCTGTCTCACCTAAAGCCCATTCTGGTGGGAAGCTGCTATAGACCACCAAGTGCTAACAGTCAGTATTTGGATAATATGTGTGAAATGCTTGATAATGTATGTGATATCAAAAGAGAGGTATATTTTTTGTGTGATTTAAATATTGATTGGCTTTCATCAAGCTGCCCACTGAAGAAAAAGCTTCAAACTGTAATTAGTGCCTGCAACCTGGTTCAGGTTATCAGTCAACCTAACAGGGTAGTTACAAACAGCACAGGAATGAAATCATCAACATGTATTCATCACATCTCTACTAATGCTGCAGAAATGTTCTTTAAATCAGTTTCCAAATCCATTGGATGTAGTGATCACAATATAGTAGCCATATCTAAGAAAACCAAAGTTCCAAAGGCTGGGTCTAATATAGTGTATAAGAGGTCATACAATACGTTTTGTAGTGATTCCTATGTTGTTGATGTAAAGAATATTTGTTGGTCTGTGGTGTGTAATGAGGAGCAACCAGACGCTGCACTTGACACATTTATGAAATTGCTTATTCCAGTTACTAATAAGCACCCATTAAGAAAATTACTGTAATAACTATTAAATCCCTGTGGATTGATGAGGAATTGAAAAATTGTATGGTTGAGAGGGACGAGGCAAAAGGTATGGCAAATAAGTCTGGCTGCACATCCGATTGGCAAATGTACTGCAAATTGAGAAATCATGTGACTAAACTGAATAAAAATATGAAAAAAATATACTATGAAACAAATATATATTATATAGATAATTATAGTAAAAAGTTTTGGAGCACCTTAAATGACATTTTGGGCAAAAAGGCAAACTCAGCTCCACCATTCATTGAATCAGATGGCTCATTCATCATAAAACCCACTGATATTGCCAAGAATTGTCATTTTTTATTCCGTGAAGTGAGTATGGAAGAGGTGAAACAATTATTGTTGTCTATCAAAAATGACAAGCCACCGGGGTCTGACAACTTGGATGGAAAATTACTGAGGATAATAGCGGACAATATTGCCTCTCCTATTTGCTATATTGTCAATTTAAGCCTACTAGAAAGTGTGTGCCCTCAGGCCTGGAGGGAAGCTAAAGTAATTTCGCTACCCAAGAATAGTAAAGCCCCCTTTATTGGCTCAAATAGCCGACCAGTCTGCCAGTTACCAACCCTTAGTAAACGTTTGGCGAGATTTTTTTTGTTGACCAGATATGTCACGTAGAGTAGGCCAGAAGGCTAAACTGGAAAACCTAACCTCCATAAAAAATAAAAAGATGGCGGAGCCGCAAAAGTTCTTCTGTGCAAAGGTGTTTATTTACATAGTGATTCCGGAACAAAAACAACAGCACTGCCATCAAACGTATACCTTATGGGACAGCTTAAAAACAAAGCTGCCCCACCCACAGCTCAATCCAAAATGCCTCTCCATGAACTGAAAGAGAGGCTCCTTTTGTAGGGGTAGCCCCTCCCCTCAGAACAATTAACACTAATTAATTAAGCAATTACCTATTCAACCTACAGTTTCCATTTATCTACACATACCAAAATATATACATTGCAACACTTTATGAAACAACATCACAATATAACATTTACAAAATGACATCACTACTGACAGTGTCTTCCAATATGCCCATTTACATTAATGAGCCATTCCGGACAGGCACTACAAAGTAAGCCCAATTCCCTTAGCTCGGGTCCTTATCCAGCATAGCCGGAAGCTACAGAGATGGAGAGAGAGAGGAACAGAACAAACAACTGCTCATCCACAACATCTAAGTATAATAAATATTGCTTATATTAAATATGAACACATGTCTGTTTATTTCTTTATACCATAACCGGTTACTGAAGTAAGTGTGAAATGTATGTACTAAGATAGAGAAAAGTTAACTTGTGTGTCGACCCACATTGTTAACTTATCTGATAATGGAGCAGGGAGGAGTGATGAATGTGTGAGTGCTTTAAAGTACCAAATGCTGCCCGCGGCCAGTGACAGACTTCTAAGTCACAAGATACAATGCTATTTTACTGTTAACAAATTGACAACAGACTTTCAGCACGCTTATAGGGAAGGACATTCAACAAGCACGGCACTTACACAAATGACTGATGATTGCTGAGAGAAATGTATAATAAAAAGATTGTGGGAGCTGTTTTGTTAGACTTCAGTGCGGCTTTTGACATTATCGATCATAGTCTGCTGCTGGAAAAATGTATGTGTTATGGCTTTACACCCCCTGCTATATTGTGGGTAAAGAGTTACCTGTCTAACAGAACAAAGAGGGGTGTTCTTTAATGGAAGCCTCTCCGACATAATCCATGTAGAATCAGGAATTCCCCAGGGCAGCTGTCTAGGCCCCTTCCTTTTTTCAATCTTTACTGATGACATGCCACTGGCCTTGAGTAAAGCCAGCGTGTCTATGTATGCAGATGACTCAACACTATACACATCAGCTACTACAGCGAGTGAAATCACTGCAACACTTAACAAAGAGCTGCAGTTAGTTTCAGAATAGGTGGCAAGGAATAACTTATCCCTAAATATGTTAAAAAAAACTAAAAGCATTGTATTTGGGACAAATCATTCACTAAACCCTAAACCTCAACTAAATCTTTTAATAAATAATGTGGAAATTGAGCAAGTTGAGGTGATTAAACTGCTTGGAGTAAGACTGGATTGTAAACTATCATCGTCAAAAAATGTTGATACAACAGTAGCTAAGATGGGGAGAAGTCTGCCCATAATAAAGAGCTTCTCTGCCTTCTTAACAGCACTATCAACAAGGCAAGTCCTACAGGCTATAGTTTTGTCACACCTGGACTACTGTTCAGTCATGTGGTCAGGTGCCACAAAGAGGGACCTCGGAAAATTACAATTAGCTCAGAATAGGGCAGCACGGCTGGCCAATAAATGTACACGGAGAGAGCCAGCATTAATAATATGCACGTAAATCTCTCATGGCTCAAAGTGGAGGAGAGACTGACTTCATCACTACTTGTTTTTGTAAGAAGTGTTGACATGCCGAATGCACAGAGATGTCTGTCTTAACAACTAGCACACAGCTCAGACACCCATGCATACCACACAAGACATGCCACCAAAAGTCTATTCACAATCCCCAAGTCAAGAACAGACTATGGGAGGCGCACAGTATTACATATAGCCATGGTTACATGGATCTTTTTTCCACTTCAGGTAACTGATACAAGCAGTAGAATCAGATATAAAAAAACAGATAAAAATACACCTTATGGAACAGTGGGGACTGTGAAGAGACACACACACAGGTGTAACAGGGTTGGTTATGTTTCCACTTGCCTCTAAAGCAATGTGTACTTAATGTTCAAGCATTCGTATTGGTTGGTTCAACTGATGACAATAAGGTGTGTTGTGATTGGCCCCGCTTGCAGATAGGGGGAGATCGCGAACGTCAGGTCTTCCCAGTATGAAAATGTGATGCAAGGGGTAGGTCACGTTCTGAATACTGTTTTATATTTTATATTTTACAATGTGTACAAGTTTGCTGTACGTTACTGATTTATACATGTGTGGGTATATGGTACCTGTTAGGGATTGAGGGGCTTTATGGAATGTGCTTTGGCATATGATTGCTGTAGATAAGTGTTAGCTAGCATACACCGTTGTAATGGTCACATAAGCCCATACACATACACATTATAAGACATGCACTCTACACACACGTACACATGGAATTTGTATTGTAGATATGTGATAGTAGAGTAGTGGCCTGAAGGAACACATTTCATGTGTTGTGAAAAATGTTATGAAATTTAATGTCATGTAATTTATTTCATTGTATATAACTGCCTTAATTAATGTTGCTGGACTCCAGGAAGAGTATGTAATAAATACATATTCAGGATCCACACTACTCTTCCTGGGGTCCAGCAACATTAAGGCAGTTATATACAATGAAATATATTACATGACATTACATTTCATAACATTTTTCACAACACATTAAATGTGTTCCCTCAGGCTATAGAAAATCCAAAACTGGAACTTTTCCAAGTCAAGGGAAGCTTTTGGTTTTACTAATTTATTGCAAACAAACCCTTCACTATGTACACACTATTCATAAATAGTTGATTGATCTTTTAAGGATATTATGTAGTTTACCGTATGGGATTATCAGAGGTACTGACTGACAAAGTGTCTCGCCACGTCAGCTAGTCAGATGCACACACAGCAGAACGAGAGAGAGAGAGAGAGAGAGAGAGAGAGAGAGAAATGACGTAATGCACATATCTGCACAAAGGCAGTTTTTGGGGAAGCTACTCTGAAAATGTAGTTCACCAAGCTACCAATTACTTCCTACTGGATCAAGTTAAGCTGCACTAAAGCTACCATTAAGAAAAATACAGTTTACTGAACTAAAGTTACTTTGAAAAAGTAGTTCACTATATCACTACATACTCTGTGAAAAATAAGTATCATATCTAAATCTGACATTTCTGTAGTCAGATGTTAACAGGATGTAATTTATTTAACACAAAAAGTGCGAATTAGGCAGGTCTGATGCAGAAAAAGAAAGCAAATTCTTGCCTACTTCAACCAGGTTGCGCTGTTCTGTGAAGGGAGTAGTATACAGCTTCAGTTTCTTGGCAATTTTTCTCATGGAATAGCCTTAATTTCTCAGAACAAGAATAAACTGACAAGTTTCAGAAGAAAGCTGTTTGTGTCTGGCCATTTTGAGCCTTTAATCGAACCCACAAATGCTGATGCTCCAGATACTGAACTAGCCTAAAGAAGGCCAGTTTTATTGCTTTTTTTATGAGAATAACAGTTTTCAGCTGTGCTAACATAATTGCAAAAGGGTTTTCTAATGATCAATTAGCCTTTTAAAATGATAAACTTGGATTAGCTAACACAACGTGCCATTGGAACACAGGAGTGATGGTTGCTGATAATGGCCCTCTGTACGCCTATGTAGATATTCCATAAAAAATGGTCAGTTTCCAGCTACAATAGTCATTTACAACATTAACAATGTCTACACTGTATTTCTGATTAATTTGATGTTATTTTAATGGACAAAAAAATGTGCTTTTCTTTCAAAAACAAGGACATTTCTAAGTGACCCCAAACTTTTGAATGGTAGTGTACATCTGAAATATCTGTAGTCAGATGTTAACAGAATGTAACGTAATGTATTTAACACAAAAACTATGTTTCAAGTGAGAATTAGGCAGGTTTGATGCAGAAATATAAAGGAAATTCTTGCCTACGTCAACCATATTTTTTGTTGCAAATAAAGTAGTGTGTAGTTCCAGTAGTTAGCTACACCGCTACATGGTAAACAGTAGTGTGTAGTTCCAGTAGTTAGCTACACCGCTACATGGTAAAACAGTAGTGTAGTTCCAGTAGTTAGCTACACCGCTACATGGTAAACAGTAGTGTGTAGTTCCAGTTGTTAGCTACACCGCTACATGGTAAACAGTAGTGTGTAGTTCCAGTAGTTAGCTACACCGCTACATGGTAAACAGTAGTGTGTAGTTCCAGTAGTTAGCTACACTGCTACATGGTAAAACAGTAGTGTGTAGTTCCAGTAGTTAGCTGCACCGCTACATGGTAAAACAGTAGTGTGTAGTTCCAGTAGTTAGCTACACTGCTACACTGTAAAAAGGATAATAATTACTGAAAACACTACCAAGATCTGAATTTAGTTCAACTACCACCAAGCTACTGCAAAATGTAGTTGAATTACTAGTTAAACGACATGTAGTTCACTACACCAAAACACTGTACATACACTATAGATACAAAAGTATGTGGACACCCCTTCAAATTAGTGGATTCGGCTATTTCAGCCACAACCGTTGCTGACAGGTGTATAAAATCGAGGATACAGTCATGCAATCTCCATAGGAAACATTGGCAGTAGAATGTCCTTACTGAAGAGATCTGTGGCTTTCAACGTGGCACCGTCATAGGATGCCACCTTTCCAACAAGTCAGTTCGTCAAATTTCTACCCTGCTAGAGCTGCCCCAGTCAACTGTAAGTGCTGTCATTGTGAAGTGGATACGTCTCAGAGCAACAATGGCTCATTTGCAAAGTGGTAGGCCACACAAGCTCACAGAACGGGACCGCCGAGTGCTGAAGCACGTAGCGCATAAAATTTGTCTGTCCTTGTTTGTAACATTCACTACCGAGTTCCAAACCTACTCTGGAAGCAACGACAGCACAATAACTGTACGTCGGGAGATTCATGGTCAAGCAGCCGCACACAAGCCTAAGATCACCATGTGCAATGCCAAGCGTTGGCTGGAGTGGTGTAAAACTCGCCACCATTGAACTCTGGAGCAGTGGAAACGAGCTCTCTGGAGTGATGAATCACGCTTCACCATCTGGCAGTCTGACGAATGAACCTTGGCAGATGCCAGGAGAACACTACCTGCCCCAATGCATATTGCCAACTGTAAAGTTTGGTGGAGGAGGAATAATGGTCTGGGCTGTTTTTCATGGTTCGGGCTAGGTTCCTTAGTTCCAGTGAAGGGAAATCTTAATGCTACAGCATACAATGACATTCTAGACGATTCTGTGCTTCCAACTTTGTGGCAACAGTTTGGGGAAGGCCCTTTCCTGTTTCAGCATGACAATGCTCCTGTGCACAAAGCAAGGTCCATACAGAAAAGCTTTGTCGAGATCGGTGTGGAAAAACTTGACTGGCCTGCACAGAGCCCTGACCTCAGACCCATTAACACCTTTAGGATGAATTAGGACACTGACTGCGAGCCAGGCCGAATCACCCAACATTAGTGACCGACCTCATCACTTGTGGCTGAATGGAAGCAAGTCCCCGCAGCAATGTTCCTACATCTAGTGGAAAGCCTTCCCAGAAGAGTGGAGGCTGTTACAGCAGCAAAGAGGGGGGGACCAACTCCTCATTCATGCCCATGATTTTGGAATGAGATGTTCAACATGCAGGTGTCCACATGGTTTTGGTAATGTAGTGTATGTGATGTAATTTTTCGGGGACCACTTTTAACTCGTAAGCACTACTTTCAGAACTACTGGCTAAAAAGTATACAAAACTACTGAAGAACCTCTGTTAATGAATGGAAACATGTAGTTGAGGGAGATGATTCTGGAAAGTCACAAGACAAAATAACCTAGAGTACTAAAGGACTGCTCAGATTAAACTCTCTGCTGGATTTAGATGAGAAATGACAGAAGATTGACAGGGATGTAAATTCATATAGAATAGCCGTGAAGGGACAGGCAGACGGAAATAAATAGTGTGAGAAAAAAAAGAAAAAAAAAACATTTTGGGAGAATTTATATAAATAAATGTAACTCTCATTCAACCAACGGGTGGCTAAAAAAAAAAACATAGGATATTCTCATTTACATAAACAACCTGGGGGATAAGGGGAGATGAGAGGGAATGAATGAATGAGACATTCAAGGTGGCCATGATTGTATGAGGGTCAGTTGAGGAATATCGCCATGACACCCGTGCTCTTGAGATACGTGCCTTTGAATCTTTAGTGACGACATAGTCATCCTACGGCTACAGCTACGCAGTGCAATGTCTCCGATCCCTGCACTTTGGGGCATTGGGGGTGTAATTTGAGGGAAGAGTGCCCCCTACTGGACCTAAATGACCATGACTAGATGACTACATGTAGGTAAAAACTGCAACACCAGTATTGACAAAACGGTGGTAGTATTGCACAAGTAAAATATGTGATTAGCCCAGGCAAGATACAGTGCATTCGGAAAGTATTTATAGCCCTACACTCTTTCCACATTTTGTTATGTTACAGCCTTATTCTAAAATGGATTGAATTGTTTATTTCCCTCATCAATATACACACAATAACCCATAATGACGAAGAAAAAACAGGTTTTTAGATATTATATACACTGCTCAAAAAAATAAAGGGAACACTTAAACAACACAATGTAACTCCAAGTCAATCACACTTCTGTGAAATCAAACTGTCCACTTAGGAAGCAACACTGATTGACAATAAATTTCACATGCTGTTGTGCAAATGGAATAGACAACAGGTGGAAATTATAGGCAATTAGCAAGACACCCCCAATAAAGGAGTGATTTTGCAGGTGGTAACCACTGACCCCTTCTCAGTTCCTATCCTTCCTGGCTGATGATTTGGTCACTTTTGAATGCTGGCGGTGCTTTCACTCTTGTGGTAGCATGAGACTGAGTCTACAACCCACACAAGTGGCTCAGGTAGTGCAGCTCATCCAGGATGGCACATCAATGCGAGTTGTGGCAAGAAGGTTTGCTGTGTCTGTCAGCATAGTGTCCAGAGCATGGAGGCGCTACCAGGAGACAGGCCAGTACATCAGGAGACGTGGAGGAGGCCGTAGGAGGGCAACAACCCAGCAGCAGGACCGCTACCTCCGCCTTTGTGCAAGGAGGAGCAGGAGGAGCACTGCCAGAGCCCTGCAAAATGACCTCCAGCAGGCCACAAATGTGCATGTGTCTATTCAAACGGCCAGAAACAGACTCCATGAGGGTGGTATGAGGGCCCAACGTCCACAGGTGGGGGTTGTGCTTACAGCCCAACACCGTGCAGGACGTTTGGCATTTGCCAGAGAACACCAAGATTGGCAAATTCGCCACTGGTGCCCTGTGCTCTTCACAGATGAAGCAGGTTCACACTGAGCACATGTGACAGACGTGACAGAGTCTGGAGACGCCGTGGAGAACGTTCTGCTGCCTGCAACATCCTCCAGCATGACCGGTTTGGCGCTGGGTCAGTCATGGTGTGGGGTGGCATTTCTTTGGGGGGCCGCACAGCCCTCCATGTGCTCGCCAGAGGTAGCCTGACTGCCATTAGGTACCGAGATGAGATCCTCAGACCCCTTGTGAGACCATATGCTGGTGCGGTTGGCCCTGGGTTCCTCCTAATGCAAAACAATGCTAGACCTCATGTGGCTGGAGTGTGTCAGCAGTTCCTGCAAGAGGAAGGCATTGATGCTATGGACTGGCCCGCCCGTTCCCCAGACCTGAATCCAATTGAGCACATCTGGGACATCATGTCTCGCTCCATCCACCAACGCCACGTTGCACCACAGACTGTCCAGGAGTTGGCGGATGCTTTAGTCCAGGTCTGGGAGGAGATCCCTCAGGAGACCATCCGCCACCTCATCAGGAGCATGCCCAGGCGTTGTAGGGAAGTCATACAGGCACGCGGAGGCCACACACACTACTGAGCCTCATTTTGACTTGTTTTAAGGACATTACATCAAAGTTGGATCAGCCTGTAGTGTGGTTTTCCACTTTAATTTTGAGTGTGACTCCAAATCCAGACCTCCATGGGTTGATAAATTGGATTTCCATTGATTATTTTTGTGTGATTTTGTTGTCAGCACATTCAACTATGTAAAGAAAAAAGTATTTAATAAGATTATTTCATTCATTCAGATCTAGGATGTGTTATTTTAGTGTTCCCTTTATTTTTTTGAGCAGTATATATATTTTTTATACTTTACATAAGTATTCAGACCCTTTACTCAGTACTTTGTTGAAGCACCTTTGGCAGTGATTACAGGCTCTAGTCTTCTTGGGTATAACGCTACAAGCTTGGCACAAATCCGTTCATCTTTCCCTCGATCCTGACTAGTATACCTAGTCCCTGCCTTGAAAAACATCCCAACAGCACGATGCTATCACCACCATGCTTCACCGTAGGGATGGTGCCAGGTTTCCTCCAGACGTGAAGCTTGGCATTCAGGCCAAAGAATTCAATCTTGCTTTCATCAGACCAGAGAATCTTGTTTCTCATGGTCTGAGAGTCTTTAGGTGGCTTTTGGCAAACACCAAGCGGGTTGTCATGTACCTTTTACTGAGGAGTGGCTTCTGTCTGGCCACTCTACCATAAAGGCCTGATTGGTGGAGTGCTGCAGAGATGGTTGTCCTTCTGGAAGGTTCTCCCATCTCCACAGAGGAACTCTGGAGCTCTGTCAGAGTGACCATTGGGTTCTTTGTGGCCCTTCTCTCAGTTTGGCCGGGCGGTCAGCTCTAGGAAGAGTCTTGGTGGTTCCAAAGTTTTTCCATTTAAGAATGATGGAGGCCACTGTGTTCTTGGGGACCTTCAATGCTACAGAAATGTTTCGGTACCCTTCCCCAGATCTGTACCTCGACACAATCCTGTCTCGGTGTTCTACGGGCAATTCCTTCGACCTTATGGCTTGATTTTTGCTCAGACATGCACTGTCAACTGTGGGACCTTAAATAGACAGATGTGTGCCTTTCCAAATCATGTCCAATCAATTGAATTTACCACAGGTGGACTCCAATCAAGTTGTAGAAACATCTCAAGGATGATCAATGGAAACAGGAGCTAAATTTCGAGTCTCATAGCAAAGGGTCTTAATACTTATGTAAATAAGGTTTTTCTGTTTTTTATTTTGAATACATTTGCAAAAATGTCTAAAAATCTGTTTTTGCTTTGTCATTATGGGGTATTGTGGGTAGATTGATGAGGAACACATTTAATTTAATCAATTTTAGAATAAGGCTGTAACGTAACAACATTTTGGAAAAAGTCAAGGGGTCTGAATACTTTTCCCGAATGTTCTGTATGTACTGACTATCTAGTCACAGTGTGATACATTATGTACATTACATTATACAGTGAACATGTATTATATTTTTGTGCGAGAATAACATACATTGTTTTTACGTTCAATAAACGATATCATTATATTATGAAACCATTTCGGAAACTGCTTGAGCAGTTTATTTTTCGTAAGTTATCGGTCTCAACTGGAGCTGACTGTTCAAATACTGTAAATAGCTTTATTATGTTAGTTACTAATATACTGATATTACACTGTTGCTACACTCTTATTACACTGTTGTTGTTATTATTATCACCAATTTGATATGGAAATATTAATACCGTATCTAAACTGATATTGCAGCTTCATTTACATTCCGTCAATGTGATTGCGCGTGCGCATCTACAGCCTGCAAGCAGCATTGCCTTCCGTAGCCTGCAGCAGGCGTGCTCGCTGTTTGCAGCAGTGCCCAGCCTCTCTCTGCGAAATAATGCTTTTTGTATTCCCGCATGCAGTTTGTTTTCTTTTATAAAATGTCAAGTGCAGGCAAATCAGTCTTTAACCGTCATGGTCTATCGTCGATACAGTAGGTTGACCTAGCTAATACGATCCTCATCATCAAACGGTGGGTACTCCGCTCTGGCGTCATGCATGCACTGCCACAGCCGGGGAACCAACGCTATATCAAGGTATAAACAGGATGAGGCCTATTTGTTAGACCCCGACCAACCCATCTCCGCTCAACGAGAATATCATCGTGATGGCCGATGATGAACAACAACAACCTGGTCAGCTGAAGCCCAGCTCGGGATTGGGCTCTCTTCCAACGTTAGTACCAGGACTACAAGGCCCCGAGGCCAATGCGTTGCAGTACAAAATAAAGAATTCAATTTGGTAAGATAGATATATATTAATGCATTCAATGGTCAATGCACACACCACACACTCCACTTGGCTAGTTTATAAATTAGCTACGGTGCTGCATAGCTACAAAATGATGACAGCTCGGGGTCTCGCCTGTCTTCTACCTTATAACTCACGCTTTCTCGTTTAGGTCTTCGATTCGTTAGCTAATCAATATGTAGCTAGCTAATAGCTACTTAAATACACACCAATGTAGTTAGCTAACGTTAGCTAGTCGTAGACTATGAATTGAGTTTAGGTTAGCTAGCTAGCTAATATTGGTTTTCTGTCCTTGTTGCTGGGGCTGGCTGTGAAATAATTGTTGCTAGCTAGTTAGCCAGGCTTGCTAGACAATTTACCAGACATATTGAAAAAGCTATTGCTCTTAACTGTCTCTACACAAGCTCTGTAGCCTGCTAGCTACATCATGACAGCTAGCTACATAGTTATAATTATGTATGCATAGCCAAAGGAGGCCCAATGACACCTGAGTCCTATGCACTGACACTCGTCTATCATCAATAATAGTCATACATCTGCAAGTATGATTAGTCAGCTATAGGTAGGTCCCTGACACAAAGGATCCATAATGTCATTGAATACAGTATTTGTGTATAACATGTACTGTTCCATATTCTTGGTGATGAGACCTGTCCAAAAAATAACATTCCTAGACCCATTGTGGAGATCTGAAAGGATTTGATATGATCTACCATGACAAGGTGGAATATTCTCACCACATTGCACCTGTTAGGGCTGAGCGATATGCCCAAAATATCATAGCAAGTTATGTTTAACATTTTTGACGGTGTGATGGTATTTTATGTTTTTCTTTGAATAATAAAAAGTTCTAAATCTGCTTTATGAGTAGTGAGTGATCCTAGTGTGACATCACACATTCTAACGGTCTTTCTCCATTCTGATTGGTTTATACTGTTCAATTCAACTTCAATCTAAAATAATTTCCTGTATTTCCATCAATTTCTGCAGTTCCTGCAGTCATTTTGGGATCATTTCCACACTGCCACGTAGGGCTGCACGATATGGGCAAAAAAAAATCAAGGCCTTATTTTTAACAAAATGTTGCAATTGCGATTTGGATCAAAACATTTGGGTGAACAGTTGGAAATATAATATTTATTCTAATTTTATAGTTAGAATATAAATAATAAGGGTCTCCCGAGTGGCACAGCGGTCTAAGGCACTGCATCGCAGTGCTTGAGGCGTCACTACAGACCCGGGTTTGATCCCAGGCTGTGACGCTACCGGGAGACCCATGAGGCGGGGCACAACTGGCCCAGCGTCGTCCGTGTTAGGGGATGGTTTGGCCGACCGGGATGTCCTTGTCCCATCGTGCTCTAGTGACTCCTTGTGGCGGGCCGGGCACCTGCAAGCTGACATCAGTCACCAGCTGTACGGTGTTTACTCTGACACATTGGTGCGGCTGGCTTCCGGGTTAAGGGGGCAGTGTGTCTTGGCAGGGTCGCGTTTCGGGCGACGCATGGCTCTCGACCTTTGTCTCTCCCAAGTCCGAATGGGAGTTGCATCGATGGGACAAGGCTGTAACTACCAATTAAATATCACGAAATTGCAGAGAAAAAGGAGGTAAAATATAGATAAATTATAGTGGGCACTTTGAATACAGCATTTGACATGACAACGAATGAAAATGCCAGGGACAAGTTATTGTTACAGGGCAGGAATCAAAGTGTTGGTCAGTGTTTCCTAGGGGACCCTATAATCTTTGGCTACATTAAATGTTTCATCATGTAGCCAACATATTCATGCTTTGCCTATTCCTCTTTGATTTAGAAGATACTGTTGCACAAACAACGTTCTGATTTAGGCCTACAACATCACTGGTATCAGGCTGTATTAGCTAGCTACGTTTGCTCTGACTCAGTATATTTTATTAGCTACCTAGCCAGCTAACTAGCGATTAGCGGCCAACACGATTTAGCTAAAACTTGCTAAGAAAAGACAAGCTAGCTGTTTGCAGATGTAAGAAACACAAACTAATAGTGTAATTATAGAACGCTTGTGGATTTATATTAAGAAGTAAAGTGGGAGCAGCATCGTAGCCATCAACATTGTTGCATGTGCTGCATTGACCAGAGTGAACGCAAGTGTTTCGTGGTCAAGCAGCAACAAATACGCTGCTTGAGTGGCGGGGGGGCGTGGCTATGTCTGTGTGGAAAGCGGCATGGATAGAGAGAGAGAGAACGGAGAGGGATGACTCAAGTAACGGTGTAAACAAAAAAAATATATATGTTACACATGGCATATGACATTTAACAAACCAAAACATTCAAATACAGTTATAGAAGGTAAAGTAAAAACCCAAACCGGTCCGTGCATCAATACCGGTATATTGTAAAATATGGTATACCGCCCAGCCCTAGCACCTATCAGTTCAACACAGGTGCATAGGTTGTAGGTAGGCCATGGGGGAAAGAGGTCAATTTGAGATGCACACAACATTTTTTTTCTGTGAGATTGAGGGCTTTTGAGAACATGTTATGCTGCTGTCTTGTTCCCCTGTCAATCTCTCCCTTCCTTTCTTTCTCTCTCTCTCATTGTAGCAAATCTGTACAATCAAAAGTGGACAACATATTGGTGAGTAGAGTTGTTATTAATAAATGGGCTTTGATGCAGCGTGAAAAACAACAGTTTAGCTTTTAGTTATAAAAGTGCTCATGTACCGGTGTGCACCAATTTAGCAATCGCTTTGACTTCCTCCTGGGTTTGTGAAGAATATGGCTCAGATAATACTAGGGCAACAACTGTCTTTCAGTAACACTTTATTTAAAAGCTGCAGGTATAATGCTTTATAACTGGGTATAAGCATGTATGAACCTTCATAGTGTCATAAGGCTTCATAAGCCTTATAAACTTTCCAGGGTTGGGGTCAATTCCATTTAAATTCCAATTCAGAAAGTACACTGAAATTCCAATTCTCTTCAATGCTTTTCAATAAGGACAATTTGGAATTGGAATTTTGTTTACTTTCTGGATTCACTGGAATTTAAATGGAATTGACCCCAACCCTGAAGGGATCACTGGCTTTATTACGATGTAGCTACCTTGTCTGTGTCAACATTGAGAGCATGGCCTGAGTGTCTGTCTGTCTGTTCTAGCGCTGGACTGATGTCGTCATGCAGTCTAAATCTGGGTTGTGTTCATTATGACACACTGTAGCGTAAAAAAAAACGGAATTTTAAAACAATCTGTTCTTATTGGACCTTATAGAGCCCCACAGTGGAATTGTGTCATAATACCCATAATACCTAGCAGTCAAACATGGAAATGGTTCCGATCGTTTTTCCACCATTCATTTTTCCAATAGCAGATTTTAGAAACACTTAAAATAAGGGCCGTGTTCGTGTAGGCTAACCCTGGCATGACATTTTGATAAACATCTAAATCTATCTAGGACAAGGTAACTTTTATCAATGTATTCGGCTCTATTTACGCTCAGATTCGAAAATGCAAATTAGAGTCAAAGTAGACATCATCCAAAACTACAAATCCCCTGCAAGCTCCTGCAAGTCATCTCTAGCTGACACCTTTGCTAACAGGTGTTATGTCAATTTAAAACTTGCACAAGACAGTTCACAGAATTGTCAATGTAAAGGAGTTTAGCCAATTTATTAATTACTAAATTTAGCTAACATAGTTCATCCAGAGATTCTTACCTTTGCCTCGATTCAGCTGTCTCGTCCAGATCATCATGGCATTTGTAGTGCTTTATCATAGCCACATGATCAGCTAATTAGCATTTTTTGGGGGGGGGGGTAAATAGAGGAAAATATATTGATAAAAGTCACCTTTTCCTAGAGAAATTTACACGGTTATCAAAACACCACGCAAGAGTAAGCCTACATGAAACATAGCCCTTATTTTAAGTGTTTCGAAAATCCTCTATGGGAAAAACTATTGGAACCATTTCTTTGTTTGACCGCTGGGTTTAATGGGTAATTTGACTCTATCATGTCCAGTTCCTCCCTGTTTCAGTCAGTTTTCTTCCTTTTTGTGCCTTATATAACGAACACGACCCTGGTAATAAACCTAACCTCATATAAGGAGGACCCAATTAATATGTAAGCTTAGACCTACTTGTGTCAATCATAACAGAATGAAAGCAGACTATAGCTA
This sequence comes from Salmo trutta, assembly GCF_901001165.1. NCBI lineage: Eukaryota > Metazoa > Chordata > Actinopteri > Salmoniformes > Salmonidae > Salmo > Salmo trutta. The sequence goes on from NC_042960.1 coordinate 65,549,078, forward strand.
GCCTATATTGTTAGAAAAGACAGCGGCAGGCGGTAGCTAACAAGCACACGGCATGCTGGTAGTGGTGGAATCCAGTAAAATGTGTTTTTTATTCTCCGTTGATTGGCTGACAACTCTCACCACGTTCATAAGTATGGGTTTCCCTAGCAACAAAGAGGCGAATAGAAAAGAAAGAGGTGAGATGAATTCCATTCTTAGAAGCCAATTGAAAAGGAGCTGGGGTGGAGTCTGTTGTGATGTGGAAATCAAAGACATGCTGTCATTGTGCCCACTGACAGCACCTCTGTATACAACATGCATAGCGTATTTTTTTGATTATCATAATATCTAGGCTACATTTACAATACACTTGAGTCATTAGGAAGCACTCTTATCCAGAGCGACTTGGCTACAATCAGGTACATTCAACTAAGGTAGGTAACTAACTGGCAGTGACAGAGAAGCAGATTCCATGGTTCCCATGGTCACAGAGAAATACTATGTCTGTCCATCAAAACATGTTTTGTTTCCCCTCTCTGTCTTATACCTCTCTCTGTACATTTTACAGCAAGATGTTGAGAAGTTTACAGACATCGAGAAACTCTACCTCTACCTTAAGTTGCCTTCTGGTCCCAACAATGGCATTGATAAAAGGTAAAGTCTTCCCCTTTTCTCTCATTTAGTTGTATTTGATTTGACAATTCAAAATACATCAAATATTACACCAAGCGACAGATACAGTGGCCTTCAGAAAGTATTCATAACCACTTTACTTATTCCACATTTTGTTGTGTTACAGCTTGAATTCAAAATGGATTAAACCATTTTTTTATCTCTCTCTCTCACCCACCTAAAACACAATACCTCATAATGACAGTGAAAACACATTTATTGAAAATGAAATACAGAAATATCTAAATTCACACCCCTGAGTGAATTCTTTGTAGAAGCACCTTAGGCAGCAATTACAGCTGTGAATGTTTCTGGGTAAGTCTATATAGCTTTGCACACCTGGATTGTACAATATTTGCACATTATTCTTAAAAAAAAAAAAATCAAGCTCTGTCAAGTTGGTTGTTGATCATTGCTAGTCAGCCATTTTCAAGTCTTGACATAGAATTTCAAGCCAATTTTAGTCATAACTGTAACTCGGCTACTCAGGAACATTCAATGTCGTCTTGGTAACCAACTCCAGTATATATTTGGCCTTGTGTTTTAGGTTATTGGCCTGCTGAAAGGTGAATTTGTCTCCCAGACTGAACCAGGTTTTCCTCTAGGATTTTGCCTGTGCCTGTCTATTCCATGTATTGTTATCCTAAAAACCTCCCTAGTCCTTGCCGATGAAAAGCATACCCATAACATGATGCAGCCACCACCATGCTTGAAAATATGAAGAGTGGTACTCAGTGATGTGTTGGATTTGCCTCAAACATAACGCTTTGTATTCAGGACATAACGTTAATTTCTTTGCCACATTTTTTGCAGTTTTACTTTAGTGCCTTATTGCAAACAGGATGCATGTTTTGGAATATTTTTATTCTGTACAGACTTCCTTATTTTCACTCTGTCATTTAGGTTAGTATTGTGGAGTAACTACAATGTTGTTGATCCATCCTCAGTTTTCTCCTATCACAGCCATTAAACTCTAACTGTTTTAAAATCACCATTGGACTCATGGTGAAATCCCTGAGCGGTTTCCTTCCTCTCTGGCAACTGAGTTTGGAAGGATGCCTGTATCTTTGTAGTGACTGGGTGTATTGATACACCATCCAAAGTGTAATTAATAACTTCACCATCCTCAAAGGGATATTCAGTGTCTGCTTTTTGCATTTTTACCCATCTACCAATAGATGCCCTTCTTTGCGAGGCATTGGATAACCTCCATAGTCTTTGTGGTTGAATCTGTGTTTTCACTGTTCGACTGAAGGACCTTTCAGACAATTGTATGTGTGGGGTACAAAGATGATGTAGTCATTCAAAACTCATGAGTCCATGCAACTTTTGTGACTTGTTAAGCACATTTTTACTCCTGAACTTATTTAGGATTGACATAAAGGGATTGAATACTTGTTGACTCAAGACATTTCAGCTTTTCATTTTTAATTAATTTGTAAAAATGTCAAAAAAAAATAATTCCACTTTCACATTATGGGGTATTGTGTGTAGGCCAATGACACAAAATCTAAATGTAATCAATTTTAAATTCAGGCTGTAACACAACAAAATGTGGAAAAAGTCAAGGGGTGTGAATACTTTCTAAGTATTCTGTATCTCATTGTCGTTTGTAACCTATATTATTATTATTGCTGTGCTGATTGTGGTGCTCGCGACGGCTTTCAATTTTGTCTAGGATTACATTTTTTTTGGTGGCCTGATAATATAATTTTACCTCAGCTGTTTTTTGATCACAAGCTGTATTCATATTTCGGTGCATTTGAAAAGAAAGTGTCTCCAATTCCTTTTGCATCAAAATTCACCACTTCGGCGTCGGTCTTGTGATCTTATGCTAATGTCCGTTAATATAATTGTTTATTTGTATCATTAATGAAGCGATACTAGTATAATGATTGATTTGCTATTATACCCAGTTTTCTGTATCCTTAATTGTTATTATTTTTTTTAAATCTCTTGTCTATCTACCCATCACCTCAACCCTCCAACACTGCAACATCACTAGGACTGAGAATCAGAGAGCCTCCACTCCTGGACTATGGTACTTACTACATTACACACACACACACACACACACACACACACACACTATTTATTGCAAGAAATCAAAAGAATTTTTTTTTTTGCACACTGCCTTGTCTGGTCAAACACATCACAAGAAAAAGTATCAGTTTGAATATTGTTTTGCCACTAACCTGTTTGTTGTTGTTGTAACTTTAACCGTTTCAGTGACCAGAGTGGCATGTCGTCCAGCCGAACACAGCAGATGTACGCTTTCAACTGGATCCGGAATCACCTAGAGGAGCACCCTGAGACATCACTGCCAAAGCAAGAGGTGTATGACGAATACAAGTGAGTATGACCTGTACATAGGGTTGAAAAGATTCCTGGAGTCAAAAGACAATAAGCAGGTCATCCTGAATCCTCCAAGTAGGATTTCTGGAAAACCTGGGAATTTGGGGAAATGTACGGGAATTTTGCAACCTTACTTGTGTTCTCAGTACAGAATTTCCATTAAAAGTGCTTTCTAGACTAGGTTTAAACTGTGTCTGGGAAAGCAGCCCTTCAGTGGAGTATTAGTAGTGGTAGCGGTAGTAGTAGTAGCAGCGGTAGTAGTAGCAGTAGCAGCAGCATTAGTAGTATTAGTAGTTGTAGCAGTAGTAGTTGTAGTAGCAGCAGCATTAGTAGCAGTAATAGCAGTAGTAGTACTTGCAGTAGTAGTGGTTGTGTTAGTAGCAGTACTTGTAGTTGTAGTAGCAGCAGCAGTAGTTTATTATTAGTAGCAGTAGTAGCAGCAGTAGCATTGGTAGTAGTAGCAGTAGTAGCAGTAGCATTAGCAGTAGTAACCGTAGTAGCAGCATTAGTAGCAGTAGCATTAGTAGCAGTAGCATTAGTAGCAGTAGCGTTAGTAGAATTAGCAGCAGTAGTAGTAGTATTAGTAGTAGCAGCAGTAGTAGCAGTAGTAACAGCAGGGGTTGTAGCGAGTGGCAGTAGCAGTAGTAGTATTAGTAGTAGCAGCAGTAGTAGTAGCGGTAGCAGCAGTAGTTGTAGTATTATTAGTAGTAGCGGTAGCAGCAGTGGTAGTATTAGTAGCAGTAGTAGTAGCATTAGCAGTAGTAGCAGTAGCAGTATTATTAGTAGCATTAGTAGTAGTAGTAGCAGTAGCATTAGCAGTAGTAACAGAAGTAGTAGTAGCATTAGAAGCAGTAGTAGTAGCATTAGTAGTAGTAGCAGTAGTAGTAGCATTAGCAGTAGTAGCAGTAGTAGTATTAGTAGCGGTAGCAGCAGTAGTAGTATTAGTAGCGGTAGCAGCAGTGGTAGTATTAGTAGTAGTAGCGGTAGCAGCAGTAGTAGTATTAGTAGCAGCAGCAGTAGTAGCAGTAGCAGCAGTAGTAGTATTAGTAGCAGCAGTATTAGTAGCGGTATTAGCAGTTGTAGCAGCAGTAGTAGTTAGTAGTAGGTAATGTTAGTAGTAGTAGTAACAGTATTAGTAGCAGCAGTAGTAGTAGCGGTAGTATTAGTAGCAGCAGTATTAGTAGCGGTATTAGTAGATGTAGCAGCAGTAGTAGTTAGTAGTAGGTAATGTTAGTAGTAGTAGTAGCAGTATTAGTAGCAGCAGTAGTAGTAGCGGTAGCAGCAGTTGTGGCAGCAGTAGTAGTTAGTAGTAGGTAATGTTTATAGTAGTAGCAGTAGTAGTAGCAGTAGCAGTATTAGTAGCAGCAGTAGAAGCATTAGTAGCAGTAGCATTAGTAGCAGTAGCATTAGTAGCAGTAGCGTTAGTAGAATTAGCAGCAGTAGTAGTAGTATTAGTAGTAGCAGCAGTAGTAACAGCAGGGGTTGTAGCGAGTGGCAGTAGCAGTAGTAGTATTAGTAGTAGCAGCAGTAGTAGTAGCGGTAGCAGCAGTAGTTGTAGTATTATTAGTAGTAGCGGTAGCAGCAGTGGTAGTATTAGTAGCAGTAGTAGTAGCATTAGCAGTAGTAGCAGTAGCAGTATTATTAGTAGCATTAGTAGTAGTAGTAGCAGTAGCATTAGCAGTAGTAACAGAAGTAGTAGTAGCATTAGAAGCAGTAGTAGTAGCATTAGTAGTAGTAGCAGTAGTAGTAGCATTAGCAGTAGTAGCAGTAGTAGTATTAGTAGCGGTAGCAGCAGTAGTAGTATTAGTAGCGGTAGCAGCAGTGGTAGTATTAGTAGTAGTAGCGGTAGCAGCAGTAGTAGTATTAGTAGTAGCAGCAGCAGTAGTAGCAGTAGCAGCAGTAGTAGTATTAGTAGCAGCAGTATTAGTAGCGGTATTAGCAGTTGTAGCAGCAGTAGTAGTTAGTAGTAGGTAATGTTAGTAGTAGTAGTAACAGTATTAGTAGCAGCAGTAGTAGTAGCGGTAGTATTAGTAGCAGCAGTATTAGTAGCGGTATTAGTAGTTGTAGCAGCAGTAGTAGTTAGTAGTAGGTAATGTTAGTAGTAGTAGTAGCAGTATTAGTAGCAGCAGTAGTAGTAGCGGTAGCAGCAGTTGTGGCAGCAGTAGTAGTTAGTAGTAGGTAATGTTTATAGTAGTAGCAGTAGTAGTAGCAGTAGCAGTATTAGTAGCAGCAGTAGTAGTAGTAGTTAGAGGTAGCAGCTATAGTTGGTAATAGTTGTTCATAGTAGCAGTTAGTAGTTAAGGGAAAGGGTGATTTGTTTACATATTATTCACTTTAGTGTGTTTCTTTCTGTTAACTGTTCAGATCAATCAAATGTATTTTATAAAGCCCTTTTCACATCAGCAGTGCAGGGGCAGAAATACAGTGGCTAGGAATGACATGTACAGTATTGTGATAATACATGTACCTATTAGGTGAGGACGGCTCATAATAATGTCTGGAACGGAGCCAATGGAACGGCATCAAACACCTGGAAACCATGTATTTGATTCCATTCCACTGATTCCACTCCAGCCATTACCACGAGCCCGTCCTCCCTAATTAAGGTGCCATCAGCCTCCTGTACTACAGATTGTATTGTCATAATGCATGTTTATCATGTTGTGAATGTGTTTCAGGAGCTACTGTGACAGTCTTGCCTACCACCCACTGAGTGCTGCAGACTTTGGAAAGATCATGAAGAATGTCTTTCCCAACATGAAGGCTCGCCGCCTGGGCATGAGAGGCAAATCTAAATACTGTTATAGTGGACTGAGGAAGAAAGCTTTTGTTCACATGCCTTCTCTGCCCAACCTAGACTTACAAAAATCAGACGACGGGGTAAGTTTACATGATGGCTTTTTTTTTTGTGCCAGGAATTGGCCATAATCATTTCAGAACAAGTACATGTAGATTTCAGGGTTGGGGTCAGTTCCATTTCATCGATGGTTGGGGTCAGTTCCATTTCATCAGGGTTGGGGTCAGTTCCATTTCATCGAGGGTTGGGGTTAGTTCCATTTCATCAGGGTTGGGGTCAGTTCCATTTCATCGAGGGTTGGGGTCAGTTCCATTTCATCGATGGTTGGGGTCAGTTCCATTTCATCGATGGTTGGGGTCAGTTCCATTTCATCGAGGGTTGGGGTTAGTTCCATTTCATCAGGGTTGGGGTCAGTTCCATTTCATCAGGGTTGGGGTCAGTTCCATTTCATCGATGGTTGGGGTCAGTTCCATTTCATCAGGGTTGGGGTCAGTTCCATTTCAATTCAGGAAGCAAACTGATATTCCAATTCCAAATCTCATTGAAAAGCAAGTTTAGGAAAATTGGAATTTCAGTTTAGATCTGAATTTAAATGGAATTGACCCAAGTAGATCCACCCTAACTCCAGACAGGATATCAGATCTGAAAGACCTCTTCCCCTAACTGCAGACAGGATATCAGATCTGAAAGACCTCTTCCCCTAACTCCAGACAGGATATCAGATCTGAAAGACCTCTTCCCCTAACTCCAGACAGGATATCAGATCTGAAAGACCTCTTCCCCTAACTGCAGACAGGATATCAGATCTGAAAGACCTCTTCCCCTAACTCCAGACAGGATATCAGATCTGAAAGACCTCTTCCCCTAACTGCAGACAGGATATCAGATCTGAAAGACCTCTTCCCCTAACTCCAGACAGGATATCAGATCTGAAAGACCTCTTCCCTACTAACCCTCTTCCCTCATCTACCCCCAGTGTGAGTTAATGGAGCCGTCGTCGGGCCAGTCTCCCAGTGCAGAGGATGAGATGCGCTCAGCGGCCTGTGGCTTGGTGTGTGAGTGGGCTCAGAAGGTCCTCAGCAGACAGTTTGATGCTGTGGAGGACTTGGCTCGCTTCCTGCTCAACAGTCACTACATAGGAACCAAGTCCATGGCTGCCCTCACCGTCATGACTGGGGCTCCCACAGGTAGGCATGGCTAATGGGGATGGTGGTAAGGATGACCGCAGTCAATGGGGCTCAACTGTCAACAGAGAGGGCTCAACTGTCAACAGAGAGGGCTCAGCTGTCAACAGAGAGGGCTCAGCTGTCAACAGAGAGGGCTCAGCTGTCAACAGAGAGGGCTCAGCTGTCAACAGAGAGGGCTCAGCTGTCAACAGAGAGGGCTCAGCTGTCAACAGAGAGGGCTCAGCTGTCAACAGAGAGGGCTCAGCTGTCAACAGAGAGGGCTCAGCTGTCAACAGGGGGCTCAGCTGTCAACAGGGGGCTCAGCTGTCAACAGGGGGCTCAGCTGTCTTGCTCATGTATCAAGCTCTAGCTAAAGATGTAATGTTTTGGGTGACGGAGTCTAACGCTAGTTCTGAACATTCAAAAACGTTTTAAACTCTCAGGTGTGTTGACTCTAAAAAGTATTGGTTACTTCTCATCTGTATGTCTCACCAGGTCTGAAGACGCCCACGCCAACCTCTGCGTTCGTGCCCACATCCGAGGCCTCGTCCTTCCAGCCCCAGGTGAAGACGCTGGCCTCTCCCTCAGTGGACGCCAAGCAACAGCTCCAGAGGAAGATCCAGAAGAAACAGCAGGAGCAGAAGCTCCAGTCCCCCTTGCCTGGAGAGGCCCAGGGACAGGGACAGAACCAGGCCAGGAGGACCGAGGCCAGCACCCCAGGGCCAGCTATCCCCTGTGGAAGTCCTGCTATGCTCTCACCACAACCTACCATTGGTATAGTGGTGGCAGCTGTCTCCAGCCCCATCACGGTAGGAAGGGGTTATTAAAACACACACACACACACACACACACACACACACACACACACACACACACACACACGAGGCTTACTGAAGTGAAACGTTAAGACATTTGAGTTGTTTGATGATAACACAGTTTAAACACACACACACAGTTGAAGTCAGAAGTTTACATACACCTTAGCCAAATACATTTAAACTCTGTTTTTCACAATTCCTGACATTTAATCCTAGTAAAAATTCCCCGTCTTAGGTCAGTTAGCATCACCACTTTATTTAAAAAAATGTGAAATGTCAGAATAATAGTAGAGAGAATGATTTATTTCAGCGTTAATTTCTTTCATCACATTCCCAGTGGGTCAGAAGTTTACATACACTCAATTAGTATTTGGTAGCATTGCCTTTAAATTGTTTAACTTGGGTCAAACGTTTTGGGTAGCCTTCCACAAGCTTCCCACAATATGTTGGGTGAATTTTGGCCCATTCCTCCTGACAGAGCTGGTGTAGGCATCCTTGCTCGCACACGCTTTTTCAGTTCTGCCGACAAATTTTCTATAGGATTGAGGTCAGGGCTTTGTGATGGCCACTCCAATACCTTGACTTTATTGTCCTTAAGCCATTTTGCCACAACTTTGGAAGTATGCTTGGGGTCATTGTCCATTTGGAAGACCCATTTGTGACCAAGCTTTAACTTCCTGACTGATATCTTGAGATGTTGCTTCAATATATACACATAATTTTCTTCCCTCATGATGCCATCTATTTTGTGAAGTGCACCAGTCCCTCCTGCAGCAAAGCACCTCCACAACATGATGCTGCCACCGCCATGCTTCACAGTTGGGATGGTATTCTTTGCCTTGCAAGCGTCCCCCTTTCTCCTCCAAACATAACGATGGTAATTATGGCCAAACAGTTCAATTTTTATTTCATCAGACCAGAGGACATTTCTCCAAAAAGTACGATCTTTGTCCCCATGTGCAGTTGCAAACCGTAGTCTGGCTTTTTTATGGCGGTTTTGGAGCACTGGCTTCTTCCTTGCTGAGCGGCCTTTCAGGTTATGTCGATATAGGACTCGTTTTACTGTGGATATAGATACTTTTGTACCTGTTTCCTCCAGCATCTTCACAAGGTCCTTTGCTGTTGTTCTGGGATTGATTTGCACTTTTTGCACCAAAGTACATTCAACTCTAGGAGACAGACCGCGTCTCCTTCCTGAGCGGTATGATGGCTGCGTGGTCACATGGTGTTTATACTTGCGTACTATTGTTTGTACAGACGTTGTACAGAACGTGGTACCTTCAGGCGTTTGGAAATTGCTCCCAAGGATGAACCAGACTTGTGGAGGTCTACACTTGTTTTTATGAGGTCTTGGCTGATTTCTTTAGATTTTCCCATGATGTCAAGCAAAGAAGCAGAGTTTGAAGATAGGCCTTGAAATAGATCCACAGGTACACCTCCAATTGACTAAAATGATGTCAATTACCCTATCAGAAGCTTCTAAAGCCATGACATAATTTTCTGGAATTTTCCAAGCTGTTAAAAGACACAGTCAACTTAGGGAATGTAAACATTTGACCCACTGGAATTGTGATACAGTGAATTATAAGTGAAATAGTCTGTCTGTAAACAATTGTTGGAAAAATGACTTGTGTCATGCACAAAGTAGATGTCCTAACCAACTATAGTTTGTTAACAAGAAATTTGTGGAGTGGTTGAAAAACGAGTTTAATGACTCCAACCTAAGTGTATGTAAACTTCCGACTTCAACTGTACGCACACAGATCAGACAAGATTGATAATGGTTCGTCCAGGTTTGGCCAGTGTAGGCCGCCATTGTAAATAAGAATGTGTTCTTAACTGACTTGCCTCGTTTAATAAAGGTTAAATACACTACATAGTCAAAAAATTACACAGAAATAAACCAGATAAGTGTTTTTCCTAGAAGTGTTTTTCGCATTTAATGCTAATAGTCATAATTCCTTATCGGACATGTTCCACCTTGTCCGTTGTCCCCCCGGCAGGTCCAGAGGAGCAGGCAGCTGATGACTTCCCCTAGCCCAGTGGGATCCGCCGAGGGGAAGGTCCTGCCAACGGTCAATTTCCAGGTGGTCACACACACCCAGTCTCTGACCCACAGGCAGTCCCCGAAGACGCCCCAAAACATCTCAGCCAGCCCCGTGGGCGACCGCCTGGCCAGGCACAGGTAACAACCATAATAAGAAGTATAAACTACACCGTCAGAACCAAAACCTAAGGTTAGGCATAGAGGTCAAATTAAGTAAGGTTAAGGTTCAGGAACAAGGGTTAAGTTGGGTATAGTTTCAGCGGGGTTAAGGTAAGGGTTAGGGTAATGCGTTATTGTTCTGCTGGTTAAATTGACACTGTCTAATAGACATTAATAAACACTAAATCTGTAGTTTGTGTTAATCTATTTCCATCTCCTGGAACCACAGGTACCCCCAGATCCTCCCCAAGCCCTCAGCCACAGGGGCCATCACCCTGCGTTCGCCCCCCACCCTGCTCATCACCAACAGCCCCATCAAGACCCACCATGTTGTCAAGATGACCGCCATCTCCCTGGCCCCTAGCAACACTCTCAGTACCAGCAGTAACAGTATGGTCCTCAGGCCAGCTTCAGCCTCGGCCGGGGTGGGAACCACCACCACCACCACCTTTACCACCATCGCTGCCCTAGAGGAGGTCCAGCAAAAGGGACAGAGCCAGGGAGGCCCCCCAGCCCCAGCCACCCCCCAGTCCCCTGCAGCATGGCCTGGCGCCCCACCCTCCACCCCTATTCCCACAGTGGCCCCTGAGGCCATCATCACTGATAATAACCCGGGCTGTAACTCTGATAAACGGAGCACCATAAAGCAGTCCCCCTGTGGGGCCAAGGGTCCAGAGAGAGCCACCAAGTACCGGGCGGCCAGCGAACCCTCGCTTATGGTCAAATGCTCACCAGGACCTGACAGAGTGACCGCCAGGACCAAAAGCGTCTCATTCTCCTCCACCTCTCCTCCAGCTGCTGCCACCAATGCAGCGATCAAGTGGGCGGGGCCTCAGCAGGACAGCAATAAGAGCATCATCGGCACCACCTGTCACCAAGAAAGTCCTTTGTATCTGACCGTTGCTCCCTCGGCCAATCAAAATGCTCCTAGCGTCAGCGGATTGTCCTCTTCGTCCAATGGCTCGTCGGCTGTTACCTTATTGTCCCCTAAAGACTCCTCGTCCGGGGTCAAGAGCCCCAGGAAGCGGGCCGGCCCCGGTCTGGATTCCTCCCACGTCATCCCTGTGAAGCGCGTCTTCATCTCCCAGCAGCCTTTGAGTGTGACCTTTGACCCCAAACCATGGGTCCCAGCTAGACCTGGCACTCCTGCCAGACCTGAGAGCGCCCCCTGTCGAGTGACGGTGAAACAACACCTAGTGCCCACGAAGATCCTTGCGCTGTCCGACTCGCCTGTCACGAACGCAGAGATCTCCTCCCTCTCCTTCTCTTCTTCTCAGGCTGTTGTCAGTGTGAAGCCCCAGGTCTCCTCGTTGCTGGTAGTGAAACGCGAAGACCTGTCCTCTCAAGGACTAACACTAAGCACTGTCAGCAGTCACACCAGCAGCACTGATAGCACCACCACCACAGTGTCTGAGCAGCAGCAACACTCTGAGGCCTCTGTCTCTGTGATGGCAGTAGGAGCACAGCAACACTCTGAGGCCTCTGTCTCTGCGATGGCAGTAGGAGCACAGCAGCAATCTGAGGCCTCTGTCTCTGTGATGGCGGTAGGAGCACAGCAACACTCTGAGGCCTCTGTCTCTGCGATGGCGGTAGGAGCACAGCAACAATCTGAGGCCTCTGTCTCTGCGATGGCGGCAGGAGCACAGCATCAATCTGAGGCCTCTGTCTCTGCGATGGCAGTAGGAGCACAGCATCAATCTGAGGCCTCTGTCGCTGCGATGGCGGTAGGAGCACAGCAGCAATCTGAGGCCTCTGTCTCTGCGATGGGGGACATAAAGAGCACAATGTGGGAGGAGTCAGCTGCGGGGCATCCGGAAGAGCTGCAGAAACAGACCTTCAGTCAGAATGTGAGTCTAAAGTTGTGTTCGAATACCCATACTGTGTATATACTATATACTATTAGTATACTGTAAACGAACGGTATCCTTTCAGTTGAGCGTACTAACTAGCGCTTCGCCTGTCTACCTGAAGTTAATGCTGTTGCTATGCAACTTCTTGCTAGCTTGTTAGCATAACAAATGACTAGCTAGACATTTTACGACTTCATTAAAGATGTCCATTAAGAACGCACAATGACTATACCACTAAGCTAAGAATGACTTGAACAATCAAGTCAATAGGTTGCGTTTGTAAATTAACTCTGGCTATCTACTCCAATTTCAGAGCACTCTCGTCTGAATGTGCCAAAGTGCAGAATAACTGACAAATTTACAAACACTCAACCCTCTTTGAATATGGCTGGTGTCAGTAAACGTTTGCAAAAAAGCGTAATTTAAATTGTTTCCAGCAGCACAGTTACAGTCACCAACGCTCTGGATAACATAAAAACAGCCTAACCAGCTCTGATGGGTGAGTTAAATGGTCAGAGAGAAGTGTTCTCTCATTTGTGTCTGGAAGAAGCTAGCATGCTAGCAAACGTTATACAGTTAGCTTTATACAGTTAGCCTTGACTGCCATTGTGAGGTCAGAACGCTCGGATCAACCCTACTCCTCGGCCAGAGCGTCCAGCGTGCGCTCTGAAAGCTCCGTGAGCCGAAACGCTTTGAATTTACGAACGGACAATCTGACGACGCTCTGATTTTACTAACGCACCCTGAATTTACGAACACACCCTTAGTAGCCAACTAACGTTAGGTAGCTAGCTAACATACCGGTACATACTACTGTAATGATATGCTATGCGATTCGTAAGGCTAGCGTAGCTAACAAATTGTCAGCCAACATAACGTGTAAGGTAACTTACACGTTATGAAGCAATGAATTTGTATCCGTTCTCGTCAGTCTGCATATTTTCCTCCATTGTCTTCAAATCTGAAAACATTGTGAAGCCACGCCCATTTTATGAAGAATTGCATTATGGGCCCTAAAAGCACAGAAAGAGTGTCCACTGCTTGTATACTTCGTATTTTGGTGAATGTAGTAAGACATCTGGGAACTTTTGGCATACTAACTATATCCATACTTTGACCAATAAGCATATACTACATGTCTATATACTACATATACTATGTCACAAATACTACGGTTAGTGCGGTTAGTATGAGTATTCCAACACAGTTTATATGTGTGTTCCTCTATGTCTATGTATAGTGCTAACTGTTTTAACTAGATAAGAGTTTAGAAAAGTTGTTATGTCGTTCCACAATATTTTAACACTGGACACCTTACTGATTAAAATGTAATGTACCATTTTTAATCATCCTCTTGCCTACCTCATTTGAACACACACACTGTATATATACTTTTTTTCTATTGTGTTATTGACTGTATGTTTGTTTATTCCACGTGTAACTCTGTGTTGTTGTTTGTGATCGCACTGCTTTGCTTTATCTTAGCCAGTTCGCAGTTGTAAATGAGAACTTGTTCTCAACTAGCTTACCTGGTTAAATAAAGGTGAAATAAAAAAAATCCATGTAGGATAATGTCAATGAAACATTGTCCCTCCTCTGATGGTCAATAAAGTTATATTCTGCTATTTTCAATTCTAGATACCAGCAGACCACACGAAGCAGCAGGCCCTGGGCTCCACCATGAACCAACACCAACTCCCAAACATCATGTCCCAGACTTCAGACTCCTCTGACCAGTTATCTGGCCTTCACCAGGAGATGGTGGACTTTGCCTCCTCAGCCTCCCAGCACGGCTCCACCATGGACTACTTCTCATTTAACGATGATGATATGACCCAGGACAGCATAGTAGAGGAATTGGTTCAGATGGAAGAACAGATGAAGCTGAAAGGCCTGCAGCCGCTGTTCAGTAGCTGTGTGGATAATATCTCTCTCCAGGGCCAGCCTGGGGGCCCCCAGGGGTCCATCCTCAACACCCACCACCAGGGGGGTAGCTCCTCTTTCTACCAGTCTGCCCATAGCAGCACAACCCCCATCCAGACTCCCACCCCGACTCCCACTCCGACTCCAACCCCGACCCCCACCGAGATGACTCTCGGTGGGCACGGGCTGACCAGAGAGAGCCCCTGCTGCCATCACAGCATGGCCCCTATCACGCCCGTGGAGGTCCCTCTAGGAGGCCGACACACCCCTATAAGCGCTCTGTCTAACTGTTCTAGCGGCATCCCGCCCAGCCCGGTGGAGTGCAGGAACCCGTTTGCCTTCACACCTATCAACTCCAGCATGGCAGGGGGTTACCATGATGCCTCCGTGGTGTCTGTCTCCTCCAGTCCCATCAAGCCCATGCAGAGACCCATGGCCACTCACCCAGATAAGGCTAAACTGGAGTGGATCAACAACCGTTACAACAGTAGTGGTACTGAAGCTATTGGAGGAGTTGGAGCAGGGCCAGGGTCTGGGTTATCCATCTCTAACCACAGCCTTGGTGGACTCCTGCCTAGTTACCAGGATCTAGTGGATGACCATTTCCGTAAGCCGCATGCCTTCGCTGTTCCGGGCCACAGTGGCCAGTCTTTCCAGTCTCAGTCCAGACTGCAGGATGGCGAACACTTCTCTCCCATCTCCCCGGTGCAACAGCAGATGACCAGCGTGTCGACCACGCCCACCAACACTCCAACCAAACAGGATGAGAGCTTTGCTGTGCCCGCCCCTTTAGACAACAAGGGCGGAGCCTCGTCGTCAGGGGGCGGGACGTTCCGTTGCCGTAGCGTCAGCCCCGCCGTGCGCCAGAGGACCTTCAGCGGTACCGGCATAACCCCCGGCACTGGCACAACCACTCAATTGGTAGTCTCCCCTTTCAGCTCCCCCATGACCTCCTCCGAGATTCTCAGCTTCCTGTCCAACAGCCAATCGGTGGGCAGTAACCTCCACAGCATGGCCCAGCGCAGCCAATCGGTGCCCTTAAACATCATGATGCAGAGCGTTGTGGAGATGGAGCTGCTTCCTGTAGAGATGCAGGCCATCCAGGGACAGAACCAGAGTAATGCCACTAAGATCACCAACGTCCTCTTGAGTAAGATGGACTCTGGCGTGGACGACACAGTCAGGGGCCTGGGCATCAACAACTTCCCCTCCAACTACACTGCCCGCATGAACCTCACCCAGATGCTGGAGACCCAGTCTCAGAGCCAGGCCACCAATGGGAGCTTCACAACCGGAAGGGGAGGAGGTAACACCCACCAATCCCACCTTCAGCTGCAGACCGTCAGCTCCAGCCCTGCCTCCTTCGACCTCCAGCAGCATGGGGGCTACCTCACCAGCGCTGGAGGAGGCGGGGGGGGGATGAGCTTCTCCTCTGGAGACAACCAAGCACAATCAGGTCCTGGTGAGAACGTGGACCTGGAGCTACAGCAGATCCAGGGCCTCCAAGAGCTTCAGGGAGACTCTGGACAACTCCAGACCCAGCTCCAATCCCAGGCTAGACTGCTCCAGAGTCCCCAGCTCCAGGGCGGGCTCCAGCTTCTCCAGCCCCAGTCCCAGATACTCCTCCAGCCCACCCCCACCCAGCAGCAGCAGGAGGATGACGCCCAGCAACAGCTAGACTTCAACAACACTGTTAAAGACCTGTTAGGTGATGACGGCCTCAACGTTGACGCTGAAGGCCTCAACCCCAGCTCTCAACTGGTCGGTCAGGTGGCGTCAGAGCTTAACGCCGCCGTGGTGTCCGACTTCACCAATGACATCAGGTTGACCTCCGACCTCTCCAACAGCATCACTGACCTGAACACACTGGACGCCAACCTCCTGTTCAATCCGTCCAATCAGCAGCAAGAACAGTACGAAGACGCCACACTGGAAGAGCTGAAGAACGATCCTCTGTTTCAGCAGATATGTAGTGATACTGTGAACTCCTCGTTCGACTGGCTAGAGAGCAAAGACCAGCCTACTACCGTAGAGATGTTGGGCTAATGTTGTTATTGAATGCATCCCGAATGGATGCTTATTCCCTACATAGTGCCCTACTTTTCATCAGGGTCCATAGGGTCGACCCATAGGGCCTGGTCAAACGAAGTGCACTATATAGGGAATAGGATGCCAATTCAAATGCAAACCGGTATTTTTAAATAAGTATTTATGGTTTCTGTTTTTGTTTTGTTGTCTTTTGTTTTGAACTGTGAGTAATTTGTATACAGTGCATTTGGGAAAATATTCAGACCCCTTCACTTTTTCCACATTTTGTTACGTTACATTCTTATTCTAAAATGGATTAAATTGTTTTTTTTCCTCATCAATTTACACACAATACCCCATAATGACAAAGAAAAAAATGGTTTTTAGAAATGTTTGCAAAAAACATTTTTTTTTAAATACCGAAATATCACATTTACATAAGTATTCAGACCCTTTATTAAGTACTTTGTTGAAGCACCTTTGGCAGCGATTACAGCCTCGGGTCTTCTTGGTTATGACACTACAAGTTTGGCACACCTGTATTTGGGGAGTTTCTCCCATTCTTCTCAGCAGTTCCTCTCAAGCTCTGTCTGGTTGGATGGGGAGCGTCACTGCAGAGCTATTTTCAGGTCTCTCCAGAGATGTTCTCTCGGGTTTAAGTCCAACCTCTGGCTGGGCCACTCAAGGACATTCACAAACTTGTCCTGAAGCCACTCCTGCGTTGTCTTGGCTGTGTGCTTAAGGTCATTGTCCTGTTGGAAGGTGAACCTTTGCCCCAGTCTGAGGCCCTGAACACTCTGGAACAGGTTTTCATCAAGGATCTCTCTGTACTTTGCTCTGTTCATCTTTCCCTCGATCCTGACTAGTCTCCCAGTCCCTGCCGCTGAAAAACGTCCCACAGCATGATGCTGCCACCACCATGCTTCACCGTAGAGATGGTGCCAGGTTTCCTCCAGACGTGACGCTTGGCATTCAGGCCAAAGAGTTCAATCTTGGTTTCATCAGACCATAGAATCTTATTTTTCATGGTCTGCGTCCTTTAGGTGCCTTTTGGCAAATTCCAAGCGGGCTGTTATGTGCCTTTTACTGAGGAGTGGCTTCCGTCTGGCCACTCTGCAGTACCATAAAGGCCTGATTGGTGCAGTGCTGCAGAGAATGTTGTCCTTCTGGAAGGTTCTCCCATCTCCACAGAAAAACTCTGGAGCTCTGTCAGAGTGACCATCGGGTTCTTGGTCACCTCCCTGACCAAGGCCCTTCTCCCCCGATTTCTCAGTTTGGCCGGGCGTCCAGCTCTAGGAAGAGTCTTGGTGGTTCCAAACTTCTTCCATTTAAGAATGATGGGAGGCCACTGTGTTCTTGGGGACCTTCGATGAGGAGAAATGTTTTGGTACCCTTCCCCAGATCTGTGTCTCGACACAATCCTGTCTCGGAGCTCTACGGACAATTCCTTCGACCTCATGGCTTGGTTTTTGCTCTGACAAGCACTGTCAACTGTGGGATCTTGTATAGACAGGTGTGTGCCTTTCCAAATCATGTCGAATCAATTGAATTTACCACAGGTGGACTCCAATCAAGTTGTAGAAACATCTCAAGGATGATCAATGGAAACAGGAAGCACCTGAGCTCAATTTTGAGTCTCATAGCAAGGGTCTTAATACGTATGTAAATAAGGTATTTCTATTTTTTTTTATTTTATAAATTTGCAAAAATAAAAAAAATAAAACTGTTTCCGCATTATGAGGTACTGTGTGTAGATTGATGGGGACATTTTTTTTATTTAATCCATTTTAGAATAAGGCTGTAATGTAATGTGGAAGAGCTCAAGGGGTCTGAATACTTTCCGAATGCTCTGTATATCTGATTTTTTTATTACTGTTTGTTGGGGAAAAAACTTCTGGACTCTTGGCCATTTGTCCAGTGGAAAGTGCCAGCCTAACCAATCCTAGTGATACGTTGCTTTATAGCACTGTTAGCCTAACCTCTCCTACTGACACACTGCTTTATAGCCCTGTTAGCCTAACCTCTCCTACTGACATACTGCTTTATAGCACTGTTAGCCTAACCTCTCCTACTGACACACTGCTTTATAGCCCTGTTAGCCTAACCTCTCCTACTGACACACTGCTTTATAGCACTGTTAGCCTAACCTCTCCTACTGACACACTGCTTTATAGCACTGTTAGCCTAACCTCTCCTACTGACACACTGCTTTATAGCACTGTTAGCCTAACCTCTCCTACTGACACACTGCTTTATAGCCCTGTTAGCCTAACCTCTCCTACTGACACACTGCTTTATAGCACTGTTAGCCTAACCTCTCCTACTGACACACTGCTTTATAGCACTGTTAGCCTAACCTCTCCTACTGACACACTGCTTTATAGCCCTGTTAGCCTAACCTCTCCTACTGACACACTGCTTTATAGCACTGTTAGCCTAACCTCTCCTACTGACACACTGCTTTATAGCACTGTTAGCCTAACCTCTCCTACTGACACACTGCTTTATAGCACTGTTAGCCTAACCTCTCCTACTGACACACTGCTTTATAGCACTGTTAGCCTAACCTCTCCTACTGACACACTGCTTTATAGCCCTGTTAGCCTAACCTCTCCTACCGACACACTGCTTTATAGCCCTGTTAGCCTAACCTCTCCTACTGACACACTGCTTTATAGCACTGTTAGCCTAACCTCTCCTACTGACACACTGCTTTATAGCACTGTTAACCTAACCAATCCACAGTACCACTTAATTTCACCTTCCAATGAAATCAAAAATGAGTGCATTTCAAGAATTAGAAGGTATTTTAAAGCATGTCATGAGACAATGGGCCGCATCTGAAAACGATAGCTTATTCCCTACATAGTACATTGCTTTTGGCCAGGGCCCGCGTAGGCATTTCAGTGGCAGACTTGTTGAAAGGGATACATTTCCCAAGGTATGATGAATACCACAAAGTTAAACCATATCTTACATTTTATTGTCTACTCATTCAACAATGCAATATGTTCTGAAATCACCTAATACACCCTGACACACACACACACACACTTATCACACACACTTATCACACAAAAACACAATCAAAAATGAACTTCACCAAAAAAATAATATGTAGGATGTTGTTATCCTGTTTTAGAAGAGCGCGTTTCAAAAGTGAATCCAAACCGAAAAATACAATATTGGACTTAGTAGGCAACTTAATGACATGCACATTACATTGCCTGCCATATCCAAATACTAAATGGGTAGCAACCATCTGGGAGCTACCAGGTGCTGAATTTAAGACATTATCTTCATCATACATTATCATTATACCAAATCAATTGTACTGGTTCATATCTGAACAGCGTTATCCCACAGTGAAATCTTAAATCTCAAAGCCTATGCTACTTGTACCGTTCAATATGTGGAAATGGGAGGAAGATTAGATGATTTGCTAGTGCTGGTAGTCTATCTGGGGAAGAAACAATATGTCACTCCTAGGAAGGGAAGCAACAACAAACTTGGCTGCCTTATTTCCAAAGTCCAAGGCCTTACACCATCTTTACAGACAGACTGTATATAATAGTATAGTAGTACATAGAATCTGCACATTCTAGAAGCGATTCTAGAACCAAACAGATTCTGGATCTATAACCATCCAGAGCTTCACCGTTCATATCAAGGCAGCTGTTTAAACTCTGATAATGTTTTCAATACTATTTCTTATGGTTCCTTTTTTATTTGCAGGGTCACTTAATGCATCCATACTGTATAAAACAAACCACACTGAGTGTGCCCTTAATTAGTATCAGTTGTAGATGGAGAATAATGTCGGAACAGGCAGACACACGTTTTAGTGGCCAGAGTGTTTCTCACAGGCTTGAAAAATACTGTCCACGTCCCAAATAGCACCTTATTCCCCTTATAGTGCACTACTTTTGGATCAGGGCCCTGGTCCAAAAGTAGTGCACTGTATAGGGAAAAGGTTGCCATTTGGCTATGGGCCATGGTCTAAAGTAGTGCACTACATAGGGAATAGGGTGCCATTTGGCTATGGGCCATGGTCTAAAGTAATGCACTACATAGGGAATAGGGTGCCATTTGGCTATGGGCCATGGTCTAAAGTAGTGCACTACATAGGGAAAAGGTTGCCATTTGGCTATGGGCCATGGTCTAAAGTAGTGCACTACATAGGGAATAGGGTGCCATTTGGCTATGGGCCATGGTCTAAAGTAATGCACTACATAGGGAATAGGGTGCCATTTGGGACGCATTAGTTATATAAATGGTATGGCGATGGCTAAATATGTCATTGAAGGCAACTGAGGCTGCGAAGATAGTTGCATAGATTTGGTTTCTGGAGTTTGATGATGTCACCTTAAGATCTAGATACAGAACGAATCGCGATTGTCTTTCCCGGAGATCCAGCCTTATTTCCATACCAAAGAACAGCCGTTGTTTAAAAATAACCTAATTTTACGTCAGAAGTTGTAATATCGTAGGAGGTTGTTATACATGGGATTTGTACTCATCCATGCACTCCTAGAGACTTATGTTATCAGTGAAAAGAAACAGATATAACTTGGCGTACGTCCTTAATGGCACTCTATATAGTGCACTTGATTTTGACCAGGACACATAGGACCTTGGTCTAAAGTAGTGCACTATTTAGAGAATAGGGTGCCATTTTAGGGTGCCATTTGGAACACACTGTATAACTGTAAGGAGTTTTGTTTCATTTTGGGGGGAGAAAAGAAAAAAGGAGAAGCTTCGAAAATCCATGTACAGCATGTTGCTAAGGAAACACTGGGCCAGACAGCATGTAAACGTATATGAAATGGTGGAGGTCCTTGTTGTTGCTAAGGAAACACTGGGCCAGACAGCATGTAAACGTATATGAAATGGTGGAGGTCCTTGTTGTTGCTAAGGAAACACTGGGCCAGACAGCATGTAAACGTATATGAAATGGTGGAGGTCCTTGTTGTTGCTAAGGAAACACTGGGCCAGACAGCATGTAAACGTATGAAATGGTAGAGGTCCTTGTTGTTGCTTAGGCAACACTAGACCAGACAGCATGTAAACGTATGAAATGGTAGAGGTCCTTGTTGTTGCTTAGGCAACACTGGACCAGACAGCATGTAAACGTATGAAATGGTAGAGGTCCTTGTTGTTGCTTAGGCAACACTAGACCAGACAGCATGTAAACGTATGAAATGGTAGAGGTCCTTGTTGTTGCTAAGGAAACACTGGGCCAGACAGCATGTAAATGTATGAAATGGTGGAGGTCCTTGTTGCTTAGGCAACACTGGGCCAGACAGCATGTAACATATGAAATGGGGAAGGTCCTTGTTGTTGCTAAGGTAACACTGGGCCAGACAGCATGTTGTTGAAACCATCACTGCTAGCCAGCCAGCTATGTGATTATAATAGGATTATTTGCTTGAATTTTGGCTATTGTTATTGTGGTAAAAGTCATAGTCAAAATTAAAGCTCCATTAATTTGTAAATAGGATAGATACATAGAAATGTAATGTATCAAGAAAAAAGACTACTATATTATGGCCATCATTCTAGCTAAGTAAGTCTATGTGCCATTAAAGGAGAAGAAAAAAAAGCTTAATGTATATTAGTCAAGATCATAGAGACTGTGTTGTGTGTTGCATTTCCGGCTACTCGATGTATTTGTAAAAGTAATGCTGTCTGTTTGGTCTCTGGTTTGCTGATGTGTTTTGACTTTCCTTTCAAAGGTAATTATTATAATAATAATAATAATAATAATAATAGGTCTCTGATGTGTGCTCTGAGCGAGAACAATAGCATGGTTTATTGATAAGAAGAAGAAAAAAATCAAGAGTTATATGATATATATATATATATTAGCTGGTTGCATACATTTCTGTAACATCGTCGATTCTATAGACATTGTGTTCATGTTTTCAACAACAAACTTTGTAGGTTCACTTTTTATTGCACTAAATTTCTATGATATGAAACATGGCTTTGTCACAAACCTTATAATGGACAAATGTCACGAGGGATGAATGAAGGCCCGCAACAACAACAACAACAATAAACAAAAAAACACAACAAAAAAAAATATTTTTTATGATCTAAGAAAGAATTGTCATGTAGAAAATGACTACTATAATTGTCATGTAGCAAAAAAAATGTGCATTAATAATGATCTCAGTGAGATTTACTCATTCTCATCCACGAGAATATAATCTAAGCGTTAAGGAAAAATTAAATGTTTAAAAATGATTTAAAAAGAAAAAAAGCGTTTAAAAACCTACATGTTTCATTATGTTAAACAATGACTGTGATACGTAGGCGTGCATGTCTTCATGATTTCTATCTACTACTTTGTATTGTCAGGTGCCTCCAAAATGACACCCTATTTCCTATATAGTGCACTACATTTTACCTGGTCAGAACTGTAGTAGTGCACTATATAGGGAATAGGGTGCCTTTTCGGATACACACTTATTACGGTAACCACTGTCTGCTGTGGTAAGGGCTGACTCTGTGTATCTGACTGGCAGTGCTACTGTAGTTCCTGACTGGCAGAGCTACTGTAGTACCTGACTGGCAGAGATACTGTAGTTCCTGACTGGCAGAGCTACTGTAGTACCTGACTGGCAGAGCTACTGTAGTACCTGACTGGCAGAGCTACTGTAGTTCCTGACTGGCAGAGCTACTGTAGTACCTGACTGGCAGTGCTACTGTAGTACCTGACTGGCAGAGCTACTGTAGTACCTGACTGGCAGTGCTACTGTAGTACCTGACTGGCAGAGCTACTGTAGTACCTGACTGGCAGAGCTACTGTAGTACCTGACTGGCAGAGATACTGTAGTTCCTGACTGGCAGAGCTACTGTAGTACCTGACTGGCAGAGCTACTGTAGTACCTGACTGGCAGAGCTACTGTAGTTAACTTAATTACAGTGAGTTGGGCGGGTTCTGTGTACCTGACTGGTAGTGCTACTGTAGTTAACTTAATTACAGTAAGTTACATTATTTTACATTGTGGGCTGTTTACTTAATATAAGTTAAAATTGTTCTGTGTGTATGGAGCTATGTTTCGTTAATGATTGACTTATGTTTTTATTTTTACATACTTTTTTTAAATGTAGCATTTGTAAAGAAATACGTTGTTTAAAAAAAAAATCAAGATTTTTGCATTACTACTATAAGGCACTGATATTTGAATTCAATCTTTGAATGAAGGAAAATGCATCTCCATCTTTAGATGTACACGAGTTCCAACTATAGAATTAGAATGAGTTGTAATGATTCTATGGTTCCATCAAGCAGTGGCTCTGTACGTTGTGAGTTCTGACTGACCCGGAGCCAGTACCAACTCAGTTTGACTATCCTGTTCATTCCTACCAGTAGAAGAAGCTCTCTCCCTCTGTTGTTGTCTGGTGTACTGTGTCATATGTACAGTAGCTTGTTAATATGGCAAAACAAAGCATTCATGTTTCTTTTTTTCAATGGAAAGTACTCACTGGTGAGATTTTTAAAGTGGTTTTAAAAGCCAATAAACTTTTTTTTAAAGAATCTTGATCTTTATCATGTTTTCTTCCTTTTGAAATGGTAAAATTGATGTATACAGATCCACAGTATTCTATGTCAAACACATACATATAATACTGATTGAAAGACTGTCCTACAGAAACAACACTATTGATGAAAGCATACTGAGCATGTCCTCTGTGTCTCCTTTGATGATGACCAGAAACTGGCACAACTACAAAGCTTTGAACATTTGCCCCTCCTACTTTATAGATCTTTTATCCGATTTGTTCTTTTTCGTTTACAATATGGCAGAGCTGGGGGTCAACCTCAAGCCCCCAACCCCAAAAAGGTTAGAGGTCACCTCAGCCCATCGAATGGCTCCTGGAGTCACTGGGGGGGAAGGGGCCTCCCCTACTCCACCCACACTGCCTCTTGACCAATCAGAACGAAGTCTGTTGGTCACGTCTCTCCGTTCCCAGGCCCTCGACCATATTCATAACAAGTTAATGACCTTTACTCCTATTGGTCATGACTTCTCCCAGCCTGAACCCTGACCTCTTTCTCTTGACCCTGGCCGTGAGGGTGAGGAGCCCGACCTGTGCTGTGCTACCCTCCACACCATGAGTGTTGTTTG
The DNA here is from genome assembly GCF_901001165.1 of Salmo trutta. NCBI lineage: Eukaryota > Metazoa > Chordata > Actinopteri > Salmoniformes > Salmonidae > Salmo > Salmo trutta. Next base: position 65,573,010 of record NC_042960.1, read on the forward strand.
GGCTGTATGTCTTCTAATCAACGACGATGTGAAGAAATAAAGAATGTACACCAACGTGTGAGTTCTACAGAGTGTCTTTCGGCCTGTATGGTGGCAGGCACTATATTAGAATGGTGATAAGAGAAAGGTAGTTTTAAAAACAGTGCTGTTTAGAGTTCTATTGAGTTCCACAGAGTGCCATTTGGAATACATGAGTCACCACCTGTTAGTATAGAAAACCCATTCATTTCCCCACAGGCTTTGGCCAACAAGCCATGGTGGAATTAGTGTCTACAAAAAGACGCCATTACTATTGCTCTCAATAGTATTGCTGTTGAATGAGAGTCTGGGAACAGCGGGGAGGGGAGGAGGGTCATTGTCAAAAGGCCACGCCTCTCCAGGTACGGGTATATTGGATCAATATCTGAATTCAGTAGGAAGCCAGCTGACTGGCGACCATCATATCTTAATAATTACCAAGTTCTTTATTCAAACAGAGCAGCTGTCTCATATAGGGAGGGACCTGATCACTAGTTTAATATCCAATGGCCTTTGGTAATAATAACCAATACAGAATCTAACCAATATATTGTGTTTCCTGCAATTTCTGTATACAATGTGGTGCAAAGTCAACAAATATAATGGTGTTATGGTTCCAGTCCTGAGAGAAGGCCTAGCCTACTCCAAATATGAAGGAATACTCAAATAAAGAGACTGTCAGACATTTTATCTAAGGAACCTGCACACTTTGTTGATAGTTGTTTCTCAAAGGTTTTATGTGTTTTGTCAGAGAAAGAGAGAGATGCTTCTTGTTCTCTATAGGTGTAGAGTAGACCATACATTTGCTCTTCTCCAAGACCAACAGAGCGCCAACGGATGAAAGCTTGGCTCGAGTAGCGCATGCGCGGTCAGGGGGAGAGGGTCCTCCGACGTTTCTCCACTCAGGAGTTGTGTGGTTGCGCCACTCGTGTTATTCGTAATTTGGGGAAGCTTGTAGTACGATGGGGAACTGCGATCCTCATTTATAGAATGACAGAACAATCTGGATAAATGGAGATTTTCAAAAGGAAACTTTACCAGCAATGTTTTCTGTTTTTTGTTTTGTTTATTCCACTATCAGGTAAATCATTTGTTTTTTTGCTGTATCTTATTTTCTGTTAGTCAGTAGTAGTTTCCCAGCAACTGAAAGTGTTTGAGGTCCGTGTGTGTGACACAGACTGTATACCAGACTGGATGACGACAGAATGTGACCGCAATGGGTCAATATTATACCGGGCAAAGAGACGCACGAGAATAAGCACAATCACTTTTCTCTGTTTATGATCTAGTCCCTTTACCCCTAAATTACCTACATGTACAAATTACCTCGACTAACCGGTACCCCCTGTATATAGCCTCATTATTGTTATTTTATTGTTATTTAAAAAATAAAAATACACGTTTTACTTTAGTTAGTAAATAGTTTTCTTAATTAACTCTATTTCTTGAACTGCATTGTTGGTTAAGTGCTTGTAAGTAAGCATTTCACGGTAAGGTTGTATTCGGCGCATATGACAAATACAATTTGATTTGATAGTTTTAAACATAAAAGGATAGCAACGCTAATATTATCTGTAAAATTTGAGTTTTTGAGGAAATTAGTGACTGATTTGAGTGACTGCGATTTTTTTTTGCAACTGTCCAGTTCTTAATTTCCGCGCTGACTCTCCGACCACACATCATGTATTCCAATTAACTAACGTTTTCAAATTCAAACGGACTATTTACTGACTTACATTTTAATTTAGTATCTCTTGTAGGTCACATTAACACTGTAGTAACCAGAGCAATAACTAGACTATGCACTGTACCTGATTAAAAAAATAATAATAATTACCACAGTTTTCACTGGTCAAACTCACTCTTCATACGTCAAGTAGACTACCCATTGTCTTATGTCTCAAAGTGTTATGCTATTAATTGAAGGAATGCAAACAATCACACAGTTTTCATGGGTGACAAATACATTCAATATATAGACTATGGGAATAGAAGGGTTCTGTAAGTATGATACATATAATAGTTTACAGAAAGTTGCTGTAAAACAACAACAAAAAGTGCACTGCTGTAATGACATACTAATCAAGGGTGCAATGAATACATCGCAGGCTAATAAAAACAAGTTTACATCAATGTCAAGAGTTCTACACGTAGTCCGTTACTGACCAGTGGTTCTCCTTTGGCACGACAGGCCTGGCATATCAATGCACTCCTCTCCATTCTTCCCTTCCACCCCTTTTCCCTCTGTGCCTCTCTCCTCTTCCCTCCTTCCATCTCACTAAACCCCCCCTCTCTTTCCAGGTGTTTTTTGTTTCAGTGAACTCTCCTTCATCATCGTGCCCAGTGATATTACAGTGATACCCAAGGATCCAGTGGTCCTGGACTGTGTGGCCCACGGACAGCCTCCCATCGTCATCAGATGGCTGAGGAATGGAGTCAGGTTAGCGGAGAGCGAGCGGTATCAGTTCCTGTCCAACGGCTCACTGTACATACTGGAGGTCAGGAGAGATGGAGAAGGGTCAGACGGAGGGTTCTATCAGTGCCTCTCCCAGAACAAATATGGAGCCATCCTAAGCCAAAGAGCCCGCCTGACTATCGCAAGTAAGTATGGTGCTCGAGGTAACAAAGTGGAAAGGTTATAATGGAATCTATACATTTGTTTTTTACATTTAACCTTTATTTAACTAGGCAAGTTAAGTTAAGAACAAATTCTTATTTACAATGACAGCCTACCCCGGCCAAACCCTAACGATGCTGGGCCAATTGTGTGCCGCCCTATGGGAGTCCCAATCATGGCCGGATGTGATACAGCCTGGATTCGAACCAGGGACTGTACCGATGCAGTGCCTTAGACCGCTGCGCCACTCGGGAGCCAAACAACAACAACTGTAATGACTGACACAGTCCTCTAGAGCTTTCCTTAGTGAATTTTCCATGTCAATAGAAGTTGTCCAGTGTTTCAGGGAGTGGACAGGCTTATCCTTATTACTGGTAAAAGCTTCTTGTGGAGTTATAGACTGGTTTTAAAACTTTTAAGGGTCAATTAAGTAGTGACGGACAGTCTATCTGAAAGCTAATCAAATGAGGTAATCCGTGTAATTTCAGGTAAAGTAAGATGGAAACGCACAAACACAGAATCAGTCAGTCCTCTGTGTTCTATGATTGAACATACACTGTCAGTGTAGATTACTGCTCTGCTCAGTGATTGTTCCGTGGTCTGTTACACAGAGGAATTTCTCAAAAGGCCTTTCACTTTTAACCCTTTGTCTGGCCTGCTCCTGACTGCCCCTAAAGAAAAGACTGTGTTTCATTTGTCCACATATCAGTGGATTGGACAGCTGTTCAGGTCCGTGGTTTATTCAGCATCACCAGGCCCTTTCTGACACAACCACAGGGCTTAGCTTTAGTTTAATCATGCTTATATTTTTGGGTAGGATCTTTAGGATCCGTTTTTCATTGATTTTTCTGTATGATATGATTTCGAGACGGGGAAGAAAACGACAATCATTTGAGTCAGTAGAATAGCCTGATGATACTTTATTATAAGTCTCACCGATTCCTTGTTGATCAGAAGCAACACCAATATCATTGTTGCTTTTAGTTTATTTGAAGTTTTGATATGGATTTATTTAATCTTTATTTAAGCAGAGACATTTACAGATGAGCCCTGCATCAATAAACAAGAATTACACTATATATATATATATATATATATATATATATATATATATATATATATATATATATATATATATACACATCAATTACACAATACATGAAAAGAAAAACTCAATCATATGAAACAAACATATTCTTCAGTAAAAAGGCTTTCTAACATCTGCCTGAATTGCCCTAGAGGCACCAACTCTAAAGGAGTTTTTCTAGATCATTCCACATTCTCCAGGCTTAGCCATCCCTGAGTCCAGGTCTGATAACTTATACGTCTAAAGGTTAACAATGAGTTAAGGTGTGGTGGAAGTTTATATATATATTTAGATATTTCTTAATTCCATTATTTTACTTTTTAGATGTGTGTGTATTGTTGTGTATTGTTAGATAATACTGCACTGTTGGAGCTAGAAACACAAGCATTTAGCTACACCCGCAGTAACATCTGCTGAATATGTGTATGTGACCAATAACATCTGCTGAATATGTGTATGTGACCAATAACATCTGTTAAACATGTGTATGTGACCAATAACATCTGTTAAACATGTGTATGTGACCAATAACATCTGCTGAATATGTGTATGTGACCAATAACATCTGTTAAATATGTGTATGTAACCAATAACATCTGCTAAATATGTGTATGTAACCAATAACATCTGCTGAATATGTGTATGTGACCAGTAAAATTTGATTTGAGGTTGGAGGAGGGGCCTCTCTCTTTCTCTCTCTGCTGCTGCTCCCAGTCTGTCCAGAGGCCCAGAGAGTTCAAGGGTTACCTCTCTCTTTCTCTCTCTCTCTGTCTCAGGGAGATGTGATTTCTAATTCACCAGAAGCCACTTCTCGCTCATTGGGAAAGGCTTTGTGATGTCACGGCCTGGCCTGCTCTGAGCTCTGGCTGGGGTTGGGGGTTATCCCGTCCTGCTGTCCTCTGACCTGTCACTAATCTGCCTGTCATTGGTCCTTTCGTTGGCTCTCCTACACTCGCCATCATTGTCGAGATCAACTCTATTGTTCTATGTATCTATAGGCTAGGCCCGATCTGTCATGTGGGTGACTAGGTTGTATTATCCACTCTGAAATAGTACTTTAGTTCCTCTCAAACATTTGAAAAAAGCTCAGGGAAGGAAAGCCACCAGAGTTCTGTGATGTTTATTGCGTCTGATTTCATTTTGATAACAGTCAGTGTTATACCACCTGCAGTAGCACACTGGTCTGCAACATGCTCTATGACATCACACTACATCCTCTATGACATGACACTACATTGTATCATATTTTCAAAAATGAAGAAAAAACATGAAGATGGCAGGGAGCCTAGCAGTTAAGAGTGTTGGACCAGTAACCGAAAGGACTAGGTGAAAAATCTGTCGATGTGCCCTTGAGCAAGGCATCTAACACTAATTGCTCCTGTAAGCCGCTCTGGAAAAGAGTGTTTGCTGAATGCCTAAAATGTAAAAATGTAAAATGAAACATTTAGTATATGCAAGTCCCAGTTTTTGGGAGACAATAGCTGACCAGATGGGAACAGTCTTCGATCCCGCCAGGTCTCCCCCAATTTGGCTGAAATTGAATGGACAGAGGGCTGGGGTGAACCCTGACCTCTTTAAAGGGAATCTTTGTGCATTCTGACCTGTCCATTGATCTGCTGTTTACGACAGGGCTGGGATGACCGTATTAGTAGAGCAGTTTTCTGGCTTTGGCCACACACCCAACATGGCTGACCACAACCACTGGCAGAAACACTCAACAGAGAGAATGGCCCCTCTTATCAATGGGTGGTGATTGGCTAGATGGACGTTAGATCATCTTAACAAGGCCAAGGGTAGTTTGCACAAGGCCAAGGGTAGTTTGCACAAGGCCAAGGGTAGTTTGCACAAGGCCAAGGGTAGTTTTCACAAGGCCAAGGGTAGTTTTCACAAGGCCAAGGGTAGTTTGCACAAGGCCAAGGGTAGTTTGCACTGGGTAGTGAGGACCGAGTTCTACATGCCATAGTGGTGCCATGTTTTTTTTTCAAGATGTTTCTTATGTTAACAATATTTTTTTGAATAATATATTTAGCTGATGGCCTCCCGAGTCGAGCAGCAGTCTAAGGCACTGACCTGGCAGGGTCACTAAACAGTGGAGCAGCAGTCTAAGGCACTGACCTGGCAGGCTCACTAAACAGTGGAGCAGCAGTCTAAGGCACTGACCTGGCAGACTCACTAAACAGTGGAGCAGCAGTCTAAGGCACTGACCTGGCAGGCTCACTAAACAGTGGAGCAGCAGTCTAAGGCACTGACCTGGCAGGCTCACTAAACAGTGGAGCAGCAGTCTAAGGCACTGACCTGGCAGACTCACTAAACAGTGGCGCAGCAGTCTAAGGCACTGACCTGGCAGGCTCACTAAACAGTGGAGCAGCAGTCTAAGGCACTGACCTGGCAGGGTCACTAAACAGTGGAGCAGCAGTCTAAGGCACTGACCTGGCAGGCTCACTAAACAGTGGAGCAGCAGTCTAAGGCACTGACCTGGCAGACTCACTAAACAGTGGAGCAGCAGTCTAAGGCACTGACCTGGCAGGCTCACTAAACAGTGGAGCAGCAGTCTAAGGCACTGACCTGGCAGGGTCACTAAACAGTGGAGCAGCAGTTTAAGGCACTGCATCGCAGTGTTTGAGGCGTCACTACAGACCCTGATTCGATCCCAGGCTATATCACAACCGGCCATGACCGGAAGTCCCATAGGGCGGCGCACAATTGGCTCAGCGTCGTCCGGGTTAGGGGAGGGTTTGGCCGGGGGTGCTTGGCTCATCGCTCTCTAGCAACTCCTTGTGGCGGACCGGGCGCCTGCAGGCTGACGATGGTCGTCAGTTGAAAGGTGTTTCCTCCGACACGTTGGGGCAGCTGACTTCCGGGTTAAACGGGCAGATGTTAAGAAGCGCGGCTTGGCGGATCATGTTTCGGAGGACGCATGACTCGACCTTCGCCTCTCCCAAGTCTGTTGGGGAGTTGCAGCGATGAGACAAGATCGTAATTGGATCGCAATTGGATATCACGATATTGGGGAGAAAAAGGGGGTAAAATACAAAATGTTTTATATGTATGTCTATTTAGCTGATTATCACATGCAATGGGGGAAGGCAGAGTCTTGGCCACATATGCTTTCTTTTCGTTCCAATCCAGGGCAAGGGTTAACTGTTATTTGTGTACAGTATTGTTCCTTATTAGGAAAGATCTTTAATTCAAATCCTTTTGAGCAAGATTTAAATGTTGACTTTAAGTAGGAGAAGGTAGTCATTGATTTTCTTTAACATGGTATTGACCTGGTCCTGTGACTGGGGTCTTTAACATGGTGTTGACCAGGTCCTGTGACTGGGGTCTTTAACATGGTATTGACCTGGTCCTGTGACTGGGGTCTTTAACATGGTGTTGACCAGGTCCTGTGACTGGGGTATTTAACATGGTATTGACCTGGTCCTGTGACTGGGGTCTTTAACATGGTGTTGACCAGGTCCTGTGACTGGGGTATTTAACATGGTGTTGACCTGGTCCTGTGACTGGGGTCTTTAACATGGTATTGACCTGGTCCTATGACTGGGGTCTTTAACATGGTATTGACCTGGTCCTATGACTGGGGTCTTTAACATGGTATTGACCTGGTCCTGTGACTGGGGTCTTTAACATGGTGTTGACCAGGTCCTGTGACTGGGGTATTTAACATGGTATTGACCTGGTCCTGTGACTGGGGTCTTTAACATGGTGTTGACCAGGTCCTGTGACTGGGGTATTTAACATGGTGTTGACCTGGTCCTGTGACTGGGGTCTTTAACATGGTATTGACCTGGTCCTATGACTGGGGTCTTTAACATGGTATTGACCTGGTCCTATGACTGGGGTCTTTAACATGGTATTGACCTGGTCCTGTGACTGGGGTCTTTAACATGGTGTTGACCAGGTCCTGTGGTCTTTAACATGGTGTTGACCTGGTCCTGTGACTGGAGTCTTTAACATGGTGTTGACCTGGTCCGGTGACTGGGGTCTTTAACATGGTATTGACCTGGTCCTGTGACTGGGGTCTTTAACATGGTATTGACCTGGTCCTATGACTGGGGTCTTTAACATGGTATTGACCTGGTCCTGTGACTGGGGTCTTTAACATGGTATTGACCTGGTCCAGTGACTGGGGTCTTTAACATGGTGTTGACCTGGTCCAGTGACTGGGGTCTTTAACATGGTGTTGACCTGGTCCTATGACTGGGGTCTTTAACATGGTGTTGATCTGGTCTTGTGACTGGGGTCTTTAACATGGTGTTGACCTGGTCCTGTGACTGGAGTCTTTAACATGGTATTGACCTGGTCCTGTGACTGGAGTCTTTAACATGGTGTTGACCAGGTCCTGTGACTGGAGTCTTTAACATGGTATTGACCTGGTCCTGTGACTGGGGTCTTTAACATGGTATTGACCTGGTCCGGTGACTGGGGTCTTTAACATGGTATTGACCTGGTCCTGTGACTATATATTATAAAAGGCGATTAGCAGAAATAAGGGAGTACTATCTCATAGTAGTATATGTGAGTTTCTCTTTCAAACAGTCCCCTGGCCTTGTACACAGCTAATAGCTAACGTTAGCCAAAGCGAGTTAGTTAGCTACTGATAGTGCAACACTAAGTAACAGTACAGATGAAGATGAAAAATGATCAGGTCTACTGTACATCTTACTGTAGAAGTTCTTGTTGAAAACAAGTCTAGGTAGGAACCGTTGCTGTTAAAATACAAGTCATCATTTTTATTCTGAACTGGAATAAACTGATTGAAGCAAGATAATTTTTGAGGCAAACACACATATACAGTTCTGGGTTGCTCATCTACAGCAGGAAGCGGTCTCCTGCCTGACTGAGAAAGCAGAAGATGTTCTGGTCCTGTTTGGCACCACGTACCTTTGTCAGTCAGGATTCTCAACTCTGGATTACTTAAAAAAACAAGTACAGAAACAGTCTCAATGTTGAGCATAACCTCAATGTTGCACTGTCAAAACAGAGCCCAGAATAGACATGCTGTAAGGGGTGCGTAACTGGTGGCAGTGAAGTCAAACGCAGGAGAGCAGAACTAGGTAATAGCCGGAGCAGTTTAATTTCAAAACCAACGGCGTAAAGAAATAACCAACATGGGTACAAAACCCGACGCACACCAGCAAACATGTGCACAAGCACTTACAACAAACAATTCCACACAAAGACATGGGGGGGGAACAGAGGGTTAAATACACAACACTTAATGAGGGTAATGAGAACCAGGTGTGTAGGAAAACAAGACAAAACAAATGGAAAGTGAAAAGTGGATCGACGATGGCTAGAAGACCGGTGACGCCGACCGCCGAACGCCGCCCGAACAAGGAGAGGAACCGACTTCGGTGGAAGTCGTGACACATGCTTGTTGAAAACTTCAACCAGCCACACACCTCTCATTAGGACTGTGTGTGTGTGTGTGTGTGTGTGTGTGTGTGTGTGTGTGTGTGTGTGTGTGTGTGTGTGTGTGTGTGTGTGTGTGTGTGTGTGTGTGTGTGTGTTTTCTGGTCTCCCAATCACGGACGGATGTGATACAGCCTGGATCAATCAGTTTATTCCAGTTCAGAATGAAAATTATTTCTTGAATTTTAACAGCAACAGTTCCAACCTAGACAGATATGTCAGTTTTTAATGGGGGAAATAAACATGACTAGCTGTTTGTTTGGCTATTTCATTTCATCGTTATTTGTTTTTGTCTATATTGCATTTGTTTTAGGCATAAAGGCAATGAAATGTACCAATATTTACATATAGTTGCATATGTTCCTAAGCTTGGGTCCCAGGAAAACACAGAATTTCTAATTTAGGTCCCAGGCTGAAAAAGTTTAAGAACCCATGCTTTAGAGCTAACCCTTTTCAAGCTCCCGAGATAAACATTTTTAGCACCTTCTTACATTTTAGTCATTTAGCAGACGCTCTTATCCAGAGCGACTTACAGTAGTGAATGCATACATTTTTTTTAATTTTTTTTTTTTAGATTTCATACTGGTCCCCCGTGGGAATCGAACCCACAACCCTGGCGTTGCAAACACCATGCTCTACCAACTGAGCCACACGGGAACTCTTCCATCTACTCTTTTTTTATACACCTTTATTTAACTAGGCAAGTCAGTTAAGAACAAATTCTTATTTCCAATGACGGCCTAGGAACAGTGGGTTAACTGCCTTGTTCATTAGCAGAACGACAGATTTTTACCTTGTCAGCTCGGGGGATTTGTTCTAGCAACACTTTACGGTTAACGGCCCAATGCTCTAACCACCAGGCTACCTGCCGCCCCACATCGAAGAACTCTTGCAAAGAAGAACTCAGTGGTTCTGTGACTTTACAGAGTTAATATTAAACTGAGAAACCACTGATTCCTTTGCTGATTGTGTTTTCACCGCGTTGCAGATATCTCACCATTCGTGGTGCAGCCCGTTCCTTTGGAGGTGACCGAGGGTTCCGTGGCCAGGTTCACCTGCCAGGTGACCTCTAACCCTCCTGCCACCATCACCTGGGAGCAAGACCAAAGCACACTACCTTTGGAGACAGACAGGTAGGCACACTAGACACTACACACAAAGCGCACTACACCTGGATGCTAAAACAAAACACCCTACCGTTGGAGACAGACAGGTAGGTACCTGCTGGAACTTGGCTCTGTCTCAATTCATCTGTGAAAAGGAGACGAGGAGAGAAGATGTGAGGAACGAGAAAGAGAAACTGTCTTCAGCCACCTCATACTGTATCCTTTACTTTGACTAGATTGGAATCCTTTTTTTGGGACTGTGTTTATACTGTTCTATCAGGCCCTGGTCAGTATTGATTATTTTAAACCCAAGAACATGTTTTAGAATAGTAATCTCAGTAAGAAATATGCTAACATGATTGCCATTGCTAGCTAGATAGCGAAAACAGTTGCCTAGCAACAACCATCTTAAGAAGATATTTGAGAAGTTCAAAAGAAAATCATTAAATCTTAAGATATTGTTGAGGAATTGCACTTATGTGAATATGTGAATATTTTTGTATTTTGTTTCTCATTCTTTTACATTATGTTTTAAACTTTCTCAGATTATTTTTCACATAAAACATATTCAAAGATGACAAAAAATGTAATGTGATACACTTATGAACTTCTCTTTTTTTTTTTTCTTAAGAAGTGTTTCGTGACTCTGGGCCCTGGTCCTGGCCATCATTGTCCATTTGTCTCTCTAGAATCACAGTCCTGCCCAACGGAGCTCTCCAGATTCAAAACGTCCAACTAGAGGATGCTGGGAAGTACCGTTGTGTGGCCAGCAACATCGGCAACCGGGTCAAGAGTAGAGAGGCAACACTCTCCGTCATCAACCCAGGTGTGTGTGTGTGTGTGTGCGTGTGTGTGTGTGTGTGTGTGTGTGTGTGTGTGTGTGTGTGTGTGTGTGTGTGTGTGTGTGTGTGTGTGTGTGTGCTTTCAATTAAGATTATGGTTAGACTTGTTTATAAGCCCATCCTCCTCCTCTACCTCACCTGCACATACAGTATGTCTCCTTTCAAATTGTACTGGTTTTAACTGTGATAATAAATGCACAACTAAAACTTTTTTTTGTCTCTGTGTAGGTTCTGGCCCTAAACCGCGTCAGAGGCCCCGGATCATAGCGGGCCCCCAAAACATGACGGCTTCCCTCCACTACACCGTGGTCCTGGAGTGTGTTGCTACAGGTAACCCCAGACCCATCATCTCCTGGAGCCGGGCCGACAGTAAACCCATCGACGTGTTCAATGCCAGGGTGCTGGGCAGGTGAGAGGATGCATGATGCACCACTGTACCCATAATGCTCTGTGCAACATCGGCCATCACGTTTAAATACCCACTTTTGTAGCTTGTCATTTATGTATCTGTGACATTTTTTTTATAACATCCTTTGTGTTGTATGCGATTTTATTATTGTTATAAAAAAATATATAGAAAAATGTATTTCCTGAAGGAAAATGTGTGCGCTTGCTTCAGCGGTCGAAAGTACTGTAAAGTGTGTTGTGTTTTAATGCATTTAAAAAAATATATATTTATTTGTGTTTGACAGTGGAAACCTGGTGATCAGTGATGTGAAGCCTCAGCACAGTGGAGTCTACCTCTGTAGAGCCACCACCCCAAGAACACGCAACTACACCATCGCTGCTGCCAACCTCACCGTGCTAGGTAAACTATCCTTATATACTGATCCAACAATGTGTTTCAGCTAAAATGGGAGAATATTGCTCTGGGTTTTGGTCTAGTGGTTACAGCCACTGAGTGGTTTCTCAATATGCATACAACCTAGCGTGCTCCACACTCTCATGCTCCCAGTGTATTCTCCAAGGACGTTCTCTTGAGTACGTTCTTGTGAGGACGAGCGTTTGGAGAACACATGAAACGTTCCATCTGAGCAGCATTCCCTCTACTGTATTGCCTCACGTTGAGCAGCACTCCCCTTACTGTATTGCCTCACGCTGAGCAGTACTCCCCCTACTGTATTACCTCACGCTGAGCAGCACTCCCCCCTACTGTATTACCTCACGCTGAGCAGCACTCCCCCTGCTGTATTACCTCACGCTGAGCAACATTCCCCCTACTGTATTACCTCACACTGAGCAGCACTCCCCCTACTGTATTACCTCACTCCCTCTACTGTATTACCTCACGCTGAGCAGCACTCCCCCTACTGTATTACCTCACACTGAGCAGCACTCCCTCTACTGTATTACCTCACGCTGAGCAGCACCCCCTACTGTATTACCTCACGCTGAGCAGCACTCCCCCTACTGTATTACCTCACGCTGAGCAGCACTCCCCCTACTGTATTACCTCACGCTGAGCAGCACTCCCCCTATTGTATTACCTCACGCTGAGCAGCACTCCCCCTACTGTATTACCTCACGCTGAGCAGCACTCCCTCTACTGTATTACCTCACGCTGAGCAGCACCCCCTACTGTATTACCTCACGCTGAGCAGCACTCCCCCTACTGTATTACCTCACGCTGAGCAGCACTCCCCCCTACTGTATTACCTCACGCTGAGCAGGCCTTCCCATGCTGTATTACCTCGCGCTGAGCAGCACTCCCCCTACTCTATTACCTCGCGCTGAGCAGCACTCCCCCCTACTGTATTACCTCACGCTGAGCAGCACTCCCCCTACTGTATTACCTCACGCTGAGCAGCACTCCCCCTACTGTATTACCTCACGCTGAGCAGCACTCCCTCTACTGTATTACCTCACGCTGAGCAGCACTCCCCCTACTGTATTACCTCACGCTGAGCAGCACTCCCTCTACTGTATTACCTCACGCTGAGCAGCACCCCCTACTGTATTACCTCACGCTGAGCAGCACTCCCCCTACTGTATTACCTCACGCTGAGCAGCACTCCCCCTACTGTATTACCTCACGCTGAGCAGCACTCCCCCTACTGTATTACCTCACGCTGCACCTCCCTCTACTGTATTACCTCACGCTGAGCAGCACTCCCCCTGCTGTATTACTTCAGGCTGAGCAGCACTCCGCCTACTGTATTACCTCAAGCGGAGTAGCACTCCCACCAACAGTATTACCTCACACTGAGCAGCACTCCCCCTACTGTATTACCTCACGCTGAGCAGCACTCCCCCCTACTGTATTACCTCACGCTGAGCAGCCCTCCCCCTACTGTATTACCTCACGCTGAGCAGCACTCCCCTACTGTATTACCTCACGCTGCACGTCCCCCTACTGTATTACCTCACGCTGCACCTCCCCCTACTGTATTACCTCACGCTGAGCAGCACCTCCCCCTACTGTATTACCTCACGCTGAGTAGCACTCCCCCTACTGTATTACCTCACGCTGAGTAGCACTCCCCCTACTGTATTACCTCCCGCTGCACGTCCCCCTACTGTATTACCTCACGCTGAGCAGCACTCCCCCTACTGTATTACCTCACGCTGAGCAGCACTCCCCCCTACTGTATTACCTCACGCTGAGCAGCACTCCCCCTGCTGTATTACTTCACGCTGAGCAGCACTCCCCCTACTGTATTACCTCACGCTGAGCAGCCCTCCCCCTACTGTATTACCTCACGCTGAGCAGCCCTCCCCCTACTGTATTACCTCCCGCTGCACCTCCCCCTACTGTATTACCTCCCGCTGAGCAGCACTCCCCCCTACTGTATTACTTCACGCTGAGCAGCACTCCCCCTGCTGTATTACTTCACGCTGAGTAGCACTCCCCCTACTGTATTACCTCACGCTGAGCAGCCCTCCCCCTACTGTATTACCTCCCGCTGCACCTCCCCCTACTGTATTACCTCCCGCTGAGCAGCACTCCCCCCTACTGTATTACTTCACGCTGAGCAGCACTCCCCCTGCTGTATTACTTCACGCTGAGTAGCACTCCCCCTACTGTATTACCTCACGCTGAGCAGCCCTCCCCCTACTGTATTACCTCCCGCTGCACCTCCCCCTACTGTATTACCTCCCGCTGAGCAGCACTCCCCCCTACTGTATTACCTCACGCTGAGCAGCACTCCCCCTGCTGTATTACTTCACGCTGAGCAGCACTCCCCCTACTGTATTACCTCACGCTGAGTAGCACCTTCCCCTGCTGTATTACCTCCCGCTGAGCAGCCCTCCCCCTACTGTATTACCTCCCGCTGCACCTCCCCCTACTGTATTACCTCACGCTGCACCTCCCCATTCACCGACCCTTCCTCCAGACAGGACAATGGCGACAATAGAGACCAAACAAGATATACACAAAGCAAACGTTTTACTTCATAACTATCAGCTAGCTATATGTGAATCTTAATAATGTAGCTAACCAGATAGTATAACAGGCAAAAATGACCTAAAACCAATGTTATCCATGGTAGATGTCAATTCTTCGTGGCTATCTGGCTAGCTAACGATAGTAGCTAGCCAGTGAGATCTATTGACTTACTATGGACCTACGCACACTACAGTGGGTATTGTAGGCAGGTATCCATGCCAAAATTAACACAGCATGTATTTATTAATGTATCAAGATAAAATATTGTAGTCAGGCAACATATGAGATGTGAATAGGCAAAATGACATTCGAAGACGGAGTGTATTTTCTCTCTCGCTTCAGCTCAAATAATGGCCGCCGTTGATTTCAAGAAAACTTTATTAATTTTTACGTGGTTGTGTCATATTTCTTTGCATACTTTCCGTTGAAGCATCGATGCATGCTTCAAAATATCTACAAACGCATTCGAGAAGTGCCCTCCATGCTCCGTTTCGCACACTTTGATTTAGACTCATACTTCCGACCGTCCCGTACTCCCAATTTGCGTTCTCGGAGCGCAGTAGTATGCATTTTGAGTAACGCCCCACAGCCTTTGGTGTATGTCTGTGTGAGTGTGGGTTCAAACCCCAGTCCCACTGCTTCCACACACACTTCCTAATACTTCCTGTCTCTATCCACCAATAAAAAGTACAAATGTAAGAATATTATGCCATTCTTAGGGTTCTCGTAACGTGTCGTCACCTATAAATAATACTGCACAAATAGACTGGATGTGTTTAGTACAGTTAAATCAAATAGTAAAAGGGTGACACCCACCTCATCCACCACTTGTTCTGCCTCTAGAGCCCCCATCGCTGGTGGAGAGACCCGAGAGCCAGACCCGTCCCAGGGCTGGCACTGCCCGCTTCATGTGCCAGGCTCAGGGTGTGCCCCCGCCACGCATCACCTGGCTGAAGAACGGAGAGGAGGTGCACCTGAACGGCAGGATCAAGATGTACAACAGGTACTGTTACACCTGAACAACTCGGTACTAAATCTCAAATGAACACTTCACATTTTAAAATGGGATATTCAAAGAAAAGAGAAACAGAACGCTGCTCTCCTGCTTATATCATTTAGTTTATTGAACGTGTCGGACTCATAGCGTTTATTGACGATATCGTCACATTATCTCCACGCACCTGCAACAAGATAACACAGATGTTCAAGTGCTTTTTTTTTTTAATTTAGAATTAAAACAAACCTTTTTTTTTTTATTGTCCACTCAATATGGAAATGTGTCTTTGATTTCGCAATAACACTATTGACATAAAGAAAACCATAAAAAATGTCAATGTGTCAGTCAAATCATCTCCAACAATGGTTTGTTGTAATAATAGTGAAGCTGTTCTCATCAAATCGAATGTTATTTGTCAAATGCGTTGAATACAACAGGTGTAGTAGACCTTAGTGAAATGCTTACTTACAAGCCCTTAACCAACAATGCAGTTTTATGTATTTCAAATGGCGACCTGCCAGGCCATCATTGTAAATAATAATTTGTTCTTAATTGACCTGCCTGGTAAAACATTAAAAAAAATACAAAATAATACAAGTATTGATTTAAGCTTGATGGCATTGTACACATACCATTAATAAAGACTGTACCAAAGTTCATGACTCTGTTTCCCTCCACAGTAAACTGGTGATCACTCAGATCACAACAGAGGATGATGCCATCTACCAGTGTGTGGCGGAGAACGAACAGGGCAGTGTTCTGTCCCTGGCACGCCTCATCGTGGTGATGTCTGAGGACCGGCCCAGCGCGCCCAGGAACATCCACGCTGAAACCATCTCCTCCTCAGCCATCCTACTGGCCTGGGAGAGACCCGTCTACAACGCTGACAAAGTCATCGCTTATTCTGTACACTACATGAAGGCTGAGGGTAAATGTATTGTTATAAGCATGCATGAGCCTTTATAATGTCTGATTGTAATGCTGACAAAGTCATCACATACTCTGTTCACTACATGAAGGCTGAAGGTAGGACTAAAGACAGGGTGAGGGATGACTAAAGACAGGGTGAGGGGGGACTAAAGACAGGGTGAGGGATGACTAAAGACAGGGTGAGGGAGGACTAAAGACAGGGTGATGGGGGAGTAAAGACAGGGTGAGGGGGGAGTAAAGACAGGGTGAGGGAGAGGTAAAGACAGGGTGATGGAGGAGTAAAGACAGGGTGAGGGAGAGGTAAAGACAGGGTGAGGGATGACTAAAGACAGGGTGAGGGATGACTAAAGACAGGGTGAGGGAGGACTAAAGACAGGGTGAGGGATGACTAAAGACAGGGTGAGGGATGACTAAAGACAGGGTGAGGGATTACTAAAGACAGGGTGAGGGAGAGGTAAAGACAGGGTGAGGGATGACTAAAGACAGGGTGAGGGAGGACTAAAGACAGGGTGAGGGAGGACTAAAGACAGGGTGAGGGAGGACTAAAGACAGGGTGAGGGAGGACTAAAGACAGGGTGAGGGAGGACTAAAGACAGGGTGAGGGGGGACTAAAGACAGGGTGAGGGAGAGGTAAAGACAGGGTGATGGAGGAGTAAAGACAGGGTGAGGGGGGAGTAAAGACAGGGTGAGGGATGACTAAAGACAGGGTGAGGGGAGAGGTAAAGACAGGGTGAGGGGGGAGTAAAGACAGGGTGAGGGGGGAGTGAAGACAGGGTGATGGGGGACTAAAGACAGGGTGAGGGAGGACTAAAGACAGGGTGAGGGAGGACTAAAGACAGGGTGAGGGGGGAGTAAAGACAGGGTGAGGGAGAGGTAAAGACAGGGTGAGGGAGGACTAAAGACAGGGTGAGGGAGGAGTGAAGACAGGGTGAGGGATGACTAAAGACAGGGTGAGGGAGAGATAAAGACAGGGTGAGGGATGACTAAAGACAGGGTGAGGGAGGACTAAAGACAGGGTGAGGGGGGAGTAAAGACAGGGTGAGGGAGGACTAAAGACAGCGTGAGGGGGGACTAAAGACAGGGTGAGGGGGGAGTAAAGACAGGGTGAGGGAGAGGTAAAGACAGGGTGAGGGAGGACTAAAGACAGGGTGAGGGAGGACTAAAGACAGGGTGAGGGAGGACTAAAGACAGGGTGAGGGAGGACTAAAGACAGGGTGAGGGAGGAGTGAAGACAGGGTGAGGGAGGAGTAAAGACAGGGTGAGGGGGGAGTAAAGACAGGGTGAGGGGGGACTAAAGACAGGGTGAGGGGGGACTAAAGACAGGGTGAGGGATGACTAAAGACAGGGTGAGGGGGGACTAAAGACAGGGTGAGGGGGGAGTAAAGACAGGGTGAGGGAGAGGTAAAGACAGGGTGAGGGAGGACTAAAGACAGGGTGAGGGAGGACTAAAGACAGGGTGAGGGATGACTAAAGACAGGGTGAGGGGGGACTAAAGACAGGGTGAGGGAGGACTAAAGACAGGGTGAGGGGGGACTAAAGACAGGGTGAGGGAGGACTAAAGACAGGGTGAGGGGGGACTAAAGACAGGGTGAGGGAGGACTAAAGACAGGGTGAGGGAGGAGTGAAGACAGGGTGAGGGAGGAGTAAAGACAGGGTGAGGGAGGACTAAAGACAGGGTGAGGGAGGACTAAAGACAGGGTGAGGGGGGAGTGAAGACAGGGTGAGGGGGGAGTGAAGACAGGGTGAGGGAGGACTAAAGACAGGGTGAGGGAGGAGTAAAGACAGGGTGAGGGGGGAGTGAAGACAGGGTGAGGGAGGACTAAAGACAGGGTGAGGGGGAGTAAAGACAGGGTGAGGGGGAGTAAAGACAGGGTGAGGGGGAGTAAAGACAGGGTGATGGGGGACTAAAGACAGGGTGAGGGAGGAGTAAAGACAGGGTGATGGGGGACTAAAGACAGGGTGATGGGGGACTAAAGACAGGGTGATGGGGGAGTAAAGACAGGGTGAGGGAGAAATTAGCAATATGCCATTTTACAGGATATGACAAAAGTAATGTCCACAAGCCACAAATCTCCTCTCTCACATACATTTTTGTAGAAAATTAAAATATGGTTTCATATGCGTCTAATGAAATCACTGGGGAGCATTACAGAGTTGTGGACATCGCTTTTTTTCAGACGTTCATAAAATGTGTTCTTGTTGTACCAATATGTTACATGCAACGATTGGTCACTGAGAAATGTTGAAAATGGTGGTTGAACTTTTTGAACTTCACAATGAAGGTATTGAAAGGAGTGAAAAGGGGAGTCCAGTCCACCTCAATATGTGATGGAGGCAGGCAGGCAGGCAGCGCTTTAACCTCTACGGCTCTAGTAGTCTAACGTGTGACCAGATTTCCTTGGAGGCCATCTGTTGTAGCCAATGCTGGGGTCAAGGTTTTATCAGGAAGAATGGCAAGCTCACCAAAATAAGCCATGGCCTGCCATTGTCCGCTCTCAACCTTCTCAACCTCTCGCTGCATGCTCTTAAAGGAACAGGACACCGTTTTTGAAGTGTCGTAAGCTTGGATGGCCTTGAAATAGGACTTAGGACTTAGGGAAAATCATTTAGGGAATAGGATTTAGGGAATAGGACTTAGACAATAGACTTAGGGAATAGGATTTAGGTCTAAAGGAATAGGATTTAGGGAATAGGACGTAGGACTTAGGCAATATGATTTAGGGAATAGGACGTAGGACTTAAGGAATAGGATGTAGGACTCAGGGAATAGGATTTAGGGAATAGGATTTAGGACTTAGGCAATATGATTTAGGGAATATGACTTAGGGAATAGGATTTAGGCAATAGGCCTTAACAAAGTCTTCTATACTCCACATTTGCCGCACCCGCCGGATGGATGGGGATTCGGCGCTGGGCTCTTCCCTCTTCGCTCGCCGCTACTGAGGGAATCCTGATTAGTTTATTTTCCTCCGCTTAGCAATTCAGCGGGTTGCCTCGTCTGATCTGAGGTCGTAGTCAAAGTGAATGGAGTGTGGCCGGGCGCCCGGGCTCACCTTCTCAATCCGGTTCAGGTTGGCGGTCGGAGCTCCGCGGCCCAAACCTAACCCCCAGCGCTACCCCGGGAACCGCATGCGTAACGCATGGGAAAGGAAGGACACACGGGGACGAGGCCCCCTCTCAACACTCCCACCGAGGCGTCCTGATCTGCCGTTATCGGGAGTCCCATAGGACGGCATACAATTGGCCCAGCATCGCCCGGGTTAGGGGAGTGTTTGGCTGGGGTAGGCCGTCATTGTAAATAAGAATTTGTTCTTAACTGACTTTCCTAGTTAAAGAAAGGTTAAATAAAACATTTAAATAGGATTTAGGACTTGGGGAATAGGATTTAGGGAATAGGACTTATTACCCAGGGAATAGGACATATTACCCAGGGAATAGGACTTATTACTCAGGGAATAGGATTTAGGGAATAGGACTTATTACTCAGGGAATAGGACATATTACTCAGGGAATAGGATTTAGGGAATAGGACTTATTACTTAGGGAATAGGACATATTACTCAGGGAATAGGATTTAGGGAATAGGACTTATTACTCAGGGAATAGGACATATTACTCAGGGAATAGGACTTAGGGAATAGGACTTATTACCCAGGGAATAGGACATATTACCCAGGGAATAGGACTTATTACTCAGGGAATAGGATTTAGGGAATAGGACTTATTACTCAGGGAATAGGACATATTACTCAGGGAATAGGATTTAGGGAATAGGACTTATTACTTAGGGAATAGGACATATTACTCAGGGAATAGGATTTAGGGAATAGGACTTATTACTCAGGGAATAGGACATATTACTCAGGGAATAGGACTTAGGGAATAGGATTTATTACCCAGGGAATAGGACATATTACTTAGGGAATAGGATTTAGGGAATAGGACTTATTACCCAGGGAATAGGATTTAGGGAATAGGACTTATTACTCAGGGAATAGGATTTGGGGAATAGGACATATTACTTAGGGAATAGGATTTGGGGAATAGGACATATTACTTAGGGAATAGGACTTAGGGAATAGGACTTATTACCCAGGGAATAGGACATATTACTTAGGGAATAGGATTTAGGGAATAGGACTTATTACTTAGGGAATATGACATATTACTCAGGGAAAAGGACTTTGGATTTAGGGAATAGGACATATTACTTAGGGAATAGGATTTAGGGAATAGGATTTAGGGAATAGGATTTACTGCTATCTACTACTTGACTTTGTCAAAACCAAACAGACCAAACATTTGTAATGTGAGAAGATAATCTAGAAACATCAGTTAACTGACATTGAAACAACAATAATAGCTGACAGTTGCTAAAAAGCACAGTTTAAAAAGGGGATGCAGACAAAAGTAACTATTTTTTTATTTAACTCCTTGTCATTTGGTTTGGACTGTTTTAGGCCTGTGAGCCGGTTAAAACATGTCACAGATTAGGACTGTTTGAGGCCTGTGAGCCGGTTAAAACATGTCACAGGTTAGGACTGTTTTAGGCCTGTGAGCCGGTTAAAACATGTCACAGATTAGGACTGTTTTAGGCCTGTGAGCCGGTTAAAACATGTCACAGATTAGGACTGTTTTAGGCCTGTGACCCGGTTAAAACATGTCACAGGTTAGGACTGTTTGAGGCCTGTGAGCCGGTTAAAACATGTCACAGATTAGGACTGTTTGAGGCCTGTGAGCCGGTTAAAACATGTCACAGGTTAGGACTGTTTTAGGCCTGTGAGCCGGTTAAAACATGTCACAGGTTAGGACTGTTTTAGGCCTGTGAGCCGGTTAAAACATGTCACAGGTTAGGACTGTTTGAGGCCTGTGAGCCGGTTAAAACATGTCACAGATTAGGACTGTTTGAGGCCTGTGAGCCGGTTAAAACATGTCACAGATTAGGACTGTTTGAGGCCTGTGAGCCGGTTAAAACATGTCACAGATTAGGACTGTTTGAGGCCTGTGAGCCGGTTAAAACATGTCACAGGTTAGGACTGTTTGAGGCCTGTGAGCCGGTTAAAACATGTCACAGGTTAGGACTGTTTGAGGCCTGTGAGCCGGTTAAAACATGTCACAGGTTAGGACTGTTTGAGGCCTGTGAGCCGGTTAAAACATGTCACAGATTAGGACTGTTTGAGGCCTGTGAGCCGGTTAAAACATGTCACAGATTAGGACTGTTTGAGGCCTGTGAGCCGGTTAAAACATGTCACAGGTTAGGACTGTTTTAGGCCTGTGAGCCGGTTAAAACATGTCACAGATTAGGACTGTTTGAGGCCTGTGAGCCGGTTAAAACATGTCACAGATTAGGACTGTTTGAGGCCTGTGAGCCGGTTAAAACATGTCACAGGTTAGGACTGTTTGAGGCCTGTGAGCCGGTTAAAACATGTCACAGATTAGGACTGTTTGAGGCCTGTGAGCCGGTTAAAACATGTCACAGGTTAGGACTGTTTTAGGCCTGTGAGCCGGTTAAAACATGTCACAGGTTAGGACTGTTTTAGGCCTGTGAGCCGGTTAAAACATGTCACAGGTTAGGACTGTTTGAGGCCTGTGAGCCGGTTAAAACATGTCACAGGTTAGGACTGTTTGAGGCCTGTGAGCCGGTTAAAACATGTCACAGATTAGGACTGTTTGAGGCCTGTGAGCCGGTTAAAACATGTCACAGGTTAGGACTGTTTTAGGCCTGTGAGCCGGTTAAAACATGTCACAGGTTAGGACTGTTTGAGGCCTGTGAGCCGGTTAAAACATGTCACAGGTTAGGACTGTTTTAGGCCTGTGAGCCGGTTAAAACATGTCACAGATTAGGACTGTTTGAGGCCTGTGAGCCGGTTAAAACATGTCACAGATTAGGACTGTTTGAGGCCTGTGAGACGGTTAAAACATGTCACAGGTTAGGACTGTTTGAGGCCTGTGAGCCGGTTAAAACATGTCACAGGTTAGGACTGTTTTAGGCCTGTGAGCCGGTTAAAACATGTCACAGATTAGGACTGTTTGAGGCCTGTGAGCCGGTTAAAACATGTCACAGATTAGGACTGTTTGAGGCCTGTGAGCCGGTTAAAACATGTCACAGATTAGGACTGTTTGAGGCCTGTGAGCCGGTTAAAACATGTCACAGATTAGGACTGTTTGAGGCCTGTGAGCCGGTTAAAACATGTCACAGGTTAGGACTGTTTTAGGCCTGTGAGCCGGTTAAAACATGTCACAGGTTAGGACTGTTTTAGGCCTGTGAGCCGGTTAAAACATGTCACAGGTTAGGACTGTTTGAGGCCTGTGAGCCGGTTAAAACATGTCACAGATTAGGACTGTTTGAGGCCTGTGAGCCGGTTAAAACATGTCACAGATTAGGACTGTTTGAGGCCTGTGAGCCGGTTAAAACATGTCACAGATTAGGACTGTTTGAGGCCTGTGAGCCGGTTAAAACATGTCACAGGTTAGGACTGTTTGAGGCCTGTGAGCCGGTTAAAACATGTCACAGGTTAGGACTGTTTGAGGCCTGTGAGCCGGTTAAAACATGTCACAGGTTAGGACTGTTTGAGGCCTGTGAGCCGGTTAAAACATGTCACAGATTAGGACTGTTTGAGGCCTGTGAGCCGGTTAAAACATGTCACAGATTAGGACTGTTTGAGGCCTGTGAGCCGGTTAAAACATGTCACAGGTTAGGACTGTTTTAGGCCTGTGAGCCGGTTAAAACATGTCACAGATTAGGACTGTTTGAGGCCTGTGAGCCGGTTAAAACATGTCACAGATTAGGACTGTTTGAGGCCTGTGAGCCGGTTAAAACATGTCACAGATTAGGACTGTTTGAGGCCTGTGAGCCGGTTAAAACATGTCACAGATTAGGACTGTTTTAGGCCTGTGAGCCGGTTAAAACATGTCACAGGTTAGGACTGTTTGAGGCCTGTGAGCCGGTTAAAACATGTCACAGATTAGGACTGTTTGAGGCCTGTGAGCCGGTTAAAACATGTCACAGGTTAGGACTGTTTTAGGCCTGTGAGCCGGTTAAAACATGTCACAGGTTAGGACTGTTTTAGGCCTGTGAGCCGGTTAAAACATGTCACAGGTTAGGACTGTTTGAGGCCTGTGAGCCGGTTAAAACATGTCACAGGTTAGGACTGTTTGAGGCCTGTGAGCCGGTTAAAACATGTCACAGATTAGGACTGTTTGAGGCCTGTGAGCCGGTTAAAACATGTCACAGATTAGGACTGTTTGAGGCCTGTGAGCCGGTTAAAACATGTCACAGGTTAGGACTGTTTGAGGCCTGTGAGCCGGTTAAAACATGTCACAGGTTAGGACTGTTTTAGGCCTGTGAGCCGGTTAAAACATGTCACAGATTAGGACTGTTTGAGGCCTGTGAGCCGGTTAAAACATGTCACAGATTAGGACTGTTTGAGGCCTGTGAGACGGTTAAAACATGTCACAGGTTAGGACTGTTTGAGGCCTGTGAGCCGGTTAAAACATGTCACAGGTTAGGACTGTTTTAGGCCTGTGAGCCGGTTAAAACATGTCACAGATTAGGACTGTTTGAGGCCTGTGAGCCGGTTAAAACATGTCACAGATTAGGACTGTTTGAGGCCTGTGAGCCGGTTAAAACATGTCACAGATTAGGACTGTTTGAGGCCTGTGAGCCGGTTAAAACATGTCACAGATTAGGACTGTTTTAGGCCTGTGAGCCGGTTAAAACATGTCACAGATTAGGACTGTTTGAGGCCTGTGAGCCGGTTAAAACATGTCACAGGTTAGGACTGTTTTAGGCCTGTGAGCCGGTTAAAACATGTCACAGGTTAGGACTGTTTTAGGCCTGTGAGCCGGTTAAAACATGTCACAGGTTAGGACTGTTTGAGGCCTGTGAGCCGGTTAAAACATGTCAAAGGTTAGGACTGTTTGAGGCCTGTGAGCCGGTTAAAACATGTCACAGATTAGGACTGTTTGAGGCCTGTGAGCCGGTTAAAACATGTCACAGATTAGGACTGTTTGAGGCCTGTGAGCCGGTTAAAACATGTCACAGATTAGGACTGTTTGAGGCCTGTGAGCCGGTTAAAACATGTCACAGATTAGGACTGTTTTAGGCCTGTGAGCCGGTTAAAACATGTCACAGATTAGGACTGTTTGAGGCCTGTGAGCCGGTTAAAACATGTCACAGGTTAGGACTGTTTTAGGCCTGTGAGCCGGTTAAAACATGTCACAGGTTAGGACTGTTTTAGGCCTGTGAGCCGGTTAAAACATGTCACAGGTTAGGACTGTTTGAGGCCTGTGAGCCGGTTAAAACATGTCACAGGTTAGGACTGTTTGAGGCCTGTGAGCCGGTTAAAACATGTCACAGATTAGGACTGTTTGAGGCCTGTGAGCCGGTTAAAACATGTCACAGATTAGGACTGTTTGAGGCCTGTGAGCCGGTTAAAACATGTCACAGGTTAGGACTGTTTGAGGCCTGTGAGCCGGTTTAAAACATGTCACAGGTTAGGACTGTTTTAGGCCTGTGAGCCGGTTAAAACATGTCACAGGTTAGGACTGTTTGAGGCCTGTGAGCCGGTTAAAACATGTCACAGATTAGGACTGTTTGAGGCCTGTGAGCCGGTTAAAACATGTCACAGGTTAGGACTGTTTGAGGCCTGTGAGCCGGTTAAAACATGTCACAGGTTAGGACTGTTTTAGGCCTGTGAGCCGGTTAAAACATGTCACAGATTAGGACTGTTTGAGGCCTGTGAGCCGGTTAAAACATGTCACAGATTAGGACTGTTTGAGGCCTGTGAGCCGGTTAAAACATGTCACAGATTAGGACTGTTTGAGGCCTGTGAGCCGGTTAAAACATGTCACAGATTAGGACTGTTTTAGGCCTGTGAGCCGGTTAAAACATGTCACAGGTTAGGACTGTTTGAGGCCTGTGAGCCGGTTAAAACATGTCACAGATTAGGACTGTTTGAGGCCTGTGAGCCGGTTAAAACATGTCACAGATTAGGACTGTTTGAGGCCTGTGAGCCGGTTAAAACATGTCACAGGTTAGGACTGTTTGAGGCCTGTGGGCCGGTTAAAACATGTCACAGATTAGGACTGTTTGAGGCCTGTGAGCCGGTTAAAACATGTCACAGATTAGGACTGTTTGAGGCCTGTGAGCCGGTTAAAACATGTCACAGGGAACGTGACTCTGCTCTGCTCTGCATTAGTTCAATGTTTACAGAAAATCTGAGGGGCAAGAAGACTGTTAGCAGAAAGACTAGTTTACCCAAACAGTAAAACCAACTTGTTAACATACCACAGGGTTTGAAGATACTCATCTCTGGTCTTTTATATCTACTTTATTCATCTATTTGTCATTAATTTCAACAGTTGAGTCGCCTTATCTCCCTTTCAAGGGATCCTTACATTTGAGGCGTCTTCCTTGTAACACGTTAACATTAAAACCTTTTCATTTTCTCCCCTATCCATTCCAGGACTAAACAATGAGGAATACCAGGCGGTGATTGGCAACGACCCGACCAGCTACATTATAGATGACCTGGAGCCATCCTGGAACTACTCTTTTTACATGGTGGCTTATATGCCGATGGGAGCTAGCCGTATGTCTGACCAAGTCTGTCAACACACTCTGGAGGACGGTGAGTAAGGTCATACAAGTAGACTGTTGTCATGCCAATGAATAGAATGGAATGGAATTGAGCAGATAACAGGGATTATCAACTACTCCTTTCTGTAACTCACTTCATCACTTCATTTGTATGTGTTTTAAGTTTGACTGCATTGCATTCGGACTGTGCAGAATCACTGATCTACAAATCATCCCAAATAACTGCTCAATATTGGCATTAAGGTTAGAGATTCTGCGCCTCGCCTTGTCTCTAACTGATTCATTCAAACACGGTTGAATGTCTCCTCCTGTCCCCTCCAGTGCCCCTGCGTACCCCAGAGCTCAGCCTGACCAGCCACAGCCCTACAGACATCCAGGTTTTGTGGCAGCCTCTACCAACCAAACTGTCCCGTGGGCACATCTGGGCCTATCGTCTGTCCTACCGCACGGCTGCAGACGCCACGGTTCTGTCTGTGGAGCTGGCCCAGAACAACACCCAGTACCTCCTGGGAGACCTTCAGCCTGATACCGTCTACCTGCTCCAGATCGCTGCAGCCACCAGGGTGGGGTGGTGTGAGCCCTCCTCCTGGACCTCCCACCGCACTCCCAAAACCTCCAGCATCAAAGGTAACTAACATCACATCCTAACCCTCACCCTAAACCTCCAGCATCAAAAGTAACTAACCCTAAACCTCCAGCATCAAAGGTAACTAACATCACAGCCTAACCCTCACCCTAAACCTCCAGCATCAAAAGTAACTAACCCTAAACCTCCAGCATCAAAGGTAACTAACATCACAGCCTAACCCTCACCCTAAACCTCCAGCATCAAAAGTAACTAACCCTAAACCTCCAGCATCAAAAGTAACTAACCCTAAACCTCCAGCATCAAAGGTAACTAACATCACATCCTAACCCTCACTCTAAACCTCCAGCATCAAAGGTAACTAACATCCTAACCCTCACCCTAAACCTCCAGCATCAAAGGTAACTAACATCCTAACCCTCACCCTAAACCTCCAGCATCAAAGGTAACTAACATCACATCCTAACCCTCACCCTAAACCTCCAGCATCAAAGGTAACTAACATCACATCCTAACCCTCACCCTAAACCTCCAGCATCAAAGGTAACTAACATCACATCCTAACCCTCACCCTAAACCTCCAGCATCAAAGGTAACTAACATCACATCCTAGGGGCTAGGGGTAGTGGTATGGGTAGTGGTAGGGGTAGGGTTAGTGCTGGGGTAGTGGTAGGGGTAGTGGTAGGGGTAGGGGTAGTGGTAGGGCTAGGGGTAGTGGTAGGGCTAGGGGTAGTGGTAGGGCTAGGGGTAGTGGTAGGGCTAGTGGTAGTGGTAGGGGTAGTGGTAGGGGTAGGGCTAGGGGTAGTGGTAGGGCTAGGGGTAGGGGTAGTGGTAGGGGTAGGGGTAGTGGTAGTGGTAGGGGTAGGGGTAGTGGTAGGGGTAGGGCTAGTGGTAGGGCTAGGGGTAGTGGTAGGGCTAGGGGTAGTGGTAGGGCTAGGGGTAGTGGTAGGGGTAGGGGTTGTTGGTTGGCTTTCATTGTAGACAGTGTGCATCTTAAATGGCACCCTATTCCCTATATAGTGCACTATTTTTGACCCCAGACCTATTTGAGACACAGCCTTCCTGTGTCCCCACAGTGCCATCTGCCCCACTGCTGCAGCAACTGGAGCCTCTCAACTGCACCTCCATCTTGGTTCGATGGCAGCCATCTCCAGGCCCCGTGGTCGTCCAGGGTTACCGGCTCTGTTACCATGAGGAGGGTCAACCAGAACAGCCCTCCATCCAGCTCCAGCCTGAGGACACAGAATACACCATCAGTGGTCTGGGTAAGTAATGATTAGATACTGTAGGTATAGATACTGTAGGTATAGATACTGTAGGTATAGATACTGTAGGTATAGATACTGTAGGTATAGATCGGGTAGAGGTAGAGGTGGGTAGAGGTTGGTAGAGGTGGGTAGAGGTAGAGGTGGGTAGAGGTAGAGGTGGGTAGAGGTAGAGGTGGGTAGAGGTAGAGGTGGGTAGAGGGTAGAGGTAGAGATGGGTAGAGGTAGAGGTGGGTAGAGGTAGAGGTAGAGATGGGTAGAGGTGGGTAGAGGTAGAGGTGGGT
Source organism: Salmo trutta (assembly GCF_901001165.1). Lineage (NCBI taxonomy): Eukaryota > Metazoa > Chordata > Actinopteri > Salmoniformes > Salmonidae > Salmo > Salmo trutta. Next base: position 65,601,146 of record NC_042960.1, read on the forward strand.
AGAGGTGGGTAGAGGTAGAGGTGGGGTAGAGGTAGAGGTGGGTAGAGGTAGAGGTAGAGGTGGGTAGAGGTAGAGGTGGGTAGAGGTAGAGATGGGTAGAGGTAGAGGTAGAGGTAGAGGTGGGTAGAGGTGGGTAGAGGTAGAGGTGGGTAGAGGTAGAGGTAGAGGTGGGTAGAGGTAGAGGTGGGTAGAGGTAGAGGTGGGTAGAGGTAGAGGTGGGTAGAGGTGGGTAGAGGTAGAGGTGGGTAGAGGTAGAGGTGGGTAGAGGTGGGTAGAGGTGGGTAGAGGTAGAGGTGGTAGAGGTGGGTAGAGGTGGGTAGAGGTAGAGGTGGGTAGAGGTGGGTAGAGGTGGAGGTGGGTAGAGGTGGGTAGAGGTGGGTAGAGGTAGAGGTGGGTAGAGGTAGAGGTGGGTAGAGGTGGTAGAGGTGGGTAGAGGTGGGTAGAGGTGGGTAGAGGTAGAGATGGGTAGAGGTAGAGGTGGGTAGAGGTGGGTAGAGGTAGAGATGGGTAGAGGTAGAGGTGGGTAGAGGTAGAGGTGGGTAGAGGTAGAGGTGGGTAGAGGTGGGTAGAGGTAGAGATGGGTAGAGGTAGAGGTAGAGGTAGAGGTGGGTAGAGGTGGGTAGAGGTAGAGATGGGTAGAGGTAGAGGTGGGTAGAGGTGGGTAGAGGTAGAGGTGGGTAGAGGTAGAGGTGGGTAGAGGTAGAGGTGGGTAGAGGTAGAGGTGGGTAGAGGTGGGTAGAGGTGGGTAGGTGGTAGAGGTGGGTAGAGGTGGGTAGAGGTAGAGGTGGGTAGAGGTGGGTAGAGGTGGGTAGAGGGGGGTAGAGGTAGAGGTGGGTAGAGGTAGAGGTGGGTAGAGGTGGGTAGAGGTAGAGGTGGGTAGAGGTGGGTAGAGGTGGGGTAGAGGGGGTAGAGGTAGAGGTGGGTAGAGGGGGGTAGAGGTAGAGGTGGGTAGAGGTAGAGGTGGTAGAGGTGGGTAGAGGTAGAGGTGGGTAGAGGTAGAGGTGGGTAGAGGTGGGTAGAGGTGGGTAGAGGTAGAGGTGGGTAGAGGTAGAGGGGGGGTAGAGGTGGGTAGAGGTAGAGGTGGTAGAGGTGGGTAGAGGTAGAGGTGGGTAGAGGTGGGTAGAGGGGGTAGAGGTAGAGGGGGGTAGAGGTAGAGGGGGGTAGAGGTGGGTAGAGGTGGTAGAGGGTGGGTAGAGGTAGAGGTGGGTAGAGGTGGGTAGAGGTAGAGGGGGGTAGAGGTGGGTAGAGGTAGAGGGGGGTAGAGGTGGGTAGAGGTGGGTAGAGGTAGAGGTGGGTAGAGGTAGAGGTGGGTAGAGGTAGAGGTGGGTAGAGGTGGGTAGAGGTAGAGGTGGGTAGAGGTAGAGGTGGGTAGAGGGGGGTAGAGGTGGGTAGAGGTGGGTAGAGGGGGGTAGAGGTGGGTAGAGGTGGGTAGAGGTAGGTAGAGGTAGGTAGAGGTAGAGGTAGAGGTGGAGGTGGGTAGAGGTGGAGGTGGGTAGAGGTAGAGGTGGGTAGAGGTGGGTAGAGGTGGGTAGAGGTAGAGGTGGGTAGAGGTAGAGCTGGGTAGAGGGGGGTAGAGGTAGAGCTAGGGTAGAGGGGGGTAGAGGTAGGGTAGAGCTAGAGTTTTGAGTGGCTGTAGGGACATCAACAGATTACAAAGGGGAGAATCAGATATAGGCGGACAGCCATGGAATGGAGGGAGGGACCGGTAGTGGCCCCTAAAGCTGAGGAATATTTTGCATGGCCTTATTTTCCAATATGTAGAGACATCTTTTAGTGTCCCCTTGCCCTTTTCTCTCGGTCCGTCCCCGATCAATATGGCCTCTCCTAAACAGACCTCCCTCGCCTCCCTAGCCCCCCTGTCCAGTCCCAAGTTCCTCCCCCAATCCCCTCTCCATCCATAGCCTGGTCCCAGATCTGTTTGTGCTTTCTTACCAACTCCTATGGTCATAATGACATTTGGTATCACAATGAGAAGACAACACCAACAGATCTGGGACCAGGCTAGTCCAGCCCCTGTCCAGCCCCCTCCTCAGTGGCTCTCCCTCCCCAGTGTTGTGTGAGCAGCAAAGAGGTTAGAGGTCAGGGCCCAGATGTCCTTCCCACCACTGCTTCCCATGGATCTCATCCCTGGCCTGCATACATTATCACTGGCTATTGTGCTATAGCTGCAGGGCCGCTGGGCCAGAGCTGCCCTATGACACCCTGGCCACCAACCCACCCGTAACCCTGAGTAGCACCCCCTCTACAGCTGGACAGGTGGACGTTTCCACCACACCCCACAGCCCCCTGGGATTGGCCAGAGCTGGACAGACCTATGATCTATGGTCGTGAGACATTGGACTTGGATTAGAGAATTGCCATGTCTGCCCCCCCCATTACACAATGGCCTGCTGTCTGTGTTGTCCATGTAAATAGTGATGGCCTGCTGTCTGTGTTGTCCATGTAAATAGTGATGGTCTGCTGTCTGTGTTGTCCATGTAAATAGTGATGGCCTGCTGTCTGTGTTGTCCATGTAAATAGTAATGGCCTGCTGTCTGTGTTGTCCATGTAAATAGTGATGGCCTGCTGTCTGTGTTGTCCATGTAAATAGTGATGGCCTGCTGTCTGTGTTGTCCATGTAAATAGTGATGGCCTGCTGTCTGTGTTGTCCATGTAAATAGTGATGGCCTGCTGTCTGTGTTGTCCATGTAAATAGTGATGGCCTGCTGTCTGTGTTGTCCATGTAAATAGTGATGGCCTGCTGTCTGTGTTGTCCATGTAAATAGTGATGGCCTGCTGTCTGTGTTGTCTGTGTTGTCCATGTAAATAGTGATGGCCTGCTGTCTGTGTTGTCCATGTAAATAGTGCCCAACAGATGCAGAGGAGTCCATGGGATTGTGAAATAGTCTCTAGACTGATAGATATCATTAATAGTCTCTAGACTGATACATATCATTAATAGTCTCTAGACCGATAGAGATCAGATAGATTTGATTAGATCTTAATCTAGGCTTTTAATTCCCATTTCTTCTAACAGGTAAAGGATTTATCCGAAGTAAATCAACAGATTTATCTAGAAGGAATCAAACGTTATATGAATCAAACGTTATAGGAATCAAACGTTATAGGAATCAAACGTTATATGAATCAAACGTTATAGGAATCAAACGTTATATGAATCAAAAATTATATGAATCACTACTTGCACATTCATCTTTTGCACTTCTATCACTCCAGTGTTTAATTGCTATATTGTAATTACTTCACCACCATGGCCTATTTATTGCCTACCTCCCTTATCTTACCTCATTTGCACACACTGTATATAGACTTTTTCTATTGTATTGACTGTATGTTTGTTTATTCCATGTGTAACTCTGTTATTTGTGTCGCACTGCTTTGCTTTATCTTGGCCAGGTCGCAGTTGTAAATGAGAACTTGTTCTCAACTAGCCTACCTGGTTAAATAAAGGTGAAATAAATAATATAAATCAAACGTTTTAGGAATCAAACGTTATATGCTCATGATGAGTTAAAGTTACAGACTGGGCAACTGTCTCAACATCATTCTATTCTTACTTGCGTCTCAGCCTTCTTCCAGGCCTAGCCTATATGTCTGCAAGTTGAATGGTAGACAGAAGGGTGGAGGGGCAGCCAGGTGGAGGGTAGACTGAAGGGTGGAGAGGCAGCCAGGTGGAGGGTAGACTGAAGGGTGGATGGGCAGCCAGGTGGAGGGTAGACAGAAGGGTGGAGGGGCAGCCAGGTGGAGGGTAGACTGAAGGGTGGATGGGCAGCCAGGTGGGGGGTAGACAGAAGGGTGGAGGGGCAGCCAGGTGGAGGGTAGACAGAAGGGTGGATGGGCAGCCAGGTGGAGGGTAGACAGAAGGGTGGAGGGGCAGCCAGGTGGAGGGTAGACTGAAGGGTGGATGGGCAGCCAGGAGGAGGGTAGACAGAAGGGTGGATGGGCAGCCAGGTGGAGGGTAGACTGAAGGGTGGATGGGCAGCCAGGTGGAGGGTAGACAGAAGGGTGGAGGGGCAGCCAGGTGGGGGGTAGACAGAAGGGTGGAGGGGCAGCCAGGTGGAGGGTAGACAGAAGGGTGGAGGGGCAGCCAGGTGGGGGGTAGACAGAAGGGTGGAGGGGCAGCCAGGTGGAGGGTAGACTGAAGGGTGGAGGGGCAGCCAGGTGGAGGGTAGACTGAAGGGTGGAGGGGCAGCCAGGTGGGGGGTAGACAGAAGGGTGGAGGGGCAGCCAGGTGGAGGGTAGACAGAAGGGTGGAGGGGCAGCCAGGTGGGGGGTAGACAGAAGGGTGGAGGGGCAGCCAGGTGGGGGGTAGACAGAAGGGTGGAGGGGCAGCCAGGTGGAGGGTAGACAGAAGGGTGGAGGGGCAGCCAGGTGGAGGGTAGACAGAAGGGTGGATGGGCAGCCAGGTGGAGGGTAGACTGAAGGGTGGATGGGCAGCCAGGTGGAGGGTAGACTGAAGGGTGGATGGGCAGCCAGGTGGAGGGTAGACAGAAGGGTGGATGGGCAGCCAGGTGGAGGGTAGACAGAAGGGTGGATGGGCAGCCAGGTGGAGGGTAGACTGAAGGGTGGATGGGCAGCCAGGTGGAGGGTAGACAGAAGGGTGGAGGGGCAGCCAGGTGGAGGGTAGACTGAAGGGTGGAGGGGCAGCCAGGTGGAGGGTAGACAGAAGGGTGGAGGGGCAGCCAGGTGGAGGGTAGACAGAAGGGTGGAGGGGCAGCCAGGTGGAGGGTAGACAGAAGGGTGGAGGGGCAGCCAGGTGGAGGGTAGACTGAAGGGTGGAGGGGCAGCCAGGTGGAGGGTAGACTGAAGGGTGGAGGGGCAGCCAGGTGGAGGGTAGACTGAAGGGTGGAGAGGCAGCCAGTTGGAACAAAAGTTACTGAGGAGTTGAAACAAAGGGGCCCTTCTCTCCACACCTCTCCTCTCCATCCACTCCGTCCACTCCTCCTCTCCTTTCTCCTCTCTTCTCCTCTCCGTCCACTCCTCTCTTTTCTCTTCTCCTCTCCTATTTTCTCCTCTCCTTTCTGTCCACTCCTCCTCTCTTTTCTCCTCTCTTCTTCTCTTCTCTTCTCCTCTCCCACAATCCTGAAGCCCAGATTCCTTCTGTGACCCCTGACCCTAGTCACCCCTCCCCCCAGTCCCAGAGGCCCTGGATCCCAGCAGCTGAATGCTCCCCCTGGCCCCCCTGCCCCAGCCGAGCCCCCTGGCCACCATTCCCCACCAGCACACAACGGACCTGGACACACACACCACCTCCCTCCACCCCTCTCCACTGGTCAATACCCAGAACCTAACCTTTCACCCCAAGAGACGTAAAACAAATCCTTAATTCTCCCTTCAATACAGCATTATTTACGAGTTGGTGGCCATGTCGATGGTGGGTTTCAAAGTGAAAGACACTGAATTAAATTGCACAGTTTTTAAGCGAAAGGGTAAATAACTTGTTTTAACTATATAAACCTTGTTTGATATTTTGTCTATTTCCTACCAATAATTTATCTGAATTGATTTGTTGCAGAATCCTACTCATGTGGTTAGCAGAGGTTGGGTCAGAAAGTAAACAGAAATTTCAATCCCAATTTTCATCAATGCTTTTCAATGAGAAAACTGAAATTTGAGTTTACTTCCTGAAATGAATGACGTGAAATGGAACTGCCCCGAGCCTTGGTGGATATATACAACTAGTTAAAGTAGTTCTGTATACAAAACAGTCCTAGAAAGACCTAATTTCACCCCGACCCCCCCCCCCCCCTCCTTCAGCTGGCCTCTTCACAGCTGCTGTTTCTACTGTTTATATGGTATAGCACCGTATTGCACAGCCTAGTGTCCATGTTCTCCTCTGTTCAGAGTTGACTTTGCAGTAACAGCATGGATGAAAGGCAGCACTAGTTCATCTAGCAGAGCATGAGGACTCGGTGGATCATTTATTTTTGGATGAAGAGAGACTGTCAGTACTGTCTGTTATAGGGCTCAGTAGTAACTCCTCTGTTTCTGAAGGTCTACAGGCAGACTATGGGATCATTCTAAAGCGCTCTCTTCTCTGCTCTGTGACAAGATATGATAGATAGACTGGGGTCAAGGGGCACACGGGAGAGCTTCTCTGTGTGAATTGGGAACAGACAGCAGAAACCAAAGGGTTAACGTTGCCCTCCAGCGCTTAACTGTCATCCTAATCTGTTGGAGGCTAGTCCTTTAACTGAAAAGGGAAACTTGAAATCAGATCCGCTTTAGCCGATATCCGCATAGAGGTGGAACTGCATTAGATCTGTCAAATCCACAAGCGGCTCCCGCCATTATACCTAAAGCGGACATTGCTATTGGCCGCACAGAGTCGCATTAAGAGAAATCCCAATGCAGCCTTGTTTACAAATTGGAACACTGGACTGTGAGATGTAATCTACACCTTGATTAGACTGATAGATGTAATCTACTCCTCCATTAGGATGATAGATGATAGATGTAATCTACTCCTCCATTAGGATGATAGATGATATATGTAATCTACACCTCCATTAGGATGATAGATGTAATCTACTCCTCCATTAGGATGATAGATGTAATCTACTCCTCCATTAGGATGATAGATGTAATCTACACCTCCATTAGGATGATAGATGTAATCTACTCCTCCATTAGGATGATAGATGTAATCTACACCTCCATTAGGATGATAGATGTAATCTACTCCTCCATTAGGATGATAGATGTAATCTACACCTTGATTAGACTGATAGATGTAATCTACTCCTCCATTAGGATGATAGATGATAGATGTAATCTACTCCTCCATTAGGATGATAGATGATATATGTAATCTACACCTCCATTAGGATGATAGATGTAATCTACTCCTCCATTAGGATGATAGATGTAATCTACTCCTCCATTAGGATGATAGATGTAATCTACACCTCCATTAGGATGATAGATGATAGATGTAATCTACTCCTCCATTAGGATGATAGATGTAATCTACTCCTCCATTAGGATGATGGATGATAGATGTAATCTACACCTCCATTAGGATGATGGATGTAATCTACTCCTCCATTAGGATGATAGATGTAATCTACACCTCCATTAGGATGATAGATGTAATCTACTCCTCCATTAGGATGATAGATGTAATCTACACCTCCATGAGGATGATAGATGCAATCTACTCCTCCATTAGGATGATAGATGTAATCTACTCCTCCATTAGGATGATAGATGTAATCTACACCTCCATTAGGATGATAGATGTAATCTACTCCTCCATTAGGATGATAGATGTAATCTACTCTTCCATTAGGATGATAGATGTAATCTACTCCTCCATTAGGATGATAGATGATAGATGTAATCTACTCCTCCATTAGGATGATAGATGATAGATGTAATCTACACCTCCATTAGGATGATAGATGTAATCTACTCCTCCATTAGGATGATAGATGATAGATGTAATCTACTCCTCCATTAGGATGATAGATGGTAGATGTAATCTACACCTCCATTAGGATGATAGATGATAGATGTAATCTACTCCTCCATTAGGATGATAGATGTAATCTACACCTTCATTAGGATGATAGATGATAGATGTAATCTACACCTCCATTAGGATGATAGATGATAGATGTAATCTACTCCTCCATTAGGATGATAGATGTAATCTACACCTTCATTAGGATGATAGATGATAGATGTAATCTACACCTCCATTAGGATGATAGATGATAGATGTAATCTACACCTCCATTAGGATGATAGATGATAGATGTAATCTACTCCTCCATTAGGATGATAGATGTAATCTACACCTCCATTAGGATGATAGATGTAATCTACTCCTCCATTAGGATGATAGATGATAGATGTAATCTACTCCTCCATTAGGATGATAGATGATAGATGTAATCTACTCCTCCATTAGGATGATAGATGTAATCTACACCTCCATTAGGATGATAGATGTAATCTACTCCTCCATTAGGATGATGGATGATAGATGTAATCTACACCTCCATTAGGATGATAGATGTAATCTACTCCTCCATTAGGATGATAGATGTAATCTACTCCTCCATTAGGATGATAGATGATAGATGTAATCTACTCCTCCATTAGGATGATGGATGTAATCTACTCCTCCATTAGGATGATAGATGATAGATGTAATCTACTCCTCCATTAGGATGATAGATGTAATCTACTCCTCCATTAGGATGATAGATGTAATCTACTCCTCCATTAGGATGATAGATGTAATCTACACCTCCATTAGGATGATAGATGATAGATGTAATCTACACCTCCATTAGGATGATAGATGATAGATGTAATCTACTCCTCCATTAGGATGATAGATGATAGATGTAATCTACTCCTCCATTAGGATGATAGATGATAGATGTAATCTACTCCTCCATTAGGATGATGGATGTAATCTACTCCTCCATTAGGATGATAGATGATAGATGTAATCTACTCCTCCATTAGGATGATAGATGTAATCTACTCCTCCATTAGGATGATAGATGTAATCTACTCCTCCATTAGGATGATAGATGTAATCTACACCTCCATTAGGATGATAGATGATAGATGTAATCTACACCTCCATTAGGATGATAGATGATAGATGTAATTTACTCCTCCATTAGGATGATAGATGATAGATGTAATCTACTCCTCCATTAGGATGATAGATGATAGATGTAATCTACTCCTCCATTAGGATGATGGATGTAATCTACTCCTCCATTAGGATGATAGATGATAGATGTAATCTACTCCTCCATTAGGATGATAGATGTAATCTACTCCTCCATTAGGATGATAGATGTAATCTACTCCTCCATTAGGATGATAGATGTAATCTACACCTCCATTAGGATGATAGATGATAGATGTAATCTACACCTCCATTGGGATGATAGATGTAATCTACTCCTCCATTAGGATGATAGATGTAATCTACACCTGCATTGCTTGCTGTTTGGGGTTTTAGGATGGGTTTCAGCTGATGTAAGAAGGGCTTTATAAACACATTTGATTGATTGATTGTGACTGATAGTGGACATCTCAGCATTGTGTTAGCCCAGTTGTTTTAAAATATTATGCTGGTCAGTTGATAATAAACAGAACATGTAATATTTATTTCCACTTATGTTATTTATTAATCTACAATTTATTGTTTTCCAGACCCAAGGAGGAAGTACCAGGTGAAACTGTTGGCATTAAGTCATGTAGGAGATGGTTACCAGGCCGACCAGACACTCAGCACCCCAGGATGTGTGTGTAAGTACACAAAGAAATCAGATCAATTCGTACTATTGATCTGCTTCAGCTTCTGTTCATCCTGAATATCTACAATGGCCTCTAACACATCTCCCACTACCATAAAAAAATACTTCTAGACAGCTGAAGCAAGAGCACACATTTTCTTCTGGAAATGTACCTTTTCTAGTTGTGACTAAAAACATTTGTGCATCTGTGTGTGTCTAGCAATCCGTGACTACCCGGTGGCCCAGCCTCCAGCCCCGGACCATGTGAATGCGGTGGCTAACAGCTCGTCAGCGGTGTACCTGCGTTGGAGCCGTCCTGCCTTCGCCTCTAGGAAGGTTGTTAGCTACACAGCTCGTTGTACACCTGTGGGCCTGATGAACGCATCAGCCATACGCTACATACAGACGTGAGTTCATGACCAGTTCTGCAACAGAACTGCTCAAGGTCTAGACACTTATGATGTTTATACCTGTATACTGGGGTCTGTTGAAGTAGAAGAAGAATACTTTACTACTACTTTAATACTAAGATTATTACTTTACTACTATGCTATTATCCATTGTAATTTTTCAGATCATTGGACATTTATATTACATGTGGTAATTTAGTTCTACACTTAGTTTCTAAGAGACTGAAAATAAAGATTGTTTTGACACAGTTGTTGGATTGAACCTGTCATGATTGTCCTCGTCAGTACCAATCAGACTGTGGCGATACAGGGTCTGGAACCCAACACCCGCTACGAGTTAGTGGTGCGTCTCCATGCCGACCAGCTGTCCAGCCCCTGGAGTTCTGTTGTCCACCAGAGGACCCTTCCTGCAGGTGAACAACCATCTTCTAATCTTTCTCTGACTATCATCTCCCAAGGGTAACCAAGGTAACCAGGGTAACCAGGGTAACAAGGGCCCTCTATCTATAGATCATGAAGCAGTCTAATTAACTTTAAAAAGACATCAACAGTAGAGCTTCCTTTCCAGTCTACCCCAAGCTGGGCTTCAACCAAGGACCCCTCTGCACACAACAACACTCACCTATCAAAGCGGACCGTACTAGATGACGGACCAAGATACTTTTAAACTAAAGTCTCAAAATGACCCTTTTCTGTTCATCAGCGCCCAGCCATCCACCTGAAGGTGTGAGGGCGTCTCTGATTGAGGACGGCACAGCCCTGGTTTCCTGGAGGAAACCAGAGGAGAACAACTTGGCAGTGACACACTACACCATCCTGTACGCCTCACAGAGGGCCTGGCTGGCCGGACACTGGCAAACACTGCAGAGGGAGGGTGAGTATGGACACTAGCAAACACTGTAGAGGGAGGGTGAGTATGGACACTAGCAAACACTGCAGAGGGAGGGTGAGTATGGACACTAGCAAACACTGTAGAGGGAGGGTGAGTATGGACACTAGCAAACACTGCAGAGGGAGGGTGAGTATGGACACTAGCAAACGCTGTAGAGGGAGGGTGAGTATGGACAGCTAGATTTTGACCTCTCATCTCTTAAACCCTTTTTGACATAACTGAGCCGAGCTGAGCTGAGCTGGGCTGGGCTGGGTTGGGCTGGCCTGGTTACACATCCACCGTGGTTACTGTAACCGTGCTGGAAAGAACGATGTAAAAAGAACAGACTAAACCAACACAGTACGTTTCCTCATCCTATTCAGCGCTCTCTAACACCAGTCCTGTCTTTCCCCTACAGGAAGTAACACCATGGTCCTGCTGGAGCGTCTGGAGCCTGGTAACGTCTACCTGGTGAAGATATCTGCCTCCAACCTGGTGGGAGACGGGCCCTTCTCAACCACTGTGGAGCTGGCCCTGGGGCCTGGGTCTAGACACAGAGGGAAGAGCCCCAGGCATTCAGACAGCGGATCCTCCTCAGACACTACAGGTTACTATGGTTACATGGACAGCAGGTAGCCTAGCAGTTAAGAGCGTTGGACCAGTAAACGAAAGGTTGCAGGTTCGAATCCCCTAGCCGGGCAAGGTGAAAAAATAAATCAGTCGTTCTGCCCTTGATCAAGGCAGTTAACCCCCAACAACAACTGCTCCCCGGGCGCTGATGATATCGATTAAGGCAGCTCCCCGCACCTCTGTGATTCAGAGGGGTTGGGTTTAGTCTGGAAGACACATTTCGGTTTAAATGCATTCAGTTGTACAACTGACTAGGCATCCCCCTTTCCCATGGAGTGTTGTTGGACTGGGGAGATATTTTGAATGTTGATAAGATTACTGTAAAAGAAGAAGATTACTGTAAAAGCAGAAGAAGATTACTGTAAAAGAAGAAGAAGAAGATTACTGTAAAATAAAAAGATTACTGCTGTTGGAGACATATAAACTGAACCAGTACAGTATATAGCATCAAACAAATTATATTTCTGTCTTGTCTTAATGCTAATAGGCTGGTCCTTGATCTGTTAGCGGTGTATAGCTAACAGCTGTATAGTTCCAGTAGCCTATAGTACTTGCCTAAAGTGAGATGATTTCTCTTGTGTAACAGTATGCCTTTTGTTTGTCTCAGTGTTCTCTGATGGCCTGTACCACATGGACCAGAAGTCCATGACAGGCATCATGGTGGGGGTCTGCATCACTCTGGCTTGTCTCGCCATCTGTGCCCTCATCCTCATCAACAAAGGCAGATCCAGGTACATATCTATACTATTCTTCTTCTTTTATAGTAATATTTTTATTTTACAGTAATTTTCTTCTTCTTCTTTTACAGTAATCTTCTTCTTCTTCTTTTACAGTAATCATCTTCTTTTACAGTAATCTTCTTCTTTTACAGTAATCTTCTTCTTCTTTTACAGTAATCTTCTCCTTTTATAGTTATCCTCTTCCTTTACAGTAATCTTCTTTTACAGTAATCTTCTTCTTTTATAGTAATCTTCTTCTTTTACAGTAATCTGTCTTCTTGTACATTAATCTTCTTCTTTTATAGTAATCTTCTTCTTTTACAGTAATCTTCTTCTTTTATAGTAATCTTCTTATTTTACAGTAATCTTCTTCTTTTACAGTAATCTTCTTCTTTTATAGTAATCTTCTTCTTTTATGGTAATCTTCTTCTTGTTCTTCTCATATGCCATTTACTCACTACGATCCATCAGCCATTTTTGAAAGACCTCTCTTCAAATAGATTATTTCATATTGTCCACTAACTTCTACTCTTTACTCCAATAGGAAATCGTCCATCTGTAAGATCATCGACGTAGTGAACAGTGAGAGACCCCACGGTCCACGTGCTGGTTTGGCCCTGGCCAATGAACGCCAGGCTGACAACATAGAGGCCCTGATGACACAACACTTCATTGATGCCAAGGTGAGACATGGCTCCACAGACACAGGCCATGAGTGGTATGAGAATGTATTTAAGACATCACTATGACAACCTTTATGATGCCATGATAAGGTTGTCAACGTCTTTTTAGCAACGAGCAACAGACCTCTTTATTTGTTTGTAATCTCTCTGTTTCAGGGTGGTTCTAACCTGGTGATTAGTAGAACAGGTCCAGTCAATGGCAGCAACCGCGGAAAGAGATGGCAATTCTTCAAGAGGGAGAGACGTAATACAAATACAAGCCAGGTAAAGTCTTCAGACGGGAACTTGATGCTATTATAGAGCCTATCCTGAACATCAATACTGAACCAAAATATATATTTTTTAAATGCAACATGCAACAATTTCAACAATTTGACTGAGATACAGTTCATATAAGGAAATCAGTCAATTGAAATAAATTCATTATGCCCTAATCTTTGGATTTCACATGTCTGGGTCAGGACTGGGCATGGGTGGGCCTGGGAGGGCATAGCCAATCAGAATGAGTTTTTCCTCACAAAAGGGCTTTATTACAGACAGAAATACTCCTCAGTTTCATCAGCTGTCAAGGGTGGCTGGTCTCAGACGATCCCGCAGGGTGTGGAGGTCCTGGGCTGGCGTGCTTACACATGGTCTGCGGCTGCCAAATTCTCTAAAATGACGTTGGAGGCAGTTTATGGTAGAGAAATTAACATTAAATTATCTGGCAACAGCTCTGGTGGAGATTCCTGCAGTCAGCATGACAATTGCACGCTCCCTCAAAATTTTAGACATCTATGGCAGTGTGTTGTGTGACAAAACTGAACATGTTAAGAGTGGCCTTTTATTGTCCCCAGCACAAGGTGCACCTGTGTAGTGATCATGCTGTTTTATCAGCTTCTTGATATGCCACACCTGTCAGGTGGATGGATTGTCTTGGCAAAGGAGAAATGTTTACTAACAGGGATGTAAACAAATTTGTGCACAACATTTGAGAGAAATAAGCTTCTTGTGCATATGGAACATTTCTGGGATCTTTTATTTCAGCTCGTGAAACATGAGACCAACACTTTACATGTTGCGTTTATATTTTGGTTCGGTATAGTTTTACAGAGTGGAGTATTGTTATACAATGACAAACTAACAAATATCAAAAAATCTCCTTCTCTCCTCTATCTCTAGGCTGAGAACAGAGTGTGTCTGTACGAGGCAGGGAAGACTGTGCTGTGTTACGAGGATAAGGTAGACGCTCTGTCCCTCCAGCCTGCAGATCCTGTTCGGGCCACTAGGGGGCTTACAGAGCTCCGTGGGTAGCAGTCAGGGAAGCAGCTCTGGGACCACTGAGACCAGCGAAGGAAGCCACGAGACAGGAGACTCCGGTCACTACTCCAACGAAGAGATGAGCAACGAGAGTGAGATTGAGTAACCCGTCCACAGCTACGTTCGGGCCGTAATTCCAGGCATCCGTCCTTCGGGTCGGAGTTGGATGACAGCTCAACTCCAGAGGATGAAGAGTGTTTTAGAAGTGGAGGAAGAAGGAAAGCCTGGTTTTAAAGTGGAATCTGAGGTGACGACACCAAGCCAACCCTTACCATCATCACCATCACCTCCACCGGCCTGGTTATGACACTGTCCAACGGCCCTCACGTTCCCTCTCAGCTGAGGAAGCTGCTTATCCTGCCCAGGGCACGGTCCAGTCAGCAGGCTCCTCCTGACGATATGCTACCCAGCCTGAATGTGACTTATCTACAGCTGAAGCTGCCCACTTCTCTCCCTTCTTGGCCTCTTGAAAACAGGTCCTTGGGCATAGAACATACGAGGAGTTATGAGGAGGGATCAGGAAGTTGAAGATTGAAGAGGAAACAGGTGTTTTCTTCAGGTCTACCTCAGGATATTTGTAAATTAATGTTGTTGTTTTCCTGTTTCATTTTGATCTCATTTTCAGTCTGTCTGGTTTTCGTCTGTGTGTCTGTTCGGTCTTTAGGGCTGGTTTTTGAACACAGATTAAGCCTTGTCCTGGATTGGTGACAGGTATGTTATGGGATCCTGAAAAACATGTTTAGTGATATTCTCCATTCAAAGTGGCTTCTTTGTACAGGACCAGGCTTAATCTGTGTCCGGGGAAACGAGTCCTTAATGTCTGTTCTAAACCAAAGCTCACGCCAAAAATGAATGTTCAAAAGAATGTCAAAAAATCTATTGCTATTGTGATACATTTTCTAATATGTTAATGTCGATTTATTTCTTCCACTGAAGTAGAGGGTGTAGTTGGTGACCACTCATTGCTGATTGTCTACCTCAGTGACTCTGATTGTATATAGTGCTACCTCATCTTAACGGTGTATTGTGCAGTGCTGTAAAAAGTACTACCTCATCTTAACAGTATATTGTGCAGTACTGTATATAGTACTACCTCATCTTAACAGTATATTGTGCAGTATTTCCCCATAACTCAGGGAATGAAGTTGAAAACATTTAAAAGCCATGTCTAACCTGCATTAATATCCTGCAGGACTTATAAAGGTTTAATTTGTTTTGAAGATTTGTGAAAATTCCTTTTGAATTATTAGATGTTTTTTTACAAGGTTGGAAAAGCTTTAAGTTTTGAATGATGAGTCTCTTCAGTATAGTTCTACTCTTTAAGTGCATTAGATATCATCAGTCTCTATTTGAGTAAGATCAAGTAACCAAAAATAAACATTTAACTGACATTTCCAGTTCTTAAAAGCTTTAAAATGGCCTCACAACGTGGAAAAGGGCTTTGCAGATGACCGTAGATATAGAGATCCAAAGAAAGGTATCCAAAGAAAGAGTTGTTCGCCTATAAGTAAACAAAACCTCAAAAGCAACAACAACAACAAAAAATTATGGGTTCCATGTACAACCGTTTCCACAGAGTTCTACAAGGAACTCAAAAGGGTTCTACCTGGAACCCAAAAGGGTTCTACCTACCTGGAACCCAAAAGGGTTCTACCTGGAACCCAAAAGGGTTCTACCTGGAACCCAAAAGGGTTCTACCTGGAACCCAAAAGGGTTCTACCTTGAACCAAAAAGGGTTCTACCTTGAACCACAAAGGGTTAACCTATGAGGACAGCCATGGAACCCTTTTGGAACACTTTTTTCTATGTCTATTCCTCTTTGAGTTGAATGCATTTCTTATTGTAAATTTTTATACCTGGTTGAAAGCTTTAACTCTTTGTCTGTCTTTCAGACAATTGTTCTCCATTTGCATTCTGTCTAAATCACTGATACTAAACGCAGCAGTGACACATATGTCCCACTGAGCAAAAACTGGTTCAATCAGTGTTTCCACAACAAAAATGCAATGCGATAACATTGAATCAATGTGAAAAACTGATTGGATTTGAAAAAAAGTCATCACTGTAAGAGAATTTCATATTTTTTTCAGCTTTTAACCTAAGTCCAATTACATGGCAACATTTTTTGTTGATTTCATGTTAGTTGACAACTCAACCAGATGTAATTCAAAACTAGACGTTGAACTGACGTCTGTGCCCAGTGGGGTGCTATCGGATGCCTTCTATCTAGATCATTGATGCTAAAAGCAGCGGTGACACAGATGTGCTATTAGATGCCAAAGAGTTGTCTACTTCCTCAAAGGGGGAGGACTGATGGGTCCTTCAGATTGATCCTTGGAATTATGTAATTTGAAGCCAGGGTTGGGATCTGTTCCATTTCAAATGTCAATTATGGGAGTAAACTGACATTCCAATTCCAATGCTTTTCAATGAGCAAAGTTGGCATTTTGAATTTTTGTTAACTTCTAGAATTGACTGAATTGGAATGGAATTGAGTCCAACCCTGACAGTAGTTGCTGCTCACACAGGACCAAAGAATCCAGTCAGTGTATTGACACTGATAGTGGGTGGATGATGATTTTTTATTTTGGGGGATTTTTCATCCATCAACCAGATTCTAACCTGGCTACTACGATATTCTGTATTCTAACCTGACTAATACTATATTCTATATTTCAGTGTGACAATACGACAAGGATTCTGACTATCAAATCGATAACGACTGTGTGAAGAGCAATATAATCAAGTTTTATATCTTTGAAAAACAAATAATCTTAACCAAAGAATAATTTAAAGTCACTGTTGTTTATTCATTTGGTTTGACATTTTTTACGTAACAGTATTTGCATAATGTGATAGATTTTTATGATTTTGATTCACTGGAAAGGGCATTTTATAGTCGATTCGTTGTGATGCCAAGTTCCATTTTGTATAGAGCGTCTTGAGAGGTCAAAAAGTGTTCAGTTTAGTTGTTGATGTGATTGTTGTTCAAGAGATTTCACCTTAAAGATCTTAAAAGTTAACTTTGGGACTTTTAAAAGATTTGTTATTGTTTTGTTCTTTTAGGATAATTTTATTGAGTGTTAACGCATATTTTTCACAGATGGATATAAGAAAAGATTGGGCTATTTTCCCTGTCTGTGTTCTCAGAGCCTGTGCCAGTGGCAGGTTAGTCAGTGAGCCTGTTGCCTGTTGCCAGTGTAGGACACCAATTGAACATTTTGAATGTGTTGCTTATTTTTATTATTTTACAATTTTTTTGTTATAATTTCCTGCTTTTGTAATGCATATTTACCATACCATATCATTTATAATGTTTTTCTCTCAATTGTTAAAACAAAGGTGTTTCTGTGTTACAATGCACAAGCCAAACGGTTTGGTCCTCTCAAGATTGTCTCATCATTTGAATAAAACAGTTCCTGAAAAACTATTCCTGTCTGGTGCAGTGGTGCTGTTGTGTTGTGTGGTAGTGTTTTTTGTAATTCTCAGTTGATGTGGATGAGATATAATGAGGACATTGTTTCACCTCAATGTACATTTTTTTTTAAATACACAGTATACAGCATTGACTGATATGTGGGTAAGGCTCCATCCCAAATAGCACCCTATTCCAGATGTAGTGCACTACTTTAGACCAGGACCCTATGGGGGATAGGGTGCACTACTTTTGATTCTTCAGTTTGGCTTGTGCCCTACTTTTGAGCAGGGCCAATTGGGGATAGGGTACACTACTTTTGACCAGGGCCAATTGGGGATAGGGTACACTACTTTTGACCAGGGCCAATGGGGAATAGGGTGCCCTACTTTTGACCAGGGCCAATGGGGAATAGGGTGCACAACTTTTGACCAGGGCCAATGGGGAATAGGGTGCACTACTTTTGACCAGAGCCCATAGTTGCCCTATTTTTTTGTGGAAGAATTATTTGCAATGTAAACAAATTTGCAATTCAAATTTCAGCAGATATAAATAGGTAATCTGTGAATTGTTAAAAACTTATTCGGGATTGGTGCCCCGTCCACGGGAAGGTTGAGCTAGCGTAGGCTAATGCGATTAGCACGAGGTTGTAAGTAACAAGAACATTTCCCAGGACATAGTCATATCTGATATTGGCAGAAAGCTTAAATTCTTGTTAATCTAACTGCACTGTCCAATTTACAGTAGCTATTACAGTGAAATAATGCCATGCTATTGTTTGAGAAGAGTGCACAATTTTGAACATGAAAAGTTATTAATAAACAAATTAGGCACATTTGAGCAGTCTTGATACTACATTTTGAACAGAAATGCAATGGTTCACTGGATTAGTCTAAAACTTTGCACATACACTGCTGCCATCTAGTGGCCAAAATCTAAATTGCACCTGGGCTGGAATAATACACTATGGCCTTTATCTTGCATTTCAAATATGATGGTACAAAAAAATACAAAAGAACGGTCGTTTTTTTTTCTTTGTATTATCTTTTACCAGATCTATTGTGTTATATTCTCCTACATTCCTTTCACATTTCCACAAACTTCAAAGTGTTTCCTTTCAAATGGCACCAAGAATAGGCATATCCTTGCTTCAGGTCCTGAGCTACAGGCAGTTAGATTTGGGTATGTCATTTTAGGCAAAAATTTCAAAAAGGGGCAGATCCTTAAGTTAAAGCTAGAATCCTTAGGTGCTACATTCATTTTTGGACTTGTAAATTCATAATATATGCCCATTTATTCTTGAAGAATGTAACTTATAAATGACTCATGGCCTTAGTTTAACTGTCAAAGTGGCATTATGTTAAAAATGTATATACAGTACGAGTCAATAGTTTGGACACACCTACTCATTCAAGGATTTTTCTTTATTTTTACAATTTTCTAAATGTTTGAATGATAGTGAAGACATCAAAGCTATGCAATAACACATATGGAATCATGTAGTAACCAAAAAAGTGTTAAACAAATCTAGATATATTTTAGATTCTTCAAAGTAGGCACCCTTTGCCTTGATGACAGCTTTGCACACTCTTGGCATTCTCTCAACCAGCTTCATGAGGAATGCTTTTCCAGCAGTCTTTTTTATTATAATTTTTTTATTTCACCTTTATTTAACCAGGTAGGCAAGTTGAGAACAAGTTCTCATTTACAATTGCGACCTGGCCAAGATAAAGCAAAGCAGTTCGACACATACAACAACACAGAGTTACACATGGAGTAAAACAAACATACAGTCAATAATACAGTTGAAAAATAAGTCTATATACAATGTGAGCAAATTAGGTGAAATAAGGGAGGTAAAGGCAAAAAAAGGCCATGGTGGTGAAGTAAATACAATATAGCAAGTAAAACACTGGAATGGTAGATTTGCAGTGGAAGAAAGTGCAAAGTAGAAATAGAAATAATGGAGTGCAAAGGAGCAAAATAAATAAATACAGTAGGTGAAGAGGAAGTTGTTTGGGCTAAATTATAGATGGGCTATGTACAGGTGCAGTAATCTGTGAGCTGCTCTGACAGCTGGTGCTTAAAGCTAGTGAGGGAGATAAGTGTTTCCAGTTTCAGAGATTTTTGTAGTTCGTTCCAGTCATTGGTAGCAGAGAACTGGAAGGAGAGGCGGCCGAAGGAGGAATTGGCTTTGGGGGTGACCAGAGAGATATACCTGCTGGAGCGCGTGCTACAGGTGGGTGCTGCTATGGTGAACAGCGAGCTGAGATAAGGGGGGACTTTACCTAGCAGGGTCTTGTAGATGACCTGGAGCCAGTGGGTTTGGCGACGAGTATGAAGCGAGGGCCAGCCAACGAGATCATACAGGTCGCAGTGGTGGGTGGTATATGGGGATTTGGTGACAAAACGGATGGCACTGTGATAGACTGCATCCATTTTATTGAGTAGGGTATTGGAGGCTATTTTGTAAATGACATCGCCGAAGTCGAGGATCGGTAGGATGGTCAGTTTTACAAGGGTATGTTTGGCAACATCAGTGAAGGATGCTTTGTTGTGAAATAGGAAGCCAATTCTAGATTTAACTTTAGATTGGAGATGTTTGATGTGAGTCTGGAAGGAGAGTTTACAGTCTAACTAGACACCTAGGTATTTGTAGTTGTCCACATATTCTAAGTCAGAACCGTCCAGAGTAGTGATGCTGGACGGGCGGGCAGGTGCAGGCAGCGATCGGTTTAAGAGCATGCATTTAGTTTTACTTGTATTTAAGAGCAGTTGGAGGTCACGGAAAGAGAGTTGTGTGGCATTGAAGCTCGTCTGGAGGGTTGTTAACACAGTGTCCAAAGAAGGGCCAGAAGTATACAGAATGGTGTGGTCTGCGTAGAGGTGGATTAGAGACTCACCAGCAGCAAGAGCAACATCATTGATGTATACAGAGAAGAGAGTCGGCCCAAGAATTGAACCCTGTGGCACCGCCATAGACTGCCAGAGGACCGGACAACAGGCCCTCTGATTTGACACACTGAACTCTATCAGAGAAGTAGTTGGTGAACCAGGCGAGGCAATCATTTGAGAAACCAAGGCTATTGAGTCTGCCGATGAGGATGTGGTGATTGACAGAGTCGAAAGCCTTGGCCAGGTCAATGAATACGGCTGCACAGTATTGTTTCTTATCAATGGCGGTTACGATATTGTTTAGGACCTTGAGCGTGGCTGAGGTGCACCCATGACCAGCTCTGAAACCAGATTGCATAGCGGAGAAGGTGTGGTGGGCTTCGAAATGGTCGGTAATCTGTTTGTTGACTTGGCTTGCGAAGACCTTAGAAAGGCAGGGTAGGATAGATATAGGTCTGTAGCAGTTTGGGTGAAGAGTGTCCCCCCCTTTGAAGAGGGGGATGACCGCAGCTGCTTTCCAATCTTTGGGAATCTCAGATGACACGAAAGAGAGGTTGAACAGGCTAGTAATAGGGGTTGCAACAATTTCGGCAGATAATTTTAGAAAGAAAGAGTCCAGATTGTCTAGCCCGGCTGATTTGTAGGGGTCCAGATTTTGCAGCTCTTTCAGAACATCAGCTGACTGGATTTGGTAGAAGGAGAAATGGGGAAGGCTTGGGCGAGTTGCTGTGGGGGGTGCAGTGCTGTTGACCGGGATAGGGGGAGCCAGGTGGAAAGCATGGCCAGCCGTAGAAAAATGCTTATTGAAATTCTCAATTATAGTGGATTTATCAGTGGTGACATAACCCACTGCACTATCCTCAGTGCAGTGGGCAGCTGGCAGGAGGTGCTCTTATTCTCCATGGACTTTACAGTGTCCCAGAACATTTTTGAGTTTTTGTTGCAGGAAGCAAATTTCTGCTAGAAAAAGCTAGCCTTGGCTTTTCTAACTGCCTGTGTATATTGGTTTCTAACTTCCCTGAAAAGTTGCACATCATGGGGGCTGTTCGATGCTAATGCAGAACGCCACAGGATGTTTTTGTGTTGGTTAAGGGCAGTCAGGTCTGGAGAGAGCCAAGGGCTATATCTGTTCCTGGTTCTAAATGTCTTGAATGGGGCATGCTTATTTAAGATGGTGAGGAAGGCATTTAAAAAAAATAACCAGGCATCCTCTACTGACGGGATGAGGTCAATATCCTTCCAGGATACCCGGGCCAGGTCGATTAGAAAGGCTTGCTCGCTGAAGTATTTCAGGGAGCGTTTGACAGTGATGAGTGGAGGTCGTTTGACCGGTGACCCATTACGGATGCAGGCAATGAGGCAGTGATCGCTGAGATCTTGGTTGAAAACAGCAGAGGTGTATTTAGAGGGCAAGTTGGTTAGGATGATATCTATGAGGGTGCCCGTGTTTACGGCTTTGGGGTGGTACCTCGTAGGTTCATTGATCATTTGTGTGAGATTGAGGGCATCAAGCTTAGATTGTAGGATGGCTGGGGTGTTAAGCATGTCCCAGTTTAGGTCACCTAGCAGCACGAGCTCTGAAGATAGATGGGGGGCAATCAGTTCACATATGGTGTCCAGAGCACAGCTGGGGACAGAGGGTGGTCTATAGCAGGCGGCAACGGTGAGAGACTTGTTTTGAGAGAGGTGGATTTTTAAAAGTAGAAGTTCAGATTGTTTGGGTACAGACCTGGATAGTAGATCAGAACTTTGCAGGCTATCTCTGCAGTAGATTGCAACACCGCCCCCTTTGGCCGTTCTATCTTGTCTGAAAATGTTTTAGTTAGGGATGGAGATTTCAGAGTTATTGGTGGTCTTCCTAAGCCAGGATTCAGACACGGCTAGGACATCCGGGATGGCAGAGTGTGCTAAAGCAGTGAATAAAACAAACTTAGGGAGGAGGCTTAAGTCATCAAAAGAGAGCGCCTGGGGAATAGGAGTGGAGCTAGGCACTGCAGGGCCTGGATTCACCTCTACATCGCCAGAGGAACAGAGGAGGAGTAGGATAAGGATTTGGCTAAAAGCTTGAAGGAGTTCCCACATATGCTGAGCACTTTTTGGCTGCTTTTCAAATAGCCCTTACACAGCCTGGAGGTGTGTTGGGTCATTGTCCTGTTGATAAACAAATGATAGTCCCACTAAGCGCAAACCAGATGGGATGGCGTTTCGCTGCAGAATGCTGTGGTAGCTATGTTGGTTGAGTGTGCCTTGAATTCTAAATAAATCACTGACAGTGTCACCAGCAAAGCACCACCACACCTCCTCCTCCATGCTTCACGGTGGGAAACACATTTCGAGATCATCCGTTCACCTACTCTGCGTCTCACAAAAACACGGCGGTTTGAACCAAAAATCTCCAATTTGGACTCATCAGATCAAAGGACAGATTTCCACCGGTCTAATGTCCACTGCTTGTGTTCCTTGGCCCAAGCAAGTATCTTCTTATTGGTGTCCTTTAGTAGTGGTTTCTTTGCAGCAATTTGACCATGAAGGCCTGATTCACGTGGTCTCCTCTGAACAGTTGATGTTGAGATGTGTCTGTTACTTGAACTCTGTGAGGTGCAATCTGAGGTGCAGTTAATTACTGATTTCTGAGGCTGGTAACTCTAATGAACATGTCCTCTGCAGCAGAGGTAACGCTGGGTCTTCCTTTCCTGTGGCGGTCCTCATGAGAGCCAGTTTCATCATAGTGCTTGATGGTTTTTGCGACAGCACTTGAAGACACTTTCAAAGTTCTTTACATTTTCCAGATTGACTGACCTTCATGTCTTAAAGTAATGATGGACTGTCGTTTCTCTTTGCTTATTTGAGCTGTTCTTGCCATAATATGGACTTGGTCTTTTACCAAATAGGGCTATCTTCTTTATACCACCCATACCTTGTCACAACACAACTGATTGGCTCAAACGCATTTAGAAGAAAGTCAATTCCACAAATGAACTTTTAACAAGGCACACCTGTTAATTGAAATGCATTCCAGGTGACTACTTCATGAAGCTGGTTGAGAGAATGCCAAGAGTGTGCAAAGCTGTCATCAAGGCAAAGGGTGGCTACTTTGAAGAATCTCAAATATAAAACATATTTTGATTTGTTTAACACATCTTTTTTGACATCTTCACTATTATTCTACAATGTAGAAAACAGTGAAAATAAAAGAAAACCCCTTGAATGAGTAAGTGTGTCCAAACTTTTGATTGGAACTGTATATATTTCAAATACATGTAACATAAATACTACCCATCTAATTATGTGTTGCTCACTATAAAAATACATTTTAGGGATTACTTTGAAGAAGAAAGGGTCCAATGGTTATATATTCCAAAGGGCCCCGGAGGTCCCCTACCGTCTCGTGTTTTACAACGTTCTACAATCTGCTGCAACACAGAAGAAAAAAAAGTGAGGGAGCGACTTTAGAGAGTGGTGCGAACCAGTTCAAACATACGGCCATTGTTGTATGGGCTAGCCATATATGTGCTGTGTCTGCACTGCAGTTTTGTTGGTGTGCAAGTTTAACCTCGCGTCAGTTTTGTAGAAAACCTGATATTTACATACTTTTTTTTTTTGGCCATGTCCGAGGAGATTGAAGGAACAAGGCCCGCCACCGATGAGGCAACCCACAAGGAACAGCAGGTCAGATTTGAATTATTTTGATGCTAGCAAGCTAGGGTAATGCTAATGCTACATTGCCAGTAGCTTGCTAGCCATGATAATTGTCAAATATGGATGTCTAAGCAGCATTTTAATTAGCTAGCAACTTGGTTAGTGTATTTCAAATGTATCATCACCTTGCATAATCATTATTTTAGTTATCAAGATGAGTTAGCGCGTTAAAGTGAACTACCAACACAAGTCTTTCTCAATTTACCGCTAGTTAGCGCTGTATATTGGCTAACCAGCTAGCTAACTATATGTTGTCCATATTGTTTTGTCTACGTGCGTTCATGCTTTGCAGCTAAGCTACTCTTTTTTTTGCCACACTGCTGCTACGCAGAAGGCTAACGTTGTGTGCTGCTAGCTAGTAAACTAACCCCAAACCGTTAGATAATCAAACCAAAGGACATCCTTTTCTCTGAGAATCATAACTAGTAGGTAAACTAACCATGACTTGTCAACCACGAGATTGATAAAACGATATTGCTGCCTGAACTATAATGGTACGAAACGTCATGACATTAACGTTAAATCACCCCATCTCTCCATGCGTGTTTATACTGTGTGTTCTTCTGCCAACACAGGAGATTGATGATAACGTGATCAGTCCAGAGAAGGCAGAGGAGGTGAAACTGAAGACCAGGTACCCTCATCTTGGAGCCAAGCCTGGGGGCTCTGACCTGCTCCGGAAACGCCTTCAGAAAGGGGTATGTGTTTTTTTTTTTCTTCTTCCGAGCCATTCATTGTTTAATAGTCACATGTACAGGGTTGCACGTTTGATTGCAGGGTACATTGGACTCCCGAGTGGTGCAGTGGTCTAAGGATTTTTATCTCAGTGCTAGAGGCGTCACTACAGGCGCCCTGGTTCGAATCCAGGCTGTCTCACAACCGACCGTGATTGGGAGTCCCATAGGGCGGCGCACAATTGGCCCAGCGTCGTCCGAGTTTGGCCAGGGTAGGCCGTCATTGCAAATAAGAATTTGTTCTTAATTGACTTACCTAGTTAAAAGGTTAAATAAAAATACTCGTAGGCTCTGAGCTCCAACATGCAGCACTAAGTGAAATTAAAATAATTAAAATGGTCATTTAAAAAAACAAAAAAACAATAGAAATAGCACTGTCTGCATCATAACAACTGTAGCAGTGGTGAATACATGTTCATTGGGGTGGAGGCAGATTAAAGACTGTTGAGGGGGTGATGACCATAGAGGGAACAGCAGGCAGAGTAAAGACTGTTGATAGGGTGGGGGGGAATGACCATAGGGGGAACAGCATGATCATTGAGGGGTTGTAGGGACCAAGTTAAATAAATACAATAAAAAATGTCTAATAAATCAATTATGTGTGTGTATAACAACTGCAACAGTGATGAATGTCGTTGGGGTGGGGACAGAGTAAAAGTCAGTTGTGGGGAAGTGTCCATAGGGGGTGCAGCATGTAAGGTAAGTGACTTGAATGGGTGTGGGGGGGGGAATTCTCAAGCTGTCCCTCATACCATCACGGTCACCAAATCATCCCCAGCTTACAATTGGCTCATTCATCCCCCTCCTCTCCCCTATAACTATTCCCCAGGTCGTTGCTGTAAATGAGAATGTGTTCTCAGTCAACTTACCTGGTAAAATATATAATGTCCATAGGAGGGAGAAGCAGGTAGCTGACTAGTGGTGGCTATTCAGTAGTCTTTAGGGTAGAAACTATTAGCCAGTCTTCCAGTTTTTGCCATGATGCTCTTGTACTGCCTCCTTCTGAGTGATTGGAGCGGGGAGAAGAGGGCGTGGTTGGGGTCCCTGATGATCTTCTTGGCATTCCTGCCACACCTGGTGATGTAGGTGTCCTGTAGGGCAGGCAGTGTACACCCAATGGTGTGTTCGGCTGCACTTATCACCCTCTGAGGAGCCTTGCGGTCCACGGCCGAGGAGTTGCTGTACCAGGCTGTACCGACAGTAGGCTCTCGGTGGTGCTCCTATAGAACACTGAGGGTCCTAGGGGACAGGCCGAATATCTTCAACATCCTGAGGTTGAAGAGTCGCTGTTGTGCCATCTGCACCACGGTGTCTGTGTAGTTAGACTAGGTGACACATCTGTCTGTGCCCTTGAGCAAGGCACTTAATCCTAATTGCTTCGTTGAGGGAGAAGTTGTTTACCTGGCACCACGCAGTCAGAGAGCCTACAGGGAGGAGGTAGGCAGTCTCGTCGTTGTTGGTAATCAGGTCTACTACTGTCGTGTCGTCAGCAAACTTGATGATGGAGTTGGAACCGTGGGAGGCCACGCAGTCGTGAGTATACAGGAGGGGGCTGAGGACGCACCCTTGTGGGGCCCCCGTGTTGAGATTCAGTGTCGAGGAGATAATGTTGCCTACCTTCATCACCTGGGGGGTGGCCTGTCAGGAAGTCCAGGACCCAGTTGCATAGGGAGGAGTTCAGACCCTGGGCCATGAGCTTTGTAATGAGTTTATAGAACACTATGGTATTGACGGCCGAGCTGTAGTCAATGAACATCATCCTCACATATGCATTCCCTTTGTCCAGGTGGGTGACTGCAGCGTGCAGTGCAATGGCGATTGCGTTGTCCATGGATCTGTCAGGGCGGTAGGCAAATTGGAGAGGGTTGAGTGTGTCGGGGAGGTGATATGGTCTCTGACTAGCCTCTTGAAGCACTTCATGATGATGGAAGTGAGTTCTACAGGTCGGTAGTCATTCAGTTCTCTTTCTTGGGCACAGGGATGATAGTGGACATCTTGAAGCAGGTGGGTATAGAGGCCTGAGCTAGGGAGAGATGTCTGACAACAGCCAGCTAGTCTGCTCATGCTCTGAGGGCACGGCTAGGGATGCCGTCTGGGCCAGCAGCCTTGCAAGGGTTAACACGTTTGAGTGACATATATGTCCTCAGTGGAGACATATATGAGCGTGTAACCCACGTTGCCATCGGGTGCTCTCCTCTGCAGCTCAGGGTCATTGTGCTCGAATCGTGAGAAAAAGGTTTTAAGCTACTCTGGTAGGGTGGCGTTGGTGACCGCGATGTGGCTGGCTTTCTTAAGAGCCCCTGCCACATACTGCCTTGTGTCCGACCCACTGAATTGCTCCTCCACATTGTCCCTATACTTGTGTTTCGCCATCTTGATCGATCTGTGTAGGTCATATTTGTACAGTTTAACCAAACAATTGTCCCCGGTAACCTTGCCCTGTTTATAAGCAGCATCTGTCTCTTTCAGTTTTCCTGCAAGCCTGCTATCGATCCATATTTGTTGATTTGTGAATGTTTTGAAGACGCTATCGGTATCATGTCATGGAACACATTCCAGTCCATGTGATCAAAGCAGTCTTTGAGTGTGAATTCTGATTGGTCAGACCAACGATGTACAGACCTGACCATTGGAACTTCCCTCTTGATTTTTTTTTATTTCACCTTTATTTAACCAGGTAGGCCAGTTGAGAACAAGTCCTTTATTTAACCAGGTAGGCCAGTTGAGAACAAGTTCTCATTTACAACTGCGACCTATCCAAGATAAAGTAAAGCAGTGCGGTAAAAACAACAGAGTTGCACATAAACAAACGTACAGTCAATAACACAAAAAATCTATGTTCAGTATGTGCAAATGTAGAAGAGTAGGGAGGTAAGGCAATAAATAGGCCATAGAGGTGAAATAATTACAATTTAGCATTAACACTGGAGTGATCGATGTGCAAGTAGAGATACTGGGGTGGAAAAAAGCAAGAGGATAAATAACAATATGGGGATGAGGTAGTTGGGTGTGCTATTTACAGACTGGCTGTGTACAGGTTCAGTGGTCGGTAAGCTGCTCTGACAGCTGATGCTTAAAGTTAGAGAGGGAGATATAAGACTCCAGCTACAGTGATTTAAAAAAAAATTTTGCAATTCATTCCAGTCATTGGCAGCAGAGAACTGGAAGGAAAGGCGGCCAAAGGAAGTGTTGGCTTTGGGGATGACAATATATTATGCCCCTATGGTTGTGCCCTACAAACACTTTGGTAGCTGTAGATGCGCTGAACATGTAAACTATATTATTTTCACTTTACATTCCCCTACTTGCGCAGCAATGCATTTTGTTACGGAATCATTCTCGTGCTTTTATAGGCATCCATTTTTATTTTCTGGGAAAGAGAGTCAAACACAGACTTCTCTGAACCCAAAACACATTTTTAAAGGCTGTAATATGAATGTGATAAATCATAAAATTACCTTTTATTTTTTTTTATCACAATTCAGAGATGGCCTTTTGTATAGTCACTAGGAGGCAACGCAGTTCAATCTACTGTAGTCATGGCTACTAGACTGCGCTCACCTTACTGCTGACCCCCCGCCCACTCAGCAACGATGGTAGATTTTATGAAGTTTTTAGGTTCTCTGCTGTGTGCCTCTCCTCCATGTTGTCGGTATGTACTTCATGTCCCACTTCTCATCAATATGATGGCTTGTTGCAGTGATGTATGACAGCGTGTTCATAGATGTCCAACAATCTGTTGTTAATGCCACGTATTGTGTGAGAGCTCGCGCTTTGTCCATTGTACAATTTCTCTATCCGGGCCTTCGCATTTTTAAGACATGGCATCTTGTAGTCGTTCTAGATACAGTGCATTCAGAAAGTATTAACACCCCCTAAACCTTTACCATATTTTGTTACGTTACAGCCTTATTAAAAAATGTATTAGAATTTTATTTATTTAATCCATCTACACACTACTCCATAATGACAAAGCAAAAACAGTTTTTTAATACATTTTTGCAAATGTATATGAAAATAAACAGATACCTTATTTACATAAGTATTCAGCCCCTTTGCTATGAGACTCTAAATTGAGCTCAGGTGCATCCTGTTTCCATTGATCATCCTTGAGATGTTTCTACAACTTGATTGGAGTCCACCTGTGGTAAATTAAATTGATTGGACATGATTTGGAAAGGCAAACACCTCTCTATATAAGGTCCCACAGTTGACAGTGCTTGTCAGAGCACAGATCTGGGGAAGGGTACCAAAACATTTCTGCAGCATTGAAGGTGTCCAAGAACACAGTGGCCTCCATCATTCTTAAATGGAAGAAGTTTGGAACCACCAAGACTCTTGCTAGAGCTGGCCGATCGGCAAAACTGAGCAATCGGGGGAGAAGGGCCTTGGTCAGGGAGGTGACCAAGAACCCTATGGTCACTCTGACAGAGCTCCAAAGTTTCTCTGTGGAGATGGGAGAACCTTCCAGAAGGACAACCATCTCTGCAGCACTCCACCAATCAGACCTTTATGGTAGAGTGGCCAGATGGAAGCCACTCCTCAGTAAAAGGAACATGAAGGCCTGCTTGGAGTTTGCCAAAAGGCACCTAAAGGACTCTGAGACTGTGATAAACAAGATTCTCTGGTCTGATGAAACCAAGATTGAACTCCTTGTGACGGAATGCCAAGCGTCACATCTGGAGGAAACCTGGCACCATCCCTACGGTGAAGTGTGGTGGTGGCAGCATCGTGCTGTGGGGATGTTTTTCAGCAGCATGGACTGGGAGACTAGTCGGGATCGAGGGAAAGATGGCTTGAACCCAATCAAACAAGTCGGGAGAGACCTGAAAATAGCTGTTCAGCGACGCTTCCCATCCAACCTGACAGAGCTTGAGAGGATCTGCAGAGAAGAATGGGAGAAATTCCCCCAAAATACCCAAGAAGACTCAAGGCTGTAATTGCTGCCAAAAGGTGCTTCAACAAAGTACTGAGTAAAGCGTCTGAATGCTTATGTAAATGTTATCTTTTTTTATTTTATTTTTTACATTTGCAAGCATTTCTAAAAACATGTTTTTGCTTTGTCATTTTGGGGTGTTGTGTGTAGATTGATGGGGGGGAAACAATTTAATCCATTTTAGAATAAGGCTGTAACGTAACAAAATGTGGAATAAGTCAAGGGGTCTGATTACTTTCCGAATGCAGTGTATCTATCAGGGCATTGAAGCCCACATCCTCAACCATATCATATTACATATCAACTGCAATCATTTCTGTAGTCAGCGCTGTTATTTTCTCACTCTTTCCCTTATCGCACGTGACTCCCTTTTCAGCATTGCACCTGTAGCAATTACTGCCACTGTAGCAAAATTTCAACTCAAAGGTTTTAATTTCACCACCTTCTCATTTAACTTTTCAAGGTATTTCCATACAGGACTTCACTGCTGTTGTTTCCCTGTCTCACTCAGCCATTTTTTCCCAACTGTTAATGACGATGACGTGCAGAGCGCTTTTATATCCGTGGCAAATAATTTTAAATATGCATATGTTCTCCTAACATAACTCCTCCTACTAATGTTACAGCATTGTTGCATTAGGTATTTAAATGTTTCCCTTTATGATGATCTGGACCTGTTAGTGGTAGTTTAGTAATAACTGCACTGTGAATTTCATTTTGGTTAAAAAAAATAAAAATGTTGGTTAGTGGATTTTTCTACATTTTAACAATCCCAATTTCGTTTTTTAAAGGTTCACATCCTTAGACCTGTACCATAGCTAATCTGTGTTTTTGTTTTGTGTCTCTACAGCAAAAGTTCTTTGACTCTGGGGACTACAACATGGCCAAGGCTAAGGTGAAGAACAAGCAGCAGCTGCCTGCAGTGACGCCGGCTGAGAAGGCAGAGATAACCGGGGACCACATCCCCACACCCCAGGACATCCCCCAGAGGAAGCCCTCTATCGTGGCTAGCAAACTGGCTGGCTGAGTGGGTTGATGGAACTAGGAACTTTGGAACTGTTTTGTTCTGTTACCATTCCATCGCTCGCTCGCTCTTGTTCTCTCTCTGAGCCGGTCTCAATTAGTTCCCTATGTCTACCGCTTGGCACTAACCCTTCAATGCATGCATATTTTGCTGGCCCTTCCACCATATTCCTCACATTTGTTTAAACATTGAAGAGGTAGGGGGGGGCCAAAGGGGAAGAGGTAGGGGGGCTCAAGGGGAATGGGGTGGGGCCTTTGGGAAGGGTTATGGCGCCAATGGGTTTGACCATGGAGAAGGGTTAGGGAGCCGTGGGTGGGGGGAGGAGCCATGGGGTAGGGAGCCAAGGATAGGGGTGTGGCCATGGAGAAGGGTTAGGGAGCCAATTACTACCTCTACTAGGCCTCTGTCTTCTGCCCCCTTTCTTTCATTCCTGCACCTTCTACATACAGTGCATTCAGGAAGTATTCAGACCACTTCCCTTTTTCCAGATTTTGTTATGTTACAGCCTTATTCTAAAATGGATTCAATAAAAAAAAAATGTCCTCATCAATCTACACCCAATACCCCATAATGACATCACAATACCCCATAATGACATCACAATACCCCATAATGACAGGGGGAAACAGGTTTATAGAACTTTTTGCAAATGTATATAAAAAAAAACGAAATACCTTATTTACATACGTAATGAGACTCATTACTCATGTATCCTGTTTCCATTGATCATCCTTGAGATGTTTCTACAACTTGATTGGAGTCCACCTGTGGTAAATTCAATTGATTGGACATGATTTGAAAGGCACACACCTGTCTATAAGGTCCCACAGTTGAAAGTGCATGTCAGAGCAAAAACCATGCCATGAGGTTGAAATAATTTTCTGGAGAGCTCCGAGACAGGATTGTGTCGAAGCACAGATCTGGGGAAGGGTACCAAAATTTCTGCAGCGTTGAAGGGCCCCAAGAACAGAGTGGCCTCCATCATTCTTAAATTGAAGAAGTTTGGAACCCGAGTGGCACAGCGGTCTAAGGCACTGCATCTCCATGCAAGAGGCGTCACTACAGTCCCTGGTTCGAATCCAGGCTGAATCACATCTGGCCGTGATTGGGAGTCCCATAGGGCAGCGCACAATTGGCACAGCGTCGTCCAGGTTTGGCCGGGGTAGGCCGTCATTGTAAATAAGAATTTGTTCTTATCTGACTTGCCTAGTTAAATAAAATTCCTAGGGCCACCTGGTCAAACTGAGCAATTGGGGGAGAAGGGCTTTGGTCAGGGAGGTGACCAAGAACCCGATGGTCACTCTGACAGCTCCAGAGTTCCTCGGTGGAGATGGGAAAACCTTCCAAAAGGACAACCATCTCTGCAGCACTCCACCAATCAGGCCTCTATGGTAGTGGCCAGACGGAAGCCACTCCTCAGTAAAAGGCACATGACAGACAGCCTGCTTGGAGTTTGCCTAAAGACTCACAGACCATCGGAAACAAGATTCTCTGGTCTGATGAAACCAAGATTGAACTCTTTGGCCTGAATGTCAAACGTCACGTCTGGTGTGGGGATGTTTTTCAGCGGCAGGGACTGGGAGACTAGCCAGATCGAGGGAAAGATGAACGGAGCAAAGTACAGAGATCCTTGATGAAAATCTGCTCCAGAGCGATCAGGACTTCAGACTGCGGCGAAGGTTCATCTTCCAACAGGACAACTACACTAAGCACACAGCTAAGACAACGCAGGAGTGGCTTCGGGACAAGTCTCTGAATGTCCTTGAGTGGCCCAGCCAGAGCCTGGACTTGAACCCAATCGAACATCTCTGGAGAGACCTGAAAATAGCTGTGCCGTAATGCTCCCAATCCAACCTGACAGAGCTTGAGAGGATCTGCAGAAAATGGGAGAAACTCCCCAAATACAGGTGTGCCAAGCTTGTAGCGTCATACCCAAGAGGACTGAAGGCTGTAATCGCTGCAAAAGGTGCCCCAACAAAGTACTGAGTAAAGGGTCTGAATACTTATATACATTTCTAAAAACCTATTTTTGCTTCGTCTTTATGGGGTATTGTGTGTAGATTGATCGGGGGTGGAAAACTATTTAATCCATTTTAGAATAAGGCTGTAATGTAACAAAATGCGGAAGAAGTTAAGTGGTCTGAAATACTTTCTGAATACGCTGTACAAATTCTAAAATGAAAATCAAGCAGAAATAATCTGGAGGAAAATTGCTGCCGGAGGATCACAGTCCTCGGATAGTGGTTTAAAATGAGAAGTTAAAATATATATTTTTGCAAAGTGTACTCCAGAGGGCCTAAATATCTACTGTGGTGACTGATTGAAACCGTATATAGCCTATCACCATGTATCTGAGAGGACAAAGTCAATATTTTAGACATGCTTTACCTTCTATATATTCCATTTGACATGTTAAATTATGAGGTAATATTATAGAACAATCTAATTTTATCCTTCTAATTACAATTCTGATCCCACCCCTGCCTTCATAGCCTGGTCACACATCTGTTTATGCTGTCTTGCCAGCGCCAACTCTTATGGGCCAAACCAGCACAAACGGATCTGGGACCATCAGGCTATGCCCTCTTCCTCTCCAATGTCCGACGCTATGTTCTTTGTTCTGATATGTTGATTGAAAATAGCCTGTGTCACGCAGTAGCTGTTGTTAGCTAGCTAGTCATGTTCCAATGAATATTTGCAGCATTGGCTCGCCTATAGTCCTTAAAAGGCTGCTGTTGTATATTATGAATGTATATATTGGGCTCCCGAGTGGCGCAGCGGTCTAAGGCACTGCATTTCAGTGCTAGAGGCGTCACTGCAGACACCCTGGTTCGAATCCAGGCTGTATCACAACCGGCTGTGATTGGGAGTCCCATAGAGCGGCGCACAATTGGCCCAGCGTCGTCCGGGTTCGATTTTGGCCAGGATAGGCCGTCATTGTAAATAAGAATTTGTTCTTAACTGACTTGCCTAGTTAAATAAAATAAAAAGCAATGCATCTCTTAACAGTTATGAGCCGTAGTTTTCTCTTGGGCAATATTTGCTCATTCACTCCAGTGAGAGAATCTCTGCTTGTGTCTAAAATGGCACCCTATTCCCTATATATAGGCCCTGGTCAAAAGTAGTGCACTACATAGAGAATAAGATGCCCTTCTCAGACGACCTCTGAACCTAGCCCAGGAATGCCTGCCTGCCACTATCTGATACTCAAGTCATTTAGGTTTAATCGTCAAGCAACTCACTTAAATGAAATGTTGGTCTGAAGGGTGTGCATGTGCATTGACTTGTCACATTATGCCATTTTTTTGTTTTGTAAATAAACTAGTTTTGCACAATAGCTTTGTCTGGACTTTGCCTTTTTTTTAAATGTTTTTTATTCACAATTTTTACTTATGCTTTTTGCTTTTACACTAGCTATAATACAACTATGTCAACAAGCTTCGTTCTTTTAATATGCATGTTGATTCATCCAGTAACTCACACTGTTGGCTGTTTTTCTAAACCAAACTGTTCAAATGTAATGGAATCTTCATAGTCCAAAAGGGTTGATTGATTTTATCTACTTGACACATTTGTACTTAGACAAATCTGGGCCATATTTTTTTGATAACATCACTACGTAAATATAGTTGTTTTCAGTAGCGATCTGTCATTTAGGGCAGAGCCCCACCTGTTTAGCATGTTATCTTGGCATTAATAAATGTCCCATCAGTTTGCAAACAATTAAAAAAAATAAAACGAATCATTGAGTTCAATAAAGCCGCATACAAACATGGTGTCTTTTTTGCTTTCTTGAGTAAGGCAGCTCCAAAATGCAGGTGTTTCAGTCTAGCTCAGTGCTTTCTGTGGTGGGGCAGCCAGTGGAAAATACGGAGCGTAGGGGTTGGTGATGTTGTCTAGTTACGCCGTGATTGGTTCAGTGTTCTGTCACTCATGGGGACACTAAGTCACCGCCAAATCTAACGGTAGAGATCGAAAATTCAAGCCCCTTGGATACTGCCGTAGAGTTACATTAAAAGTGCCCATCCAAGAAGGCTCAAGGTCATTGGCCACAGATAAAATGACGTCAAATGACATTTTATCTACGCTAGCTTTGATTGGACTGATCATGTCAACATCATACTTTCAAAATCTTTGCTAGCAAGCTAGCAGTCATCATTATGGATCACGTCATCAGTGATCTTCAGTTTTTTTTCAAAGTTCCCAGTTGTCTTGAAAGCACCATAAATCCAGAGAATGACAGTTTGATGACAAAGTTTGATGACAAAATTTGCCCATGAAGGTCCGCCACGCCCCCTTCCTGTTCAAGTGAGCACAGCACAACAAGGTGAGTCCAAAAATGTAATATACGCTGCTGCATAAATGATGTAATATGCCAGGGAGATATGTATACTGTAGCTAAGAAAGTAATACTAAGTGTATGATGTGTAGTAAGCTGTTAGTAGCCCTTGTGCCTCACCATAATAATTTGGTGTATTTCCCCTCTTAATTTGGCCTACTGTTCTGACTTGGTGGTGCACATGTATCCTATAACCTGTTTTAGAAGAATGTAATCGTTGAATATTGTCAGAGCTTTCATTGTTTGCTTATATGCCCCCTTTATTTATCCTACGGTTCTGACTTGGTGTACAGGGAGAACACTGTAAGAACGGCCCATGTTCTGAATTCTGTCGCTGTACATTTTAAAAAGTGCTGAACAAGTAGTTATATTGACTATGTCCGTCCTAGCTCGCTCATTAATGTCTTAATTGAAATTACGGATTGCCTCTTATCTGCTTGTCGTCCTCGTATGCCATAGTTTGTACATCTCAATTGTCAGTAGAAACCACATTTTGACTAAGCATGTCAGCCATATCAGCTGTTTTTTTTAAAGGCAGTAAATAAAGCTGACTGAACTGTTTCACTGCCAGACGACAGGGCTCTGCTGATAACCAGGTGTAACAGTGGTAAGGTGTTGGGACTCTGCTGTTGGGACAGTTTTATGTAGGCCCTAACAGTTTGAGGGCACCGTTTGTCACCGTTATAGTGCAATTAATGTATTGTTTAGTGTTGTGTAGTGGCATTGCTGGCATGCATCTCCCAATTTTTTTGTGAGGTTTGCCCCACCATGATTTACATGCTAAAATCGCCACTGGTTGTTTTTTGGCTTACATATTCATTTGTAGATGGTGAAAATTAGCAATACTTTTGATTGACATGACAATCAAATAGTCTGGCTCCACCTCCTCAGGGCACTGACGCTGCGAAATGGTGTCAGACGATGCTAACAAGCTTGTAGCTACCTACCTACAGTAAATTGTCAGACCGAAAACATGCAAGGAAACGTGATCAGGTGAAATTATGAAAGCGAATGGAAAGAAAAATACAGCTTAAAAAAAAATATATATATATATAAATAAAAAATATATAAAAATAAATAAAAATAACTAAAGGAAAATACATTTAAAAAAAATAATTATAAAAAAATAACAAACGACTGACTCAAAGACAGTACAGTGTGGTTTATAAACTGTGACTGACTGACATGAGACGCTTGCTGGTACCCGAAAATAACTTATTTTATTTCCCGATCACGGATAATTACAACAACAAAAAATATTCGGATCATAATCGTATCCAGAAAATGTCCCATATCCGTTAGGATATTATTTTTGTCCGACTACTCAGCACACCTCTGCTGAATGTATCTCACCGGGAAAGCATCCGAACGAGTCTCAGTATGTGTAGCCTCCATCTATCTGATGCTGTCTGGTCAAAAACAGTATGACACTGTTGTCGCCCATAGCATTAAATCCACGGGGAGTCAGCGAGCATTTTAGTTGTCACTGTATTAGACTAAGCATAGTTGGTTAGTCCGAAAATGTCGGAAACATTAACGTGCTTGTGTAAAGGATGTCACGCTGCTTGCACCACTGCCTTCGGATTTGTGCCATATACTTGCCGTGAACTCGTAACCTCTGCCTTGCTAGCACACGTGAAGAGTCCTACCACTGCTGCCCCCATGTGCTACACTTTGACCATGCAGCGGCTCACGGAACGATTTATACTTTGTGGACTTCACTGGACAATTTTGTGTTGATACAATGGTGTGGTCGAATTTCTTCTTCTTATTGTCTCAGCCTTTAGGCCTATATATATCACGCTGTCAAGGCATATGAACTAACAGGTTCTAGAGCAAACAACGTAATTATCACAACACATAGATTGTAATATGCCTTCCCTGGTGATGTGAGAGAGAGAGAGAGAGAAGAGAGAGAGAGAGAGAGAGAGAGAGAGAGAGAGAGAGAGAGAGAGAGAGAGAGAGAGAGAGAGAGAGAGAGAGAGAGAGAGAGAGAGAGAGAGAGAGAGAGAGAGAGAGAGAGAGAGAGAGAGAGAGAGAAAAGCGAATGATGCGTGCATATTGTAATGAAACAGCAAGGGAGCAGGCACACGCACTGTCGTGGATGCAAGGTCCGATCACTTCTGACACCAGTGTAATGAAACAGCAGGGAGCAGGTCTCGAACCCTCGACCGAAGTCCAGCGCCCTATCGATTGTGCCCCAAAAGCATGCTCATGCGGCAGACTCGATATCCGTGCTAATAAACTCAGGGTCGTTACAATATCTTCAATAGCAGGTGATTTTATCTTTGTCATTTTTGTATTAATTAAGGCAGTTATATACAATAACAAAAAAAGTGTGTGCCCTCAGGCCACTACTCTACTTCCACATATTTACAATGCAAAATCCACGTGTACGTGTGCGTAGAGTGCGTGTGTCTGTACCTGTGTGTGTGTTTCTTCACAGTCCCCGCAGTCATTTTGTGGGCTGAGCAAGTAGCCTATAAAGGGTTTATACAGACATTAGCAAGAGTGCGAATTACACCATGACGTTCGGGGCTGTCGCGTGCACTTCATTTTTTTTATATGGGCCTAATAATAAGCCGGAATTCAAACGGTAAAAAATATTTACTTTTTAATGAACACAACCAGTTATGATATTTTCATCGGATTGTCATCCAAATCACTTCAAAAAGTAGACTACCTGTGCATGTTCGTCTACTCCAAAACAATTCCAGCATCCAAACTGCATGTATACATGCGCCATTTGTTGAATGGAAAAAAAACTAAAATTCTAATGACGTTTAGCTATTGCTATTGATTAGGCCTACATTAATTGATGCGTCTTGCAGACACATTTAGGGTACTAAGGGGTAACTAGAACAATGTCTATTTGCTGACACCAAAAAAAGCAACATTTGGAAAATAATTAGTATGTGGATGAAGGTCGTGCTTAGACAAATAAACTATAAAGGGAAATAAATGGCTACAGTTAACACTTTCTTGACCCCCCCCCCCCCAAAAAAAAAAGAAAAATCGGTCTTCTCATGAGAACGTCTGTATCACCGGAAAGGTTTGGCCTACTAACTAATATGACCACTCTATAGAAAGGGGAGACTCTTACGAACACGATGGTTGTTCTCCATTTTGCTCTACGGGACTCGTCAGAAGTCGGTGTAACGCTGATGCAAGGGCGCATCCCCCCAAGTTCTGAAATTAAATGTTTGTTCCCCCACCAGTTTTATCATTGCACTGTGATACAAAAAAAAATGTCTTCGGTGTGCTTTAGGACCATGCGGCCGCCTCAGAGCGGTTGAATGGCTGTTTGGAGGTTTCAGGTTTGCTGCTGCTACTGTCTATCCTGTTGCCTAGTCACTTTACCCCTACCTATATTTCTATTTCTACATTTTTATTCAACCTTTATTTAACTAGGCATGTCAGTTAAGAACAAATTCTTATTTATAATGACGGCCTAACCAAAAGGCAAAAGGCCTGCATCAACGGCATCAACGGGAGATGGGATTAAAAATAATACATATATATAAATATTGGACAAAACACACATCACCACAAGAGAGACAACACTACATAAAGAGAGACCTAAGACGACAACATAACAAGGCAGCAACACATGACAACACAGCATGGTAGCAACACAACATGACAACACAGCATGGTAGCAACACAACATGACAACACAGCATGGTAGCAACACAACATGACAACAACATGATAGCAGCACAAAACATGGTACAAACATTATTGGGCACAGACAACAGCACAAAGGGCAAGAAGGTAGAGACAACAATATATCACGCAAAGCAGCCACAACTGTCAGTAAGAGTCTCCATGATTGAGTCATTGAATGAGGAGTCCAGTTTGAGTGTTTGTTGCAGCTCGTTCCAGTCACTAGCTGCAGCGAACAGAAAAGAGGAGTGACCCAGGGATGTGTGTGCTTTGGGGAACTTTAACAGAATGTGACTGGCAGAACGGGTGTTGTATGTGGAGGATGAGGGCTGCAGTAGATCTCACATAGGGGGGAGTGAGGCCTAAGTGTTTTATAAATAAGCATCAACCAGTGGGTCTTGCGACGGGTATACAGAGATGATCAGTTTACAGAGGAGTATAGAGTGCAGTGATGTGTCCTATAAGGAGCATTGGTGGCCGAATTGTGAAGAACATCTAGCCGCTCGAGAGCATCCTTACCTGCCGATCTATAAATGATGTCTCCGTAATCTAGGATTGTCATCTGAATCAGGGTTAGTTTGGCAGCTGCTGAGTTATTCTGACACTGTTGTCCTCAGGCCCCCCCCAGGCAGTGGAGAATATCCAGATACCAAGCTCTCTCAACCTAGGGTTCCTCACATAGGTCTAAACCCTTCTGGGAGGGTATCCGGGAAGGTTTGTCTTGATTTAGGGTTTATTTTTGTTTCCTTCATTATTTATATTTCTGTTTTGATACATCCACTTAGGTTTTTTTTGGTGTGTCCATTCTGTTTAAATGCATGTATGTTAAAAAGGGAGTGAGTTCACCAATCTGATTGTTAACTTGGGCACATGATTATTTTTAACCACAATAAAACCTATTTGAAACATAGTGCGTCACAGTGGTTGTTTTAGTTACTCATGACTTTAATTCAATAAATTTGTTTGTGTTTGTCGACCATGCGGCAGGTAGTCTAGTGGTTGGAGCGTTGGACTAGTAACCGGAAGGTTTCGAGATCGAATCCCTGAGCTGACAAGGTACAAATCTGTCCTTCTGCCCCTGAACAAGGCCGTCATTGAAATTAAGAATTCGTTCTTAACTGACTTGCCTACTTAAATAAAGGTAACATTTGTAAAAAATGACACGTCACCTTAAACAGTGTTTTCTCATGCACCTTTATATTGTGGGTTTGCAGTTGGATATAAAATATGGTGAACGTTATTTGGAAATACAATTTAAATAAATATGCTATAAATACTGAGATCAACTTTTTTTAAAGTGGTGCTTAAGACACGCGTGATGGATTATTATCACACAACCACGTACTATGAAAAAGTTTGGGAGAAATGTAGGCTTCATTTGCGTCTGTGTCCCATGCCCTGAGGAAACGCAAGGCGCATGCGCCGTAGAATCACCCTCACAATTTAAAGCTCGCGGCGGTATAATGTATCCTGTTTATATTATCGTCTTGAGTCTTTGTTCAAATGAACACGCCTGTAAATCTGCTGTCACAAGACTGATGGGCGGGACGAGCAAGACAATGTCCACCTCACCTGAGGAAGTTGTCTACTTTCACAAATCGTTCTGCACCGGCGCACTGGGCTTCAATATGTTGTGGACATAAGGAACCTCATGTTGACAATAAAGGGATGTACAGTATCGATTCGCACTTGACTGTATATAAATATGTTGTAGGCTAAACGCACGGATTATTATGCGTTACCATGGCTTTGTCGGAACTCTATACGAAGGTGAGGAAATTATATGAAAGAAAAAGTGATAACGTGTTTTTAACTCATTTAATCTTCCTACAGAATCTCCATCGCTTTGTTGACACACCTGTTCAAAATGGTGACAGATTCATTTTACACTATACTCTGCTTTCGGTTGAGCGTCTGTTAAACGAATGAATGACCGGCATTTTTAATTCTACATGATGACAATAAAACCCGCATGAAATCCATTACAACTGACGTATGGCACAGTACACACTGTAATGATGACGTCACGTAAACCTTGGGAGAGTTTGGGATATTATTATGGTAAATTAGCTTCACACTTCTCTTTGTTGGACATCTTGAAAATAATACATTGCAAATGCATTACAAACAACTAATACATGACAAAGATGGTGTTACATAATGTAGCCAGTTTGTAGGCTACTGTAATTGTATTTAGCAATTGAAAGGGAATGGGTCACATAAATGTCACATGACATAGAAATGCAAATTCATGCATTAATTAATTTTCTCCTTCAGTACAACAGAGTGTGGATACCGGATGCAGAGCATGTCTGGAAGTCAGCAGAGATCCTGAGAGACTTCAAACCTGGAGATGATACTTTAAAACTGCAGCTTGAGGATGGCACTGTAAGTACTGAACACAGAGACTATTAACTATAGATTATACAGTGCTCTGTCTGCACTGAACACAGAGACTATTAACTATAGACTATACAGTGCTCTGTCTGCACTGTAAGGAACACAGAGACTATTAACTATAGACTATACAGTTCTCTGTCTGCACTGTAAGTACTGAACACAGAGACTATGAACTATAGATTATACAGTACTCTGTCTGCACTGTACTGTATGTGCGATCTCAGTCAGAATGGCGATATACTCTTGCATTATAATTCATTTATTGGGAGAATCTTTAATTTATCTCTGAACTCATTACTTTCATTTACATTTTTTTTTTTTACATTTTAGTAATTTAGCAGACACTCTTATCCAGAGCAACTTACAGTAGTGAATGCATACATTTCATACAATTTCATACATTTTTCTTTTCTGTGCTGGCCCCCCGTGGGAATCGAACCCACAACCCTGGCATTGCAAACACCATGCTCTACCAACTGAGCTACAGGGAAGGCTTTCACACATCTTCTATCTGTCAGTGACAAGAGTAGGAATTGTGAAAGGCCTAAAAGTCAGCATTTCAACATGTTTTTTTTAGTCCAGGACCAGGCTTAGTCTATGTCTGGGAAACTGTCCATAGACCCTTTACATCTCCAGTATCACACTGTTTTTTTTCCTCTGTAGGAGATGGTGTACCCCCTGGACAAATCCAGTCCTAAGCTCCCTCACCTCCGCAACCCTGATATCCTGGTGGGAGAGAATGATCTGACAGCTCTCAGCTATCTCCACGAGCCTGCCGTACTACACAATCTCAAAGTGCGCTTCGTGGA
This sequence comes from Salmo trutta, assembly GCF_901001165.1. Lineage (NCBI taxonomy): Eukaryota > Metazoa > Chordata > Actinopteri > Salmoniformes > Salmonidae > Salmo > Salmo trutta. The sequence continues at coordinate 65,642,944 of NC_042960.1, forward strand.
GTCCAACATTATCTACAGCTACTGTGGTACTAAAAAGGAAATGTTTCCCCAGCTGTCTAATGAGGCATCTTTGTTTTACCGTTCGTCTGCTGTCTTTACTGAACGTAGAGAGGGAACTGGAAATGTCATGTCTGGGGGATGAGTTGTGGTTTGGCGTTTGTGTAAAATGCCCATGCCGAGTTGTGAAAAGTAGTATTCTTCTCGGAGTATAATACACCTATTGTATTGTATTGTATTGCATTTTATTGTATTATATGGTATTTTATTGTATTGTATTGTATTGTATTATATTCTATTGTATTCTATTGTATTCTATTCTTTGCTATTCTATTATATTCTCTTATATTCTATTATATTCTATTCAAATCAAATCAAATTTATTTCTATAGCCCTTCTTACATCAGCTGATATCTCAAAGTGCTGTACAGAAACCCAGCCTAAAACCCCAAACAGCAAGCAATGCAGGTGTAGAAGCACGGTGGCTAGGAAAAACTCCCTAGAAAGGCCAAAACCTAGGAAGAAACCTAGAGAGGAACCAAGCTATGAGGGGTGGCATTCTATTCTGTTCTATTGTGTTCTATTATATTCTGTTGTATTCTATTCTATTGTATTCTATTATATTCTGTTGTATTGTATTGTATTCTATTGAATTCTATTCTATTATATTCTATTGTATTATATAGCATTCTATTGTATTCTATTGTAGTATATTCTGTTGTATCCTTTTGTATTCTATTGTATTCTATTGTATTATCTTATATTCTGTTGTATTCTATGCTATTCTATTGTATTCTATTATATTCTATTGTATTCTATTATATTCTATTGTATTCTATGCTATTCTATTGTATTCTATTTTATTATATTGTATTCTATGCTATTCTATTGTATTCTATGCTATTCTATTGTATTATATTCTATTCTATTGTAGTCTAGTGTATTCTATTGTATTGTATTATATTCTATTGTATTCTATTCTGTTGTATTATATTATGCTATATTGTAGTCTAGTGTATTCTATTGTATTGTATTATATTCTATTGTATTCTATTGTATTCTATTATATTATGCTATATTCTATTATATTCTGTCAAATCAAATCAAATTGTATTTGTCACATGAGCCGAATACAACAGGTTATATTGTATATTAGAAAGATACTATGTGAAAGCAAGTAGGATAACTCTGACTGTACTGTATGCCCTGATAGTTTCCTTCACTCCCTTTCAGGAATCATCCTGGTGGCTGTCAACCCATACAAGCAGCTTCACATCTATGGAGATGCAGTCATTCAGGCGTACTCTGGACAGAACATGGGAGCTATGGACCCTCACATATTCGCTGTGGCAGAGGAGGCTTACAAACAGATGGCCAGGTAAGAATGAGACAGACTGTCCCCGGGGGGGGGCTGGTTTTGTGGTAGTGATGCCGTCCCCCGGACCAACGCTATGCTCCTGGAGACAGCGGTTCAATCCCTGAGCCCCCCCCCCCACTAACTTCCTATTCTATAGCCTTTAATCTATCTTACCATCATACATTTTTGCCCTTTGGGCCTATCTGTCAATAGAACTTCTCCTTAAAATGAGATCAACTGTCCAATGTTACACAAATGAGAAGCAACGAGTGTGACTATTCTATATATTCCTACTCAGATACATACATCTTTCTTTCTCAGGAACAATAAGAACCAGTCTATTATAGTGAGTGGTGAGTCTGGAGCTGGAAAGACTGTGTCTGCTAGGTATGTCATGAGGTACTTCGCTATGGTTAGCAAGTCTAGCAGCAAAACACGCGTGGAAGACAAAGTTCTGGCATCCAATCCAATAACTGAGGTATGTTTTTGGAATCCACGAGTCCTAGCAGTGAGTCCACGTTACGTGTAACCTCACAGTATGTCAATGAGTAATCTTAGGTAATCTGTGGATTTGATAATCTGTCGATAAAGAAAAGAAAGGCTCACAGTTCTAACGTGATAATCGGACAGATCATGTCCGGTGTGCCACAGAGTGTTCGAGGCACAGATTGGCCTCATCAGCCACCGTACTTCCCATAAATTTTAATCTACAATGTGTGTTGATTATCATCAACTACGTATGTAACCTGTGTTTTTTGTTGTTGTCAGGCTATAGGAAATGCCAAGACGACCAGGAACGACAACAGCAGTCGCTTTGGGAAGTACACAGAGATCAGCTTCGACAGGAGATATCAGATCATCGGGGCCAACATGAGGACGTATCTCCTGGAGAAATCTAGAGTGGTTTCCCAGGTCATACGTCACACACTTGATTCTCTGATTATATGTGGGGTTGTTAAGCTACCGTATAGTTGGGTCATGTTTAAAATTATCAAGGCTTCAGTGAATCATTCTAGCTTGGTTCCAGATCCGTTTGTGTTGTCTTGCCATCTCCTTGCCATGACAACGACCATAGGAGTTGGCAAGACGACACAAACAGATCTGGGACCAGGCCATCAGACAGTAATACCACATTTTACTTTTCAGTCAGAGAACGAGAGAAACTACCACATCTTCTACCAGATGTGTGCCTGTGCAGAGCAATCTGAGTTCAAGAGCCTGAGATTGTGTGAGTTTCATTGAACCATTCTTTTCTAAAGGTTATTCTCATTGAGGGTTAGACCTGTGTAGTGACTGGAGAAAGAAGGAACAGTCCACTGTTACTGTATTTACACGATAGGCGCATCATACAGCCATAAATAGTCCATGAATGTCATCATCTTATTTATTTAATCTTTATTGAATCAGGTGAGTCAGTTAAGGACTCTTATTGTGTGTGTCCAGTGAGTGCAGATGAGTTCAGGTACACCTGCATGGGCGGGGAGACAGGTATCGAGGGGGTGGACGACAGGAAGGACATGGAAGAGACGCGCAGGACCTTCTCGCTGTTGGGTAAGAGTCATCACTTTGTTCATCCCTCTTTAGGTCAACATACTGCTGTGTGAAGCAAGATCAAGTTTTATTACACATATGTATACACAGTGGTGGAAAAAGTACACAATTGAGTCAAAGTAAACATACGTTAATAGAAATTTACTCAAGTAAAAGTGAAAGTCACCCAGTTAAATACTACTTGAGTAAAAGTCTAAAAGTATTTGGTTTTAAATATAGTTAAGTATCAAAAGATAATGGTATTTGCTAAAGTATACTTAAGTATCAAAGGTAAAAGCAAAAGTATAAATAATTTCAAATTTCTTATATTAAGCAAACCAGACAGCAGAATTTCTTGTTATTTACATTTACAGACAGCCAGGGGCATGCTCCAACACTCAGACATCATTTATAAACGAAACACTTGTGTTTAGTGAGTCTGCCAGATCAGAGGCAGTAGGGATGACCAGGGATGTTCTCTTGATAAGTGTGTGAATTGGACAGTTTTTCTGTCCTGCTAAGTATTCAAAATGTAACGAGTACTTTTGGGCTGTCAGGAAAAATGTATGGAGTAGAAAGTACATTATTTTCTTTAGGAATGTAGTGAAGTAAAAGGAAAAGTTGTCAAAAATATAAATAGTAAAGTACAGATATCAAAAAAAAAAAAAAACTTAAGTAGTACTTTAAAGTATTTATACTTAAGTACTTTACACCACTGTATGTACAGGATGCACATGGTGTACATAGTCCAATGAAATGCACACTTGCAGATTCCCTCTCGATAATTAAACAACAAGTAAGACATAATAAAAGATAAGAATAAACAATACAATTATATTGAAGTCCTACATAAGGACATATTCATAACATGTTGTCGCTACATAAGGACATATTCATAACATGTGGTCGCTACATAAGGACACATTCATAACATGTTGTTGCTACATAAGGACACATTCATAACGCGGTTTCTACATAAGTGTTTATCGAATCCTTATGAATGTGTTATGTCCTTATGTAGGTACGTCTGCAGGATACTGTCTCATCCTCCTGTCCTCTGTCCTATTGTAGGGTTAACGGAGGACTTCCAGTTATGTCTTTATGTAGGGACATCTGCAGGATACTGTCTCATCCTCCTGTCCTCTGTCCTATTGTAGGGTTAACGGAGGACTTCCAGTTATGTCCTTATGTAGGTACGTCTTCAGGATACTGTCTCACCCTCCTGTCCTCTGTCCTATTGTAGGGTTAACGGAGGACTTCCAGTCAGACGTGTTCAAGGTGCTGGCTGGGATTCTACACCTGGGGAATGTAGAGATCAGAAACGTTGGATCAGACAGATCATCAGTTAGTGTATGCAGTACTCAGATTTTACTTTGGTTTAAGTTTTACTAAGGGTTTGACTTGAGCTAGACTGACTACTTCAGATAAGATTGATCATATTAGTAATGGTCCTTCGAGCCAGATTAGGGCATCATATTTTACAGAATAATCTCTCTCTCTCTCTCTCTCTCTCTCTCTCTCTTTCTCTCTCTTTCTCTCTTTCTCTCTTTCTCTCTCTCTCTCTCTCTCTCTCTCTCTCTCTCTCTCTTTCTCTCTTTCTCTCTCTCTCTCTCTCTCTCTCTCTCCCTCTCTCTCTCCCTTTCAATTTAATTTAAGGGCTTTATTGGCATGGAAAACATATGTTAACATTGCCTAAGCAAGTGAAGTAGATAATAAACAAAAGTGAAATAAACAATACAAATTAACAGTAAACATGACACTCACAGAAGTTCTAAAATAATAAAGACATTTCAAATGTCATAATATGTCTATATACAGTGTTGTAACGATGTGCAAATAGTTAAAGTACAAAAGGGAAAATAAATAGACATAAATATGGGTTGTATTTACAATGGTCCCTCCCTCCCTCCCTTCAGTCCAGTGATCAACACCTAGCTGCTTTCTGTGACCTTCTCGGGGTCAGTCCTGATGGTGTTACCCGTTGGCTGTGCCATCGCAGGATAGCCATGGTGGCAGAGACGGTGGTGAAGCCGGTGCCCAGTGAACGGGCTGTGAACGCCAGAGATGCCCTCGCCAAGCAGATCTATGCCCACCTGTTCGACTGCGTCATCCAGAAGATCAATGCAGCCATGCAGGTGCCAGGGAAACAGCACTCCTTCATAGGAGTACTGGACATCTATGGGTAATTTGGATTCATGACATTACTGTACATTTCAGTTGTTTAGTTGTTTGTATATTCAACTATACAATCACATGTTGCGATCACGATCATTGCAAGTAAAAACTTCTTCAAAAATATATTAAACATGAAAATAAAAAACATGTCTGTTCTTTTTGGCTATTTATTCTCCTCCTCTCAGATTTGAAACATTTGACATCAACAGTTTTGAACAGTTTTGCATCAACTATGCCAATGAGAAGCTTCAGCAACAATTCAACTTGGTATGTAACCTCACCAAGTCCAACTTGGTATGTAACCTCACCAAGTCCAAGTCCAACTAGGTATGTAACCTCACCAAGTCCCAGTCCAACTAGGTATGTAACCTCACCAAGTCCAACTAGGTATGTAACCTCACCAAGTCCAACTAGGTATGTAACCTCACCAAGTCCCAGTCCAACTAGGTATGTAACCTCACCAAGTCCAACTTGGTATGTAACCTCACCAAGTCCCAGTCCAACTAGGTATGTAACCTCACCAAGTCCCAGTCCAACTTGGTATGTAACCTCACCAAGTCCCAGTCCAACTAGGTATGTAACCTCACCAAGTCCCAGTCCAACTAGGTATGTAACCTCACCAAGTCCAAGTCCAACTAGGTATGTAACCTCACCAAGTCCCAGTCCAACTTGGTATGTAACCTCACCAAGTCCAACTAGGTATGTAACCTCACCAAGTCCCAGTCCAACTTGGTATGTAACCTCACCAAGTCCAACTAGGTATGTAACCTCACCAAGTCCCAGTCCAACTAGGTATGTAACCTCACCAAGTCCCAGTCCAACTAGGTATGTAACCTCACCAAGTCCCAGTCCAACTAGGTATGTAACCTCACCAAGTCCCAGTCCAACTAGGTATGTAACCTCACCAAGTCCCAGTCCAACTAGGTATGTAACCTCACCAAGTCCAACTTGGTATGTAACCTCACCAAGTCCCAGTCCAACTAGGTATGTAACCTCACCAAGTCCCAGTCCAACTAGGTATGTAACCTCACCAAGTCCAAGTCCAACTAGGTATGTAACCTCACCAAGTCCAAGTCCAACTAGGTATGTAACCTCAACAAGTCCAACTTGGTATGTAACCTCACCAAGTCCAACTTAGTATGTAACCTCACCAAGTCCAACTTGGTATGTAACCTCACCAAGTCCAACTAGGTATGTAACCTCACCAAGTCCAACTAGGTATGTAACCTCACCAAGTCCAACTTAGTATGTAACCTCACCAAGTCCAAGTCCAACTTAGTATGTAACCTCACCAAGTCCAACTAGGTATGTAACCTCACCAAGTCCGAGTCCAACTAGGTATGTAACCTCACCAAGTCCAACTTGGTATGTAACCTCACCAAGTCCCAGTCCAACTAGGTATGTAACCTCACCAAGTCCCAGTCCAACTAGGTATGTAACCTCACCAAGTCCAAGTCCAACTAGGTATGTAACCTCACCAAGTCCAAGTCCAACTAGGTATGTAACCTCAACAAGTCCAACTTGGTATGTAACCTCACCAAGTCCAACTTAGTATGTAACCTCACCAAGTCCAACTTGGTATGTAACCTCACCAAGTCCAACTAGGTATGTAACCTCACCAAGTCCAACTAGGTATGTAACCTCACCAAGTCCAACTTAGTATGTAACCTCACCAAGTCCAAGTCCAACTTAGTATGTAACCTCACCAAGTCCAACTAGGTATGTAACCTCACCAAGTCCGAGTCCAACTAGGTATGCAACCTCACCAAGTCCAACTTAGTATGTAACCTCACCAAGTCCAACTAGGTATGTAACCTCACCAGGTCCAACTAGGTATGTAACCTCACCAAGTCCAACTAGGTATGTAACCTCACCAGGTCCAACTAGGTATGTAACCTCACCAAGTCCCAGTCCAACTAGGTATGTAACCTCAACAAGTCCAACTATATTTGCCGTACTGTATGTACTAAATACATTGGAATCTTACTCACTAGAGCTCTTACAACGAAAACAGCCGTATGGAAAGGTTGAAACAATAAAGATTTGAAAAAAATAAAAATGGTTTCCTCTCAGCATGTGTTCAAGCTGGAGCAGGACGAGTACATGAAAGAGGATATTCCCTGGACTCTGATAGACTTCTATGACAACCAGCCGGTCATTGACCTGATTGAAGCTAAGATGGGCATCCTGGACCTGCTGGATGAAGAATGTCTGGTGAGACCAATGATGTATATAACAAGGATGTTCATAGTTTTTTTTATGACAGGACAGTGGGGATGTAAAATGGATTATATACAAGGTGGAGGGTGTCTCTCACACACACACACACACACACACACACACACACACACACACACACACACACACACACACACACACACACACACACACACACACACACACACACACACACACACACACCCTTCACCGGAGACTTTATGCATTCCAGAGTCGGTAGCTCTACTACTAGGCCAGACCTGTTGTTATGTATTTCTAACACTGTTCATGTATATTGGAATCCATCTCTCTCGCTCCAGTTCCCCCAGGGTACAGATCAGAACTGGCTTCAGAAACTGTTTAACTACCAGGCTGACAACCTTCTGTTCGAGAAGCCCAGGATGTCCAACGAGGCCTTCATCATTCAACACTTTGCTGACAAGGTAAAATCACAGTCACAGACACTGTTGAGTTTTACTCTGGTAAAATCACAGTCACAGGCCCTTTGCGTTACTGTGGAACTCAGTAGGGTTGGACTGAATTCTATTTCAATTCAATCATTTCAGGAAGCAATTGTATTTTGAGTTTTATTTCCCGAATTGACTACATTTCAATGGAATTCAATGGAACCCAACCTTGCTTCTCGATTTTACATCAATGTATAATGTTTTTATAGTTCATAGTTATATTTTCAGGGATTTGTAAAGAAAATATATTTTCTAATAACTGATTTGAACAGTCTAGTACACCTGTTCACCAACACACACCTCAAATCTGTGGCTTTGCTTTGAAATGTGTTTTGTACCGTTACAGGTAGAATATCAATGCTGGGGTTTTCTAGAGAAGAACAGAGACACACTGTATGAAGAGCTGGTGGATACCATGAGAACCAGTAAGGTATTGTCTGCTGTTCCATTCCCATAGTGTTTATTAACACACTGTTGCATGCTTAGTACATTTATATTGTTGTTTAGTACGTGTACATAGAGTGGCAAGAAAATGTATGTGAACCCTTTGGAATTATCTGGATTTCTGCATACATTTTTCATACAATTTGATCTGATCTTCGTCTAAGTCACAACAATAGACAAACACAGTCTGCTTAAACTAATAACACACGAACAATTGTACGTTTTCATGTCTTTATTGAACACACCGTGTAAACATGTCTAGAAATGGCTAGTTAGTTAGCGGTGGTGCGCGCTAATAGCGTTTCAATCAGTGACGTCACTCGCTCTGAGACTTGAAGTAGGGTTTCCCCTTGCGTTGCAAGGGCCGCGGCTTTTGTGGCGCGATGGGTAACGATGCTTCGTGGGGTGTCAGTTGTTGATGTGTGCAAGGGTCCCTGGTTCGAGCCCAGGTTGGGGCGAAGAGAGGGACGGAACCTACACTGTTACACAAGTCAACAATTCTTAATCTTAGGTCTGATATCTCTTTTGTTCGAGACATGGTTCACATCAGGAAATGCTTCTTGTGAATTGCAAACTCAGATTTTGTGAGTGTTTTTTTATAGAGCAAGGCAGCTCTAACCAACTTCTCCAATCTCGTCTCATTGACTGGACTCCAGGTTAACTGACTCCAGACTCCAATTAGATTTTGGAGAAGTCATTTTCCCAACCTACACTGTGAATGTTTTAATGATGTATTCAATATAGACAAGAAAAATACAATAATTTGTGTGCTATTAGTTTAACACACTGTGTTTGTCTATTGTTGTGACTAAGATGAAGATCAGATCAAATGTTATGACCAATTTATGCAGAAATCCAGGTAATTCCAAAGAGTTCACATACTTTTTCTTGCCACTGTATATATGAATAAAGATTAAAATAAATCCTGATTTCTCTTTTCCCTTGTTTGACCCATACTGGACTGTTATGTTTGACTCCTACTCCTGAACTTTATCAGTTTCCTCTCCTGGCCAACTTCTTCCTGGAGGTGGAGCCAGCTGGTTTGGGCACTAAAGGCATCAAAGTGAGGCCTGCCCGGCCTGGGGTGAAACCAGCCAATAAGAACCACAGGACCACTGTGGGAGAGAAGGTAGGTGACCAACCATGTTTACATAGCTAAGAGGTACATAGCTAAGAGGTACATAGCTAAGAGGTACATAGCTAAGAGGTACATAGCTAAGAGGTACAAAGCTAAGAGGTACAGAGCTAAGAGGTACAGAGCTAAGAGGTACATAGCTAAGAGGAACATAGCTAAGAGGTACATAGCTAAGGTACATAGCTACTGCAACTCGCTGTTGGCTGGGCTCCCTGCCTGTGCCATTAAACCCCTACAACTCATCCAGAACGCCGCAGCCCGTCTGGTGTTCAACCTTCCCAAGTTCTCTCACGTCACCCCGCTCCTCCGCTCTCTCCACTGGCTTCCAGTTGAAGCTCGCATCCGCTACAAGACCATGGTGCTTGCCTACGGAGCTGTGAGGGGAACGGCACCTCCGTACCTTCAGGCTCTGATCAGTCCCTACACCCAAACGAGGGCACTGCGTTCATCCACCTCTGGCCTGCTCGCCTCCCTACCTCTGAGGAAGCACAGTTCCCGCTCAGCCCAGTCAAAACTGTTCGCTGCTCTGGCACCCCAATGGTGGAACAAGCTCCCTCACGACGCCAGGACAGCGGAGTCAATCACCACCTTCCAGAGACACCTGAAACCCCACCTCTTTAAGGAATACCTGGGATAGGATAAAGTAATCCTTCTAACCCCCCCTAAAAAGATTTAGATGCACGATTGTAAAGTGGTTGTTCCACTGGATATCATAAGGTGAATGCACCAATTTGTAAGTCGCTCTGGATAAGAGCGTCTGCTAAATGACTTAAATGTAAATGTAAATGCTAAGAGGTACGTAGTTAAGAGATTAGTGATTAGATACTATTTTAGTGACTGTACCCCATTTGCAATCATACGTGTGAAGATTAAAATATATTTAGCAACTCTCGGTAGTGGGACAATGGAAGTTTGCTTAAACAATATATTGTTAAAACACATTTCGCTGATTGTCTTCATCAGGGTTGTGTAATAATGGCATGTATAACAGGGTCTGTATATTGTGTAATGTTTTGTGTATCCCCTCTCTCTCTCTCTCTCTCTCTCTCTCCCTGTGTCTCTCTCTCTCGCTCTCTCCTCTCTCTCTCTCTCTCTCTCTCTCTCCTCTCTCTCTCTCTCTCTCTCTCCCTGTGTCTCTCTCTCTCTCTCTCTCTCTCTCTCTCCCTCTCTCCCTGTGTCTCTCTCTCTCCCTCTCTCCCTCTCTCTCTCTCCCTCTCTCTCTCTCTCTCTCCCTCTCTCCCTCTCTCTCTCTCTCTCTCTCGCTCTCTCTCTCTCTCTCTCTCCCTCTGTCTCTCTCTCTCTCTCTCTCCCTCCCTGTCTTTCCTTCCCTCTCTCTCCCTCCCTGACACTTGTGTAGTTCAGCAGTTCTCTGTACCTGCTGATGGAGACTCTGAACGCCACCACCCCTCACTACGTACGCTGCATCAAGCCCAATGAGAAAAAGATGCCGTTTGAGTAAGTAATCAACCAGGATATCTTGCTAAATGTGTAACATGGGCCTTAATGTATATTACAGTTTCATTCTGAAGTTTCCACTTTGTGTCATTCTGGACCTGGATATTAATAACCCTGAGTGTGCCATTATGTCTCGTCAGCTATGACTCAAAGCGGGTGGTCCAGCAGCTGAGGGCGTGTGGAGTCCTGGAGACCATTCACATCAGCGCTCAGAGCTACCCCTCCAGGTGTTACTGACCAGCATCCACACTTCCATACTTCAACAATAACACAACTCTATTTCAACAATAACACAACTCTACGGGCCAGTTTCCCGGATACAGAGGAATAATTCCTGAACTAAATGTTTTATAGAATCATTACATTTTGTATTGCGGGACTGGGCTTTTATCCGTGTCCAGGAAATCGTCCCTACAAGCTAAACCTTGTATTCACTTACTGTTTTTGATTGTCAGGTGGACGTACATAGAGTTCTACAGCCGGTACAGTATACTGATGAGTCAAGAGGAGCTGGTCCTCAACCACAAGAAACTGGCCTGTAAGACAGTGCTGCAGAGGCTAATTCAGGTGAGGGTGTTAGCCGATGTGTAGCTGGTTCAAATCGCAGTCCGACAGAGGAACATCTGGTGGGGATTGAATGAGCCGGCAATGGGAAAGTTTGTGGACTAAGTAAGGCACTTAACTCCTAAACTCCTCCAGGGGTGTTGCGCTGAATTTAATGATGTTGGTGTTTATAACCAGGTTGATCTGTTGATGTTTATAACCAGGTTGATCTGTTGGTGTTTATAACCAGGTTGATCTGTGGTGTTTATAACCAGGTTGATCTGTGGTGTTCATAACCAGGTTGATCTGTGGTGTTTATAACCAGGTTGATCTGTGGTGTTTATAACCAGGTTGATCTGTGGTGTTTATAACCAGGTTGATCTGTGGTGTTTATAACCAGGTTGATCTGTGGTGTTTATAACCAGGTTGATCTGTGGTGTTCATAACCAGGTTGATCTGTTGGTGTTTATTACCAGGTTGATCTGTGATGTTCATAACCAGGTTGATCTGTGGTGTTCATAACCAGGTTGATCTGTTGGTGTTTATAACCAGGTTGATCTGTGGTGTTTATAACCAGGTTGATCTGTGGTGTTTATAACCAGGTTGATCTGTTGGTGTTTAAAACCAGGTTGATCTGTGGTGTTAATAACCAGGTTGATCTGTTGGTGTTCATAACCAGGTTGATCTGTGGTGTTCATAACCAGGTTGATCTGTGGTGTTTATAACCAGGTTGATCTGTTGGTGTTTATAACCAGGTTGATCTGTGGTGTTCATAACCAGGTTGATCTGTTGGTGTTTATAACCAGGTCGATCTGTGGTGTTTATAACCAGGTTGATCTGTGGTGTTTATAACCAGGTTGATCTGTTGGTGTTCATAACCAGGTTGATCTGTGGTGTTTATAACCAGGTTGATCTGTTGGTGTTCATAACCAGGTTGATCTGTGGTGTTTATAACCAGGTTGATCTGTGGTGTTCATAACCAGGTTGATCTGTTGGTGTTTATAACCAGGTTGATCTGTGCTGTTCATAACCAGGTTGATCTGTTGGTGTTTATAACCAGGTCGATCTGTTGGTGTTCATAACCAGGTTGATCTGTTGGTGTTTATAACCAGGTTGATCTGTTGGTGTTCATAACCAGGTTGATCTGTTGGTGTTTATAACCAGGTTGATCTGTGGTGTTCATAACCAGGTTGATCTGTTGGTGTTTATAACCAGGTTGATCTGTTGGTGTTCATAACCAGGTTTATCTGTTGGTGTTTATAACCAGGTTGATCTGTGGTGTTTATAACCAGGTTGATCTGTGGTGTTTATAACCAGGTTGATCTGTGGTGTTTATAACCAGGTTGATCTGTTGGTGTTTATAACCAGGTTGATCTGTGGTGTTCATAACCAGGTTGATCTGTGGTGTTAATAACCAGGTTGATCTGTTGGTGTTCATAACCAGGTTGATCTGTGGTGTTCATAACCAGGTTGATCTGTTGGTGTTCATAACCAAGTTGATCTGTGGTGTTTATAACCAGGTTGATCTGTGGGGTTTATAACCAGGTTGATCTGTTGATGTTTATAACCAGGTTGATCTGTTGGTGTTCATAACCAGGTTGATCTGTTGGTGTTTATAACCAGGTTGATCTGTACTGATATGGGCTCTTGTCTGATGTCACCCACCTACCCTCCAGGACTCAGACCAGAACAAGTTTGGCCGGACCAAGATCTTCTTCCGAGCGGGTCAGGTGGCCTACCTGGAGAAGCTTCGATTGGACCGTCTCCGAAAGGCATGTCTGACCATCCAGAAGCACGTGAGGGGGTGGAGCCACAGGAGGAAGTTCCTACGCATGAGGGAGGCGGCCATCGTCCTCCAACAGTACGTCCGTGGACAGCGGCAGATATGGTGAGTGGGAATGTACATCTACTACGGCAGGCAGGTACTACTACAGCAGACAGGTACTACTACAGCAGGTACTACTACAGCAGACAGGTACTACTACAGCAGGTACTACTACAGCAGACAGGTACTACTACAGCAGGTACTACTACAGCAGACAGGTACTACTACAGCAGGTACTATTACAGCAGACAGGTACTACTACAGCAGGTACTACTACTACAGGTACTACTACAGCAGATAGGTACTACTACAGCAGACAGGTACTACTACAGCAGACAGGTACTACTACAGCAGACAGGTACTACTACAGCAGACAAGTACTACTACAGCAGACAGGTACTACTACAGCAGACAGGTACTACTACAGCAGGTACTACTACAGCAGACAGGTACTACTACAGCAGGTACTATTACAGCAGACAGGTACTACTACAGCAGACAGGTACTACTACAGCAGATACTATTACAGCAGACAGGTACTACTACAGCAAATAGGTACTACTACAGCAGACAGGTACAATTACAGCAGGTACTACTACTACTACAGGTACTACTACAGCAGGTACTATTACAGCAGACAGGTACTACTACAGCAGGTACTACTACAACAGGTACTACTACAGCAGATACTATTACAGCAGACAGGTACTACTACAGCAGATAGGTACTACTACAGCAGGTACTACTACAGCAGACAGGTACTACTACAGCAGACAGGTACTACTACAGCAGATACTACTACAGCAGACAGGTACTACTACAGCAGGTACTACTACAACAGGTACTATTACAGCAGACAGGTACTACTACAACAGGTACTACTACAGCAGACAGGTACTACTACAACAGGTACTACTACAGCAGACAGGTACTACTACAGTAGATACTACTACAGCAGACGGGTACTACTACAGTAGGTACTACTACAACAGGTACTACTACAGCAGATAGGTACTACTACAACAGGTACTACTACAGCAGACAGGTACTACTACAGTAGGTACTACTACAACAGGTACTACTACAGCAGATAGGTACTACTACAACAGGTACTATTACAGCAGACAGGTACTACTACAGCAGATACTACTACAGCAGATAGGTACTACTACAGCAGACAGGTACTACTACAACAGGTACTACTACAGCAGACAGGTACTACTACAGCAGGTACTACTACAGCAGACAGGTACTACTACAGCAGGTACTACTACAGCAGACAGGTACTACTACAGCAGGTACTACTACAGCAGACAGGTACTACTACAGCAGGTACTATTACAGCAGACAGGTACTACTACAGCAGGTACTACTACTACAGGTACTACTACAGCAGATAGGTACTACTACAGCAGACAGGTACTACTACAGCAGATAGGTACTACTACAGCAGACAGGTACTACTACAGCAGACAGGTACTACTACAGCAGACAGGTACTACTACAGCAGACAGGTACTACTACAGCAGACAGGTACTACTACAGCAGGTACTATTACAGCAGACAGGTACTACTACAGCAGACAGGTACTACTACAGCAGATACTATTACAGCAGACAGGTACTACTACAGCAGATAGGTACTACTACAGCAGACAGGTACAATTACAGCAGGTACTACTACTACTACAGGTACTACTACAGCAGGTACTATTACAGCAGACAGGTACTACTACAGCAGATACTACTACAGCAGACATGTACTACTACAGCAGGTACTACTACAACAGGTACTACTACAGCAGATACTATTACAGCAGACAGGTACTACTACAGCAGATAGGTACTACTACAGCAGGTACTACTACAGCAGACAGGTACTACTACAGCAGATACTACTACAGCAGACAGGTACTACTACAGCATGTACTACTACAACATGTACTACTACAGCAGATAGGTACTACTACAGCAGGTACTACTACAGCAGACAGGTACTACTACAGCAGACAGGTACTACTACAGCAGATACTACTACAGCAGACAGGTACTACTACAGCAGGTACTACTACAACAGGTACTACTACAGCAGATAGGTACTACTACAGCAGACAGGTACACCTACAGCAGGTACTACTACAGCAGGTACTATTACAGCAGACAGGTACTACTACAACAGGTACTACTACAGCAGACAGGTACTACTACAGTAGATACTACTACAGCAGACGGGTACTACTACAGTAGGTACTACTACAACATGTACTACTACAGCAGATAGGTACTACTACAACAGGTACTACTACAGCAGACGGGTACTACTACAGTAGGTACTACTACAACAGGTACTACTACAGCAGATAGGTACTACTACAACAGGTACTATTACAGCAGACAGGTACTACTACAGCAGATACTACTACAGCAGATAGGTACTACTACAGCAGACAGGTACTACTACAACAGGTACTACTACAGCAGACAGGTACTACTACAGCAGGTACTACTACAGCAGACAGGTACTACTACAGCAGATACTACTACAGCAGAAAGGTACTACTACAACATATACTACTACAGCAGACAGGTACTACTACAGCAGATACTATTACAGCAGACAGGTACTACTACAGCAGACAGGTACAATTACATCAGGTACTACTACTACAGCAGGTACTACTACTACAGCAGGTACTACTACAGCAGACAGGTACTACTACAGCAGGTACTATTACAGCAGACAGGTACTACTACAGCAGGTACTCTTACAGCAGACAGGTACTACTACAGCAGGTACTACTACAACAGGTACTACTACAGCAGGTACTACTACAGCAGATAGGTACTACTACAGCAGATAGGTACTACTACAGCAGACAGGTACTACTACAGCAGGTACTACTACAGCAGGTACTACTACAGCAGGTACTACTACATCAGACAGGTACTACTACAGCAGGTACTATTACAGCAGACAGGTACTACTACAGCAGGTACTACTACAACAGGTACTACTACATCAGACAGGTACTACTACAGCAGATAGGTACTACTACAGCAGACAGGTACTACTACAGCAGGTACTACTACAGCAGGTACTACTACAGCAGGTACTACTACATCAGACAGGTACTACTACAGCAGACAGGTACTACTACAGCAGGTACTGCTACATCAGACAGGTACTACTACAGCAGGTACTATTACAGCAGACAGGTACTACTACAGCAGGTACTATTACAGCAGACAGGTACTACTACAGCAGGTACTACTACAACAGGTACTACTACAGCAGGTACTAATACATCACCTTAGTTATCACATGCTGTGATGCATAGACTGTAGTTGTTGTTATGGTTTCCCTCCTCTTCCTCCTCTTCATCTTCCTCCTCTACAGAAACAGGCCGGCTTCATGTCATGCCTATAGCACATGGGAATTTTGGGATCAGTATAGCAATGATCTCGATCGTCTCTCTGTCTCTCCAGTAAAACGGTGACGGCTGCAGCGTTGAAGCAAGGCTGGGCTGCTGTGGTCATTCAGAGGTACTGGAGAAGTTATCTGACCAGACTGATCTATAGAATGGTTCGTTCCTCCTCTATCATCATCCAAGCCTTCACTAGAGGCTGGATAGCCAGGAAACACTACAAAAAGGTATTGTGCCTTAATCTCAATTGATTTTATATGACTGTGTCAATCTACAAACATTTGTTGAGTGTTGTATGTGTGCGTCTGTCTCCGTGTCTGCATGCGTCTGTGTATTTGTGTGTGTAACACCTCTCAGATGGTGGAGGTGCAGAAAGCCCTGGTGTTGCAGAAGTATGCCCGGGCTTGGCTCGCCAGGAGACGCTTCCAGAGCCTGCGCCGCCTGGTACATAACGTACAGCTCTCCTACAGGTGCCAGCAGCTCAGGAAGAAACTGGAAGATCAGGTAAAAATTGCCCCGACACCGGTACTGACTGAACGTCCCCTAGACTAGGGTTGTGTTCTGTAGGTACAAAAGAAGAAAATACTTTTAAACGGTGTGAAACAAACACGGAGGTACTATCTGTATTAGTCCAATCAGAAACACCAATTTTTGTTTTTCATTTCAAAATGTTTTGAAACGTTTTCTCTTGCGTGCCCTTATGGACATGACCCAGTACTGACCTATGTTTGATTGATGCCCTGCTGTATGTCTCCCGAGGCCAAAGAGAACCGTGGGCAGTTGGAGAGGCTGACAGGTCTGGCCGGTGCTCACGCCCAAGGTCTAGACAAGCTGCGCTGTCTGGAGGCCCAGCTGGGGAAATCAGCCACTGAGAAGGCTTCGCTAGAGGAGCGAGAGAAGAAGAGCAGGGAGGATGCCACGAAGACGATAGCTCAGCTTCAAGAGGAAAAAGACAAATTAATCGTTGAAAAGCAGAACTTGGAAAAGAAGCTTGCAGATTCAGCAACAGAGATGAAAGGTGATGGCTCAGATTGTTTAGAGAGGACATGATGGCTCAGATTGTTTAGAGAGGACATGATGGCTCAGATTGTTTAGAGAGGACATGATGGCTCAGATTGTTTAGAGAGGACATGATGGCTCAGATTGTTTAGAGAGGACATGATGGCTCAGATTGTTTAGAGAGGACATGATGGCTCAGATTGTTTAGAGAGGACATGATGGCTCAGATTGTTTAGAGAGGACATGATGGCTCAGATTGTTTAGAGGACATGATGGCTCAGATTGTTCTATCCTCTTTTTAAACCTCATAAAAGTGTGGTCTGTGGTTTAGATCAGGATTGCACTGACATACAGTATATAGTCAATCATTTTACACTGTGATTCACTTCTTTCATTTCCAGACAGCTTTGATCAAATCAAGACAACTCTGAAAGAAGATCTGGAACGAGAAGAAAGATTGAGGAAGTAAGAGTTGCTTCATGTACCTATACTTTATTCAGACTTCTGAGCCGAGCCGAGCTAAACCAAGCCAAGCTGTACTGGGCTGACCTGGTTACACATCCACCATAGTAGCAGGACCAGTTCTGGTCAGAACAATGTGAAGGGGGAATATCTGAGCCAGTACAGTCAGCAGCAGTACAGTATGGTTCAGGTCCAGTACAGTATGGTTCAGATCAGCACCAGTACAGTATGGTTCAGGTCCAGTCCAGTGTGGTTCAGATCAGCACCAGTACAGTATGGTTCAGGTCTAGTCCAGTATGGTTCAGGTCCAGTACAGTATGGTTCAGGTCCAGTCCAGTATGGTTCAGGTCAGCACCAGTCCAGTGTGGTTCAGGTCCAGTACAGTATGTTTCAGATCAGCACCAGTCCAGTATAGTTCAGGTCCAGTCCAGTATGGTTCAGGTCCAGTCCAGTATGGTTCAGGTCCAGTCCAGTGTGGTTCAGGTCCAGTCCAGTATGGTTCAGGTCCAGTCCAGTGTGGTTCAGGTCCAGTCCAGTGTGGTTCAGATCAGCACCAGTCCAGTATGGTTCAGGTCCAGTCCAGTATGGTTCAGGTTCAGTCCAGTATGGTTCAGGTCCAGTACAGTATGGTTCAGGTCAGCACCAGTCCAGTATGGTTCAGGTCCAGTCCAGTATGGTTCAGGTCAGCACCAGTACAGTATGGTTCAGGTCCAGTCCAGTCCAGTATGGTTCAGGTCAGCACCAGTCCAGTATGGTTCAGGTCAGCACCAGTCCAGTATGGTTCAGGTCCAGTCCAGTATGGTTCAGGTCCAGTCCAGTATGGTATGGTTCAGGTCCAGTCCAGTACAGTGTGGTTCAGGTCCAGTCCAGTGTGGTTCAGGTCCAGTACAGTGTGGTTCAGGTCCAGTACAGTATGGTTCAGGTCCAGTACAGTATGGTTCAGGTCCAGTCCAGTGTGGTTCAGGTCCAGTACAGTGTGGTTCAGGTCCAGTACAGTATGGTTCAGGTCCAGTACAGTATGGTTCAGGTCCAGTCCAGTATGGTTCAGGTCAGCACCAGTACAGTATGGTTCAGGTCCAGTCCAGTATGGTTCAGGTCCAGTACAGTATGGTTCAGGTCAGCACCAGTACAGTATGGTTCAGGTCCAGTCCAGTGTGGTTCAGGTCCAGTCCAGTGTGGTTCAGGTCCAGTACAGTGTGGTTCAGGTCCAGTACAGTATGGTTCAGGTCCAGTACAGTGTGGTTCAGGTCCAGTACAGTATGGTTCAGGTCCAGTACAGTATGGTTCAGGTCCAGTCCAGTGTGGTTCAGGTCCAGTACAGTGTGGTTCAGGTCCAGTACAGTATGGTTCAGGTCCAGTCCAGTATGGTTCAGGTCAGCACCAGTACAGTATGGTTCAGGTCCAGTCCAGTATGGTTCAGGTCCAGTACAGTATGGTTCAGGTCAGCACCAGTACAGTATGGTTCAGGTCCAGTACAGTATGGTTCAGGTCAGCACCAGTCCAGTATGGTTCAGGTCCAGTCCAGTATGGTTCAGGTCCAGTCCAGTATGGTTCAGGTCAGCACCAGTCCAGTATGGTTCAGGTCCAGTACAGTATGGTTCAGGTCCAGTCCAGTGTGGTTCAGCACCAGTCCAGTATGGTTCAGGTCCAGCACAGTATGGTTCAGGTCAGCAACAGTCCAGTATGGTTGAGGTTGGCACAATAGTGTGAAATGGGCACAAGATTGATCTAGTTTTGTTTCTCAGGATTGCAGAGAACAACCTTGAGCTGCAGAAGGAGGACCATGAGAAGGAGGTGGAGCTGCAGAAGGAGGACCATGAGAAGGAGATGGAGGTTCTGAGGGAGGAGAACAGGAGGCTGAAGGAGGAGAGAGTTGGCCTACAGAGACAGACAGAGGAAGAGGCGCAGGTCAACACTGATCTACAGGACCAGGTCATACAGCTCACCAGGCACATCAAGGTGAGGGTTCATAGGTCATACAGCTTACCAAGCATGTCACGGTGAGGGTTCATAGGTCATACAGCTTACCAATCATGTCAAGGTGAGGCTTCATAGGTCATACAGCTTACCAATCATGTCAAGGTGAGGCTTCATAGGTCATACAGCTTACCAAGCACGTCACGGTAAGGGTTCAAAGGTCGTACAGCTTTCCAAGCAGGTCGAGGTGAGGGTTCAAAGGTCATACAGCTCACCAAGCAGGTCAAGGTGAGGGTTCAAAGGTCATACAGCTCACCAAGCAAGTCAAGGTGAGGGTTCAAAGGTCATACCAAGCAGGTCAACGTGAGGGTTGAAAGGTCATACCAAGCAGGTCAACGTGAGGGTTGAAAGGTCATACCAAGCAGGTCAAGGTGAGGGTTCAAAGGTCATACCAAGCAGGTCAAGGTGAGGCCGCAGGGTGAAGGGTTAATAGACTGATATACACTGAAGGCATACATCTTACAAATTATAGTTCTTAAGAAAAGGATCTAATACTGGTGAGCAGAGGCTTAGAATCCATTCTTATTTTGAAGATGGCCTTTTTTTTTTTTTTTTTAGGTAGCAACTGTGTTTCTCTTTCCAGGTGATACCCGAGTTACGTAAAGATCTTCACAATCTCCAGACCCAGAGAGATGATCTGGGCAGGAAGATGAAGAAGCAGTCAGAACAGGCCAGAGGTAGCTTTCTATATTCTATTATAAAACTGAGTGGTTCCAGCCCTGAATGCTGATTGGTTGACAGCCGTGGCATATCAGACCGTATACCACGGGTATGACTAAACATTTATTTTTTACTGCTCTAATTACGTTGGTAACCAGTTTATAATAGCAATAAGGTACCTCGGGGGGTTTGTGATATATGGCTAATATAGGGCTGTATCCAGGCACTCTCCGAATTGCGTCATGCATAAGAACAGCCCTTAGCCGTGGTATATTGGCCATATACCACACCTCCTCGAACCTTATTGCTTAAAAAATACTCTCTGTAATGTATTGTGTTATGGGTATATTTCTATTCATGCCAACAGTGTCTTTGTGTGGATTGATGAATGCTTTACAAATCCAGATTATTTTGTTGTCACTTCTCATACATGATTGTTTGTGACTCTCCGTATAGCCAAGATGAGTGTGATCACAAGACAACTTCTTTGTGGCGTGGTTGAAGACGAGGTCATTTCCAGGTAGTCTAATGGCATTATGCATTTCCTAACATTTGTGAGAAGAAAAGTTCACTTTTAGCTTTAAGCGTTACACATGTTTCCGTTGAAAGGTTGATCTTCGACAGTCCAGACCAGATCTATGAAGTTGGGGATTTGTTGACTGAATTTGATGGACTGCAGAAAGCTACCAGGTTTGAGACAACACCTGTACATTTACTGACTAAAGTATGCTGCTTGTTTAGCTAACTAAGGCAGTGTTTCCCAACTCCGGTCCTCCAGTACCCCCAACAGCCCAACCCTGGTCCTCTAGTACCCCCAACAGCCCAACTCCAGTCCTCCAGTACCCCCAACAGCCCAACTCCAGTCCTCCAGTACCCCCAACATCCCAACTCCAGTCCTCCAGTACCCCCAACAGCCCAACTCCAGTCCTCCAGTACCCCCAACATCCCAACTCCAGTCCTCCAGTACTCCCAACATCCCAACTCCAGTCCTCCAGTACCCCCAACAGCCCAACTCCAGTCCTCCAGTACCCCCAACATCCCAACTCCAGTCCTCCAGTACCCCCAACAGCCCAACCCTGGTCCTCCACTACCCCCAACATCCCAACCCCAGTCCTCCAGTCCCCCCAACAGCCCAACTCCGGTCCTCCAGTACCCCCAACAGCACACATTTTTGGTGTAGCCCCCAGACATGTAGAATCAGGTGTGCTTAGCTGGGTTCACAACAAAAATATGTTCTTTTGGAGGTACTGGAGGACCTGTAGTTGGGAAACACTGAACTAAAAGATGCTGACCAATAATGGTCCTGCGTGGTTCAGTTGGTAAGAGTGTGGTGCTAGCAGTGTAACGGATGTGGGTTCAATTCTCCCAAATGTACTCACTGTACTAGAAGTAGCTTTGGATAGAAACGTCTGCTAAGTGTCACACATATCCTTATTATTACTGTAAGGATCCAGCTGCCTGTTTTGTGTCCGTGTGAATGACAGACCTTATTCACACTTCGGCCATGATTGTTCAAAATCCAGGCTAGTGAATAAGGTTGATCGTTTCCTCTGCCGGCAGAGTGCTGGAGAGACACCAGAAGGAACAGAAGGAGGGTTATGACAGCCAGATGGAGGGGCTGACGTTCAAGGTGGAACACCTGCAGAACCAAAACAATCAGCTGCAAAAACTGTTCCAGGAGAAAACGTCTGTCAACGACAGCATCAGCCAGGAGGTGGCCAGGCTCAACACTGAAAACATGGTCATACCTGAGCTGAAGAAGCAGGTGTCAGAGCTACAACGACATAAACAGGAACTGGAAGTTCAACTGGAAGAGCAGGCCAGAAAGATGACAGGTAGATACAGTACACTACACCATCACTTCAAATGTATGTAGTTCTGTCCTTGAGCTGGTCTTGTCTAATGATGTTCTGTATTATGTTATTCTGTATCATGTTTCATGTTTTGTGTGGACCCCAGGAAGAGTAGTTGCTGCTTTTTCAACAGCTAATGGGGATCCTAATAAAATACCAATACTTATATCTAGAAGTTTGGGCTCAATCACATTGTTATTCAGTCAATTCCAATCATTTATCTCCTTCTTTTTATTAGAAGAAATTGAGGAGATTTCAAAAGAGCTTCAGATGAATGTTGAAGAGGAAGGCTCCCGTAGCAGGTACAGTATTATATCCTCAAGCCATGAAATCATATAACAATATGTCATGTATGCATTCACTACTGTAAGTCGCTCTGGATAAGAGCGTCTGCTAAAATGCTAAAATGACAACAACAACAAAAAATCCAAAGCTACTTATATTAAAGTGAATACATACATTTTCAGTATGTTTGTGATCCCTGTAAGAATTAAACCCACAATCTTGGCATTGCTAGCACCAGGCTGTTATCGGTTTAGCCACAAACGACAACAATCAAAGCTTTCATTGATAATCTAACCACATATTTGACATCTAACCTCTGTGTTTGGGTTCAGGCTGTTGGAGGAGCATGCTGAGGAGGTGGAGAGGGAGAAGCAGGAAGTGGAGAGAGAGAAGCAGGAAGTGGAGAGGGAGAAGCAGGAAGTGGAGAGAGAGAAGGGGGAAGTGGAAAGGGAGAAGGAGGAGGTGGAGAGGGAGAAGCAGGAAGTGGAGAGAGAGAAGCAGGAAGTGGAGAGGAAGAAGCAGGAAGTGGAGAGAGAGAAGCAGGAAGTGGAGAGGGAGAAGGAGGAGGTGGAGAGGGAGAAGAAGGAAGTGGAGAGAGGGAAGGAGGAGGTGGAGAGGGAGAAGGAGGAGGTGGAGAGAGAGAAGGAGGAGATGGAGGTGCTCAGGAAACAGAAGAACACAGAGAGTGAGGCCAAGGCCAGATTCAGTCAGGAGGCATCACGACTCACTGCAGAGAACATGGTGAGTGTGTGTGTGTGTGTGTGTGTGTGTGTGTGTGTGTGTGTGTGTGTGTGTGTGTGTGTGTGTGTGTGTGTGTGTGTGTGTGTGTGTGTGTGTGTGTGTGTGTGTGTGTGCGATCGTGCGCGCCAATGTGTGTGCGTGTAATTCACTTGCAATTCACTCCTTATGATACTTAAATGTTATTCCAGGACTTTGAAGAGCAGCTCGACATGAAGGACAGGTTGATAAGGAAGCTACAAAACCAAATCAAGAGCCTTCAAACATCCGAGGAAGGTAACATGATTACAACAAGTCATCAACTTTTTATCACAGTTGATTCTCAGCTCTCTACTCATTTCCTGTATTTCATTTCATGTGTTTTCTTCCCCAGCCAATCAAACACCAGCGCCCACTATTACCAACGAATACCTTGGCATGTTGGAGTACAAGAGGGAGGATGAAGCCAAGCTCATTCAATACGTCATTCTGGGTACTACTGTGGTTGCTGGAGTTATTAGTGCTGGTGTTTTTACTGTTGGATTTGACACGGTTTGTATTGCTGTCACATGACCACACAAGACTACATAGCCTAAGAAAATAGAACTTTGATGACCAAACAACTAGCTCTCTCGATGATAGTGTGCAGCCCCCCCCACACCTCTCTGATTCAGAGGGGTTGGGTTAAATGTGGAAGACACATTTCGGTTGAATGCATTCAGTTGTACAACTGATTAGGTATCCTCCTTTCCCTTCCCAATGTTTGGCTCATGTCTAAACTGGATTATGTTCATTAGGAACCAAATGGAAGACAGACTGAAACAGGGAGGGGCTATCTGGACTTGACTAATAAAAAAACGCTAATTTTCATTTTCTGTTGCAAAACGTTTTCCGTTGTGTTCTAATGAACATGGCACTGTCCTATCCTCGTGTCAGACCTGAAGCCCAGATGAGTACTGGTTAACATGATCCCCAACATGGCTGCCCAGTTTCTCTTCATGTGTGCCAATTAAACTTGCTCATGTTTGTAACTGTCCTCTACTCTCCTGTCAGACCTGAAGCCCAGAGGGGTACTGGTTAACATGATCCCCAACATGGCTGCTCAGCTTCTCTTCATGTGTGTCCGTCATGCTGACTACCTTAACGACGGAGCCAAGCTCAAGTCTCTCATGAACGCCATCATCAGTGGGGTTAAAAAGGTCATCACGGTAAACTGTGGCAATGTTTTGACAATCCAACTGTCTGTGCTGACATGTCGGAATCTCTACAAATAATAACTGACTTTCTTCTTGTTCTTGTTATTTTTCTTGTTCTACTTTTTCTTCTTCCTCCCTCGGAGGAATGAATGACCTTGTTTATATTGACATGCTCATTCTCTCAGAGCTCACACTTTCAACGTTATTGTGGTTGTTAATAGTTTTGTTGTTGTTGTTATTTGTTACCTGTCTCAGGATCACCAAGAAGACTTTGAGTTGGTATCGTTCTGGCTGTCCAACACGTATCACATGCTCAGCTGCCTGAAGCAGTACAGTGGAGAAGAGGTGGGAGGGTTTTTTCTAGCATCACACCATCACCATCCGCAGAGATCCTTATTGTTTGTGATCGACACAGAGATTGTAATTGAGATTAAGGAGTCAATTCTATTCCACTAATTATCTTGTACAGTGTTTATTTAATTTATTATTATATTTGTTTTACCTTTATTTAACTAGGCAAATCAGTTAAGAACAAATTCATTCGTTTTTTAAATTATTCAGTGTATGAAGTAAATATATAAATACTTTCTTCTTCTCCATCTTCTCACTCTGTAACTAATGTTAGTTTTCCTTTGTACATTCTGTCGTAGGAGTTTATGAAACAGAACACTCCGCGCCAGAATAAGAACTGCTTGCAGAACTTTGACTTGTCTGAACACAGACAAATCTTCAGTGATCTGGCCATCCGTATCTACCACCAGTTTATATCTGTTATGGAGAAGGCTCTTGTGCCCATGATCGGTAGGTTTCTCTCATAAGATAACATGATATACATTGATATGATGTACATTGATGTGTAGTCACTTTCCAATCCATTAAATATTTGTTTACAATAAATTATTTCTATCCTCAAGATTATTATATTTAAAGGTAATAAATAACGCTAAATAAAGTGTTTCAATCATTCATCTATTCATACCTGTTCTAGGTAGTGTGTGTTTACACGTCTCTGTTTTCCTCCAGTTCCTGGTATGCTGGAGTATGAGAGTCTCCAGGACATCTCTAGTACAGGTTTCCGTAAGCGTTCCAGCAGCATCTATGAGGACCAGGAGGTCTGCACCATCTACTCTCTCCTCCAGCAGCTCAGTCTGTACCACAGCACTATGAGTCAGCACGGCATGGAGGAGGGGCTGGTTAGACAGGTAGGGAGGGGGGGAGGGAGGGGTCAGAGGTGGGGAGGCGGTTCAGACTAGTGGCGATGGGGGTCAGACAGGTAGCGTTGGGGGTCAGTGTGTGTGTTTTGTGTGTGTGTGTGTCTTTGTTTGTGTGTGTGTGTGTCTTTGTTTGTGTGTGTGTGTCTTTGTGTGTGTGTGTGTGTGTGTGTGTGTGTGTGTGTGTGTGTGTGTGTGTGTGTGTGTGTGTGTGTGTGTGTGTGTGTGTGTGTGTAAAGGAAAGGAGTAAACTTCTTCTTGGGATCAATTGTGGTGTTTCACAGGGATTGATTCTTGGACCTTTGTCATTTCCAGTTTATATTAAACTCATCTAACTGTGTGTATGTGTGTTGTCCAACAGGCTGTGAAACAGACCTTCTTCCTGGTGGGTGCGGAAACACTCAACAGCATCCTGCTACGCAAAGACATGTGTTCCTGTAGGAAGGGAATGCAGATTAGGTAGGTGACAGAGAGAGAGAGAGAGTGTGTGTGTGTGTGTGTGTGTTGAACAAGAAGAGAGGAAGGAAAAGAGAACCAGGGAGAGAGAGAGAACCAGGGAGGGAGAGAGAACCAGGGAGGGAAAGAGAACCAGGGAAGGAGAGAACCAGGGAGGGAGAGAGAACCAGGGAGGGAAGAGAACCAGGGAGGGAAGAGAACCAGGGAGGGAAGAGAACCAGGGAGGGAAGAGAACCAGGGAGGGAGAGAGAACCAGGGAGGGAGAGAGAACCAGGGAGGGAGAGAGAACCAGGGAAGGAGAGAACCAGGGAGGGAGAGAGAACCAGGGAGGGAAGAGAACCAGGGAGGGAAGAGAACCAGGGAGGGAGAGAGAACCAGGGAGGGAGAGAGAACCAGGGAGGGAGAGAGACCCAGGGAGGGAAGAGAACCAGGGAGGGAGAGAGAACCAGGGAGGGAAGAGAACCAGGGAGGGAAGAGAACCAGGGAGGGAGAGAGAACCAGGGAGGGAGAGAGAACCAGGGAGGGAGAGAGAACCAGGGAGGGAGAGAACCAGGGAGGGAGAGAACCAGGGAGGGAGAGAGAACCAGGGAGGGAAGAGAACCAGGGAGGGAGAGAGAACCAGGGAGGGACGAGAACCAGGGAGGGAGAGAGAACCAGGGAGGGAAGAGAACCAGGGAGGGAGAGAGAACCAGGGAGGGAGAGAGAACCAGGGAGGAAGAGAGAACCAGGGAGGGAGAGAGACCCAGGGAGGGAGAGAGAACCAGGGAGGGAGAGAGAACCAGGGAGGGAAGAGAACCAGGGAGGGAGAGAGAACCAGGGAGGGAAGATAACCAGGGAGGGAGAGAGAACCAGGGAGGGAGAGAGAACCAGGGAGGGAGAGAGAACCAGGAAGGGAGAGAGAACCAGGGAGGGAGACAAAACCAGGGAGGGATAGAAAACCAGGGAGGAAGAGAGAACCAGGGAGGGAGAGAGAACCAGGGAAGGAGAGAGAACCAGGGAGGGAGAGATGGAAAGCAAAATCCTACTCAACAAACAGTGAAAGTTCCTACAGTGTATGTTAGGTAACGTAACAACATGTTTCAGTTACCTGTCTGTGTGTTAGGTAACTTAACAACATGTTTCAGTTATATGTCTGTATGTTAGGTAACTTAACAACATGTTTCAGTTACCTGTCTGTGTGTTAGGTAACTTAACAACATGTTTCAGTTACCTGTCTGTGTGTTAGGTAACTTAACAACATGTTTCAGTTACCTGTCTGTGTGTTAGGTAACTTAACAACATGTTTCAGTTACCTGTCTGTGTGTTAGGTAACTTAACAACATGTTTCAGTTATATGTCTGTATGTTAGGTAACGTAACAACATGTTTCAGTTACCTGTCTGTGTGTTAGGTAACTTAACAACATGTTTCAGTTATATGTCTGTATGTTAGGTAACTTAACAACATGTTTCAGTTATATGTCTGTATGTTAGGTAACGTAACAACATGTTTCAGTTACCTGTCTGTATGTTAGGTAACTTAACAACATATTTCAGTTATATGTCTGTATGTTAGGTAACGTAACAACATGTTTCAGTTACCTGTCTGTATGTTAGGTAACTTAACAACATGTTTCAGTTATATGTCTGTATGTTAGGTAACGTAACAACATGTTTCAGTTACCTGTCTGTATGTTAGGTAACTTAACAACATGTTTCAGTTATATGTCTGTGTGTTAGGTAACGTAACAACATGTTTCAGTTATATGTCTGTGTGTTAGATAACTTAACAGCATGTTTCAGTTACCTGTCTGTGTGTTAGGCAACTTAACAACATGTTTCAGTTACCTGTCTGTATGTTAGGTAACTTAACAACATATTTCAGTTATATGTCTGTATGTTAGGTAACGTAACAACATGTTTCAGTTACCTGTCTGTATGTTAGGTAACTTAACAACATGTTTCAGTTATATGTCTGTATGTTAGGTAACGTAACAACATGTTTCAGTTACCTGTCTGTATGTTAGGTAACTTAACAACATGTTTCAGTTATATGTCTGTGTGTTAGGTAACGTAACAACATGTTTCAGTTATATGTCTGTGTGTTAGATAACTTAACAGCATGTTTCAGTTACCTGTCTGTGTGTTAGGCAACTTAACAACATGTTTCAGTTACCTGTCTGTGTGTTAGGTAACTTAACAACATGTTTCAGTTACCTGTCTGTGTGTTAGGTAACTTAACAACATGTTTCAGTTATATGTCTGTATGTTAGGTAACGTAACAACGTGTCCAGGTGTAACATCAGTTACCTGTCTGTGTTTTCCAGGTGTAACATCAGTTACCTGTCTGTGTTTTCCAGGTGTAACATCAGTTACCTGTCTGTGTTTTCCAGGTGTAACATCAGTTACCTGTCTGTGTTTTCCAGGTGTGACATCAGTTACCTGTCTGTGTTTTCCAGGTGTAACATCAGTTACCTGTCTGTGTTTTCCAGGTGTAACATCAGTTACCTGTCTGTGTTTTCCAGGTGTAACATCAGTTACCTGTCTGTGTTTTCCAGGTCTAACATCAGTTACCTGTCTGTGTTTTCCAGGTCTAACATCAGTTACCTGTCTGTGTTTTCCAGGTGTAACATCAGTTACCTGTCTGTGTTTTCCAGGTGTAACATCAGTTACCTTGAGGCGTGGCTAAAGGAGAAGGACCTAGTGCAGGGTACCATGGCTACTCTGAAGCCTCTGTCTCAGGCTGCCTGGCTGCTGCAGGTCAACAAGACCACTGATGACGACATCAAAGATATCACAGAGCAATGCTCAGAACTCAGCCCTGTACAGGTACTGAAGCGGCAGGTAGCCTAGCGGCGAAGTGCGTTATGCCAGTGTACCCAAAGATCGCTGGTTCAAATCCCCTAGAAATAATCTACCGATGTGCCCTTGAGCAAGGCACTTAACCCTAATTGCTCCTGTAAATTGCTCTGGATAAGAGCATCTGCTCAAATGTAATCGAAAGCATGTTTTAATGAATCTTGTTTACTGCCCTGTTCTAGATTGTCAAGATTTTGAACTCTTACACGCCCACTGATGATTTTGAGAAAAGGGTGGCACCGTCATTCGTCCGCAAAGTTCAGGTAAATCTCAATCCTATGACAAGGATTAGGAGCACCTGCTTTTTTACACAGTTTGAATTATCATTACATTTGAATTATTATTACATTTGAATTACTCGAAATTATATCATTTTAATCACAACGTCTCTATGAACTACATCTATGAAAGTCATTTATTTCCCTTGTCCCCAGGGCTTGCTCCAAGACCGTGAGGGAGGGTCCTCCCAGCTGATGCTGGATACCCAGTATCGTTTCCAAGTCACCTTCCCCTTCACCCCGTCCTCTCAGGCCCTGGAGCTACTGCAGATACCATCCAGCCTCAGACTGGGCTTCCTCACCAGGATCTAACCTCTAACCCCTGACCCCTTCACCCCGTCCTCTCAGGCCCTGGAGCTACTGCAGATACCATCCAGCCTCAGACTGGGCTTCCTCACCAGGATCTAACCTCTAACCCCTGACCCCTTCACCCCGTCCTCTCAGGCCCTGGTGCTACTGCAGATACCATCCATCCTCAGACTGATCTAACCCCTGACCCCTTCACCCCGTCCTCTCAGGCCCTGGAGCTACTGCAGATACCATCCATCCTCAGACTGATCTAACCCCTGACCCCTTCACCCCGTCCTCTCAGGCCCTGGAGCTACTGCAGATACCATCCAGCCTCAGACTGATCTAACCCCTGACTAGAGAAGCGGTCCAGTAACCTAAAGGTGTCTGTTTTTTAATCCCAGTGATAACAGGGGAAAAGCTGGCAGGAGTGAAGTTGCCACTTTCTTCTAGAGTCTCAGGTGGCTCCGACTGCCATTGTGTCCTTGAGCAAGGCACTCCTAACCAATCAATCAATCAATCAAATGTATTTATAAAGCCCTTTTTACATCAGCCGATGTCACAAAGTGCTGTACAGAAACCCAGCCTAAAACCCCAAACAGCAAGCAATGCAGATGTAGAAGCACGTTGGCTCCAGGGACGCTCTGCTCTAAAACCAACCTTTTACAATCATCACAGTAATTATGGATCCAAATAACCAAAGATCATTTTGAAAGAATGAGTGTTTTGATGTATACTTGTTATACAGTTTGATAGAAATACTAAGATGACTCCTGACGAATGTCCGATGTACAGTAAAAATGCAGATGCTGTTGCAGAGTGATTGTCTAATGCTTGGTGGTATAAGGAGAAACATTACTTCTCAGGTCAGATGAGATGACACATGTGAACTGTGTTGTTTTTTTATATTGTCTGTGTAAATTGAGAATGTTTCCACTCAATGTTATTGAGTACCATACACAGTAAATAAAATATGGCTTGTCTCTTGTTTTGAAGATATATTTTTGGAGGGGTATTATGCCACATATAAGAATTTAATATTTAAATTATAAAAACATGTGCCTAAAATTCATTATACAACAAAATATTGTATTAGTTGATAATGTTTCTATTTGTAAGCATTTATTTTAAACAACTGCAAATTTATATACAGGAGCACTTTAGACCTGCAAATGATACAGTAGGACCAGTGTTAGTCCAAACCTCTCTTTTTGATACAGTAGGACCAGTGTTAGTCCAAACCTCTCTTTTTGATACAGTAGGACCAGTGTTAGTCCAAACCTCTTTTTGATACAGTAGGACCAGTGTTAGTCCAAACCTCTTTTTGATACAGTAGGACCAGTGTTAGTCCAAACCTCTTTTTGATACAGTAGGACCAGTGTTAGTTTAAACCTCTTTTTGATACAGTAGGACCAGTGTTAGTCCAAACCTCTCTTTGATACAGTAGGACCAGTGTTAGTCCAAACCTCTTTTTGATACAGTAGGACCAGTGTTAGTCCAAACCTCTTTGATACAGTAGGACCAGTGTTAGTCCAAACCTCTTTTTGATACAGTAGCACCAGTGTTAGTTCAAATCTCTCTTTTTTTTTTACTTTATTCACAATATTAGTGGTCATGGCTGTTTAATAAATGTATCGTAGCTATTCGTGCAGTGGAGGATCTAGCACCACAGCCAGAGGCAGCTTCCCTACTAGAGGCAGCTTCCCTACTAGAGGCAGTTTCCCTACTAGAGACAGCTTCCCTACTAGAGGCAGCTTCCCTACTAGAGGGAGTTTCCCTACTAGAGACAGCTTCCCTACTAGAGGCAGCTTCCCTACTAGAGACAGCTTCCCTACTAGAGACAGCTTCCCTACTAGAGACAGCTTCCCTACTAGAGACAGCTTCCCTACTAGAGGCAGTTTCCCTACTAGAAAACTGGGAGATCATCTTTTATCTGACGTCATGACAGCTGAATCAGCTGCGAGCCTTCAGTTTGCAAAGAGCCTTTTTGCCGCCCCGACGCTGCTCTGACGACGGGAATATATGAGATTTTACATAAACCCTGAAATGGCTACACAGGAGGTACAACCGAATGAGACTCTCACTAACCTAAAAGCAGAATCGGATACGTTGAAAACGAAGCTGGAGGACGAAAGAGCGAAACTGCACGATGTCGAACGTGAGTGGTGCTGAAAATGAGAGGAGAAGGGAAGGGAAGGCCCCGCGAATTAAAACATAGTCTGCCTTCCAAATAGGATTGCATGACACATGTAAACACGACCATAATATCAGAATATATATATAATAGATATATATTGTGAATTTGTCATATTGCTATTATTAGGCCACAGTGCATTGAATCGGTAATTTGAAGAAAATGTATTATTTTTGCATAAATTGTAAATGGTTTATTTGTAGCCACTTGCTCGTCCATGTTTTATTATTTTAACTTGTCGTATTTGTTCAGATGACAAAATGCATAGAATGGCTATGTGTCTATTTCCATCTGCAATTAGACATATAGCCTAGGCTGTGGTTGAAATTTCTCCTTGTATTTTCCATTTTGCCATTGACGCTCAAAAAGCACCGTTTTAATATAGACTAGCCCAGATGGTGGTTTGTAGCATTATTCATATTCATCCTTGATTTATGCTTGGCTGGTCGATCTGGTTGAGATCAGAGAGATTAATGGAACATCTCTAACCATTTACTGCGCGTTCATCCCCAACACGGATCAGATGGATTATTGCTAGAACACATTAAGACCGCGCGCGTGCTATGATAACCACAGGCAAACGTCGGATTTTCGTCCCTATAACAACAGTACACTAACGTTAGCAAATGCTAGTCCCCTATAATTTACAACTCTAGATGAGTTAGATTGATTCCTACAACATTTGATTGATCCCTACAACAGTGCCCTAATGTCTGATATTGGTCCAGAACTAACCACTTTAACGTTGGATCTTGGTCCCTAATACAGTACACTAACTTAGGATCTTGGTCCCTACTACAGCACACTAACATAGGATCTTGGTCCCTACAACAGTACACTAACTTAGGATCTTGGTCCCTAATACAGTACACTAACATAGGATCTTGGTCCCTACTACAGCAGACTAACGTAGGATCTTGGTCCCTACTCCCTACAACAGCAGACTAACGTAGGATCTTGGTCCCTACTCCCTACAACAGCACACTAACGTAGGATCTTGGTCCCTACTCCCTACAACAGTACACTAACATAGGATCTTGGTCCCTACAACAGTACACAAACTTAGGATCTTGGTCCCTACTACAGTACACTAACTTAGGATCTTGGTCCCTACAACAGTACACTAACCTAGCATCTTGGTCCCTACAACAGTACACTAACCTAGGATCTTGGTCCCTACAACAGTACACTAACGTAGGATCTTGGTCCCTACTACAGTACACTAACATAGGATCGTGGTCCCTACAACAGTACACTAACATAGTGTACTGTTGTAGGGACCACGATCCTATGTTAGTGTACTGTTGTAGGGACCACGATCCTATGTTAGTGTACTGTAGTAGGGACCAAGATCCTACGTTAGTGTACTGTTGTAGGGACCAAGATCCTAGGTTAGTGTACTGTTGTAGGGACCACGATCCTAACTTAGGATCTTGGTCCCTACAACAGTACACTAACTTAGGATCTTGGTCCCTACTACAGTACACTAACTTAGGATCTTGGTCCCTACAACAGTACACTAACCTAGGATCGTGGTCCCTACAACAGTACACTAACCTAGGATCTTGGTCCCTACAACAGTACACTAACGTAGGATCTTGGTCCCTACTACAGCACACTAACATAGGATCGTGGTCCCTACAACAGTACACGAACTTAGGATCTTGGTCCCTACAACAGTACACTAACTTAGGATCTTGGTCCCTACTACAGTACACTAACCTAGGATCTTGATCCCTACTCCCTACTACAGCACACTAACTTAGGATCTTGGTCCCTACAACAGTACACGAACTTAGGATCTTGGTCCCTAAAACAGTACACTAACGTAGGATCTTGGTCCCTACAACAGTACACTAACATAGGATCTTGGTCCCTACTCCCTACAACAGCACACTAACTTAGGATCTTGGTCCCTACAACAGTACACTAACTTAGGATCTTGGTTCCTACTACAGTACACTAACCTAGGATCTTGGTCCCTACTCCCTACTACAGCACACTAACTTAGGATCTTGGTCCCTACTCCCTACTACAGCACACTAACTTAGGATCTTGGTCCCTACAACAGTACACTAACCTAGGTTCTTGGTCCCTACTACAGTACACTAACCTAGGATCTTGGTCCCTACAACAGTACACTAACCTAGGTTCTTGGTCCCTACTACAGTACACTAACCTAGGTTCTTGGTCCCTACTACAGTACACTAACCTATGATCTTGGTCCCTACTCCCTACTACAGCACACTAACTTAGGATCTTGGTCCCTACTACAGTACACTAACTTAGGATCTTGGTTCCTACTACAGTACACTAACCTAGGATCTTGGTCCCTACTCCCTACTACAGCACACTAACTTAGGATCTTGGTCCCTACTACAGTACACTAACCTAGGTTCTTGGTCCCTACTACAGTACACTAACCTAGGATCTTGGTCCCTACTCCCTACTACAGCACACTAACTTAGGATCTTGGTCCCTACTACAGTACACTAACTTAGGATCTTGGTTCCTACTACAGTACACTAACCTAGGATCTTGGTCCCTACTCCCTACTACAGCACACTAACTTAGGATCTTGGTCCCTACTACAGTACACTAACCTAGGATCTTGGTCCCTACTCCCTACTACAGCACACTAACTTAGGATCTTGGTCCCTACTACAGTACACTAACCTAGGATCTTGGTCCCTACTCCCTACTACAGCACACTAACTTGGGATCTTGGTCCCTACTACAGTACACTAACCTAGGATCTTGGTCCCTACTCCCTACTACAGCACACTAACTTGGGATCTTGGTCCCTACTACAGTACACTAACCTAGGTTTATGGTCCCTACTACAGTACACTAACCTAGGATCTGGGTCCCTACTCCCTACTACAGCACACTAACTTAGGATCTTGGTCCCTACTCCCTACTACAGTACACTAATTTAGGATCTTGGTCCCTACTACAGTACACCAGGTGGCAGAGAAGGTGGATGGACTGGGACAGTTTATCATGAAGACCCGGCGTACTCTGAAGGGACATGGCAACAAAGTTCTCTGCATGGACTGGTGTAAGGACAAGAGGAGGATTGTCAGCTCATCACAGGTGAGTGTTGGATTAATGTAACATTTTCTGAAGTCCTAAACAGATGCATTCATGTAGTCGTCACTCCAGGCAGTCACTGTCCATGGTCCTGAAATGGATTGTAAGCTTGTCATCGGGGAATTTGAGGTTTGGTAAGGTCCTAAACAGATGCATTCATGTAGTCGTCACTCCAGGCAGTCACTGTCCATGGTCCTGAAATGGATTGTAAGCTTGTCATCGGGGAATTTGAGGTTTGGTAAGGTCCTAAACAGATGCATTCATGCCAGTCGCCACCCTTGATATACTGACGGTCCATGACGTAGATTTTTTTTTTTTTTTTTTGGGGGGGGGGGGGGGTTTGTTTCAACTAATATGCACTGCTTTCAGTGGTTATCAAATGAATGCCATATTTTGTTGGAAATGTAGAGAATCTTACGCTTGTGTGCTACTTCTAATGTTTTTCCCGGTCTATCTTATTTTCAGGATGGGAAAGTGATTGTATGGGATGCCTTCACCACTAACAAGGTAGGGAATCTTTCTTCTCCCTCCAGAGAGGCTATAGAGTTGACAACTGGTTGGAGAAATAGTAAGACTTCTGTAGTTCTTTGAGCTGATATTTTTAGTGTACATTCCAAATGGCGCCCTATTCTCTACATAGTGCGCTACTTTTTGACTAGTGCCCTATTGACCCTAGTCAAAACTAGTGGACTATATTTGTATTTATTTGACCTTTGAATCCCATTGAAACCAAGGTCTATTTTACGACGGAGCCCTGCATCTCACAATTACACAACAAACACAGTCCCGGAAGCACATTGGTTATAGGTTGCCGTCTGGGCCGCAGACTGGTTTTCATAGCAAGTTTTATTTTTTGCCTTTCCTTTGAAGCGTGCCAACATTGGGAATAAGAAGAGACAATATTTCCTTGGCAGATTTTGAATTCTGTTGTTATTGTTGTTGTTGTGGTTGCATATTTCTGTAAGCAGGAAGTTTCCCCACTGAGTTTGATGATGTCATGGTGTTGAGTCTCCCTCGTGCATTTTGAGATGGATTTTACATTGCAGTTGTGCAGAATCACTGATCAAATCACCTTGCATCCAAAAATAACTATTATGTGATCAAGATCAGAGATTCGGCGCCTCGTCGCCTTGCTGAATACTTATGCCTTCAAACATGCCGATTGTTTTCTAGGAGCACGCAGTGACCATGGTGTTATATTGCTGATTGTACCTTTATAATGTGGTGTTTTCTAGGAGCACGCAGTGACCATGGTGTTATATTGCTGATTGTACCTTTATAATGTGGTGTTTTCTAGGAGCACGCAGTGACCATGCCGTGCACCTGGGTGATGGCCTGCGCCTACGCCCCCTCTGGATGTGCAGTAGCCTGTGGGTAAGTCTCTGTACTCCTGGATGTGCAGTAGCCTGTGGGTAAGTCCCTGTACTCCTGGATGTGCAGTAGCCTGTGGGTAAGTCTCTGTACTCCTGGATGTGCAGTAGCCTGTGGGTAAGTCCCTGTACTCCTGGATGTGCAGTAGCCTGTGGGTAAGTCCCTGTACTCCTGGATGTGCAGTAGCCTGTGGGTAAGTCCCTGTACTCCTGGATGTGTAGTAGCCTGTGAGTAAGTCCTTGTACTCCTGGATGTGCAGTAGCCTGTGAGTAAGTCCCTGTACTCCTGGATGTGCAGTAGCCTGTGAGTAAGTCCCTGTACTCCACCCAGACGCTCCATTTCTCCACTGTGCCACTGTGCTTCTGCTTGCCCTTTGGGGTCTATGCCCGGTTACTGTAAAACACAACTGTTGACGTTAAAAACGTTCGAAATAAAATGTCATTGATCGATTGATTGGATTTCAGTGGTCTGGACAACAAGTGCTCTGTGTACCCTCTGTCCTTGGACAAGAATGAGAACCTGGCAGCGAAGAAGAAGTCTGTCGCCATGCACACCAACTACTTATCTGCCTGTAGCTTCACCAACTCAGACATGCAGGTTAGACGAGACACCTCTTCATCTTCTACCTTCGTCTGATGTAATGATTATTTGTCGTACATTTGTATATTTTGTTATAGTCTTTATCAAGGTTTCTGTATTTGTTCCTTTCTATAACTCATTGAATTACTTGATTACTGCTAAATCAGTTGACTTTCCTATGGCAGGTGAGTTATGGGAAATCACAGCCTGTCATACTGTACTGTACCTGGAAAGAACTTCCATGCTTGTTTAATAATTCACAACAGTCAAACGTTCCCCATTGGATATAGTTAGTCACATGCTTTAGCCTCGGCCAAGACTCTTCTATTTATGGGTCCGTGTCAGAGAATTCTGAATCTGAATAATGACTTCACTCTGACCCTACTATTGGTAGTAGTGTGGTTGTAGTTTGCTCTCTGGGAGCCGTTTTCCCTGACATATTCAATATAGAATCTGCAGAAATATTTATTTTAGTCCTGAAATGAGACTAATATAGGTTTGTGAAACCAGTCCTGGATGTAGATTATGCTGGGAAACCAGTCCTGGATGTACAATATGCTGGGAAACCAGTCCTGAATGTACAATATGCTGGGAAACCAGTCCTGGATGTAGATTATGCTGGGAAACCAGTCCTGGATGTACATTATGCTGGAAAACAAGTCCTAGATGTAGATTATGCTGGGAAACCAGTCCTGGATGTACATTATGCTGGGAAACCAGTCCTGGGTGTAGATTATGCTGGGAAACCAGTCCTGGATGTAGATTATGCTGGGAAAACAGTCCTGGATGTACAATATGCTGGGAAACCAGTCCTGGATGTAGATTATGCTGGGAAACCAGTCCTGGATGTAGATTATGCTGGGAAAACAGTCCTGGATGTAGATTATGCTGGGAAACCAGTCCTGGATGTACAATATGCTGGGAAACCAGTCCTGGATGTACATTATGCTGGGAAACCAGTCCTGGATGTACATTATGCTGAGAAACCAGTACTGGATGTAGATTATGCTGGGAAACCAGTCCTGGATGTAGATTATGCTGGGAAACCAGTACTGGATGTAGATTATGCTGGGAAACCAGTACTGGATGTAGATTATGCTGGGAAACCAGTACTGGATGTAGATTATGCTGGGAAACCAGTCCTGGATGTACATTATGCTGGGAAACCAGTACTCGATGTAGATTATGCTGGGAAACCAGTCCTGGATGTACATTATGCTGGGAAACCAGTCCTGGATGTAGATTATGCTGGGAAACCAGTCCTGGATGTACAATATGCTGGCAAACCAGTCCTGGATGTACATTATGCTGGGAAACCAGTACTGGATGTAGATTATGCTGGGAAACCAGTCCTGGATGTACATTATGCTGGGAAACCAGTCCTGGATGTAGATTATGCTGGGAAACCAGTCCTGGATGTACAATATGCTGGGAAACCAGTCCTGGATGTACAATATGCTGGGAAACCAGTCCTGGATGTACATTATGGGGTGAATCCTAACCTTACGTCTAAATTTCATTGACATTCAATGGATGACTGAGTGGCAGTTAGTATTATGTTGCGATCCCAAGATGCAGTTTGTGATGAACCCCTTGTCTTCCAGATCCTGACGTCGAGCGGAGACGGAACCTGTGCATTATGGGATGTGGAGAGTGGTCAGCTGTTACAGAGTTTCCATGGACACGCCGCCGATGTTCTATGTCTCGACCTAGCTCCTTCTGAGACTGGCAACACCTTCGTCTCTGGAGTGAGGAGACAACTAGTAGTATTTCACTTTGTCTCACAATGAGAAATTGTGAGAAAAAAAACCAGCATGACTGCTCCTATAAGCCTTCTTTCTCCCTCCGCTTTTCACTTAAAAGAAATTATACAAAAAACAACATTCCTTTCATATTTTTATTTTATTCCAAAATATAGATTTTAAGTGATAAGAGGAAACAGATGAAAGGACACCATAGTGACGAAATAGTGGCGGGCTTGAGATTCCAACCCCTGCCTCTAGGGGACTGCAGAGAAACTGGGTTACATTTTGCATAATGTGGATATTTTCCATTTTTATTTAACCCTGAAATGCCCTTGAGGTTAAACCCTCTTTTGCGAGGGCGACCTGCCAAAAAGGTCAGCATTAATGTGTGAATCCAGAATCCTTTATGTGTGTCTCATGCAGGGCTGTGACAAGAAGGCCAATGTATGGGACATGCGCTCAGGCCAGTGCATCCAGTCCTTCGAAACCCACGAATCAGACATCAACAGTGTCAGGTGAGGTCACAAGATATGACTTTATTCAAAGCGACTTATAGCACTTGTCAACACTGACATATATTAATGTTAAGTAGGAGTACTCTACCCTCCCGTTTGCATGGTTTTCTTATATTACCTGGCGTTTGTCTCCTTCCTTGGCATCAGGTACTACCCCAGTGGAGATGCATTTGCTTCAGGCTCCGATGATGCTACAGTAAGTTGTCATCCATATCATTTACTGCTTGATCGCATGTTGATCACATGTTGATCGCATGTTGATCACATGTTCATCGCATGTTGCCTTTCGATGTCAAAGTTCATGAAGTCATTTCTTTGTAGAAAAAAATGTAAAAAGAATTCACCCCATTTGCAAAAAAATAAATCTTTAAATAAAGCATTGTTTGTTTCAGTGTCGTCTCTATGACCTGAGGGCAGACAGAGAAGTGGCCATTTATTCAAAAGATAGCATCATATTTGGTGCCTCCAGTGTTGACTTCTCTCTCAGTGGTAAGACGCAATGCCCTTAGGGATCGATTCAATCCGTAGCAAATAAATCCTTTATTCTACTGGCCATATAAAACATGATTTGACTGATCAATTTCACTAATTAAACTCATAATGATTCATACTAAATTAAACTCATGTTATTTGCTGTTGAATAAGAATAGCTTACTTTCACATTAACCTTCTCATCAAAAATGATGTGTTACGTTTATATTGTTGAAAGAGGACATGTTTTTTCTTCTCCAGGCCGGCTACTGTTCGGTGGCTACAACGACTACACCATCAACGTGTGGGATGTCTTGAAGGGGACGAGGGTGTCCATCCTGTTTGGACATGAGAACCGTGTCAGCACTCTGCGTCTGTCTCCTGACGGAACGGCCTTCTGCTCAGGGTCATGGGACCACACTCTCAGGGTGAGGGATAGGGGATATCACCTGGGTTACATTCCCAAAAGGACCACACTCTCAGGGTGAGGGATAGGGGATATCACCTGGGTTACATTCCCAAAAGGACCACACTCTCAGGGTGAGGGATAGGGGATATCACCTGGGTTACATTCCCAAAAGGACCACACTCTCAGGGTGAGGGATAGGGGATATCACCTGGGTTACATTCCCAAAAGGACCACACTCTCAGGGTGAGGGATAGGGGATATCACCTGGGTTACATTCCCAAAGGACCACACACAAAATGTTGTCATTCACAGAAAGTCACTTTGACAGCTAAATCAAAACAGAAATGGCTTTCAAAAGGGGTTTCTGAAAGACACCCACTGAAAGTTGGCAAGCAACTAATTAGGGGTTTATAAGAGACACACACCATGAGTGCCCACAACATTTGTCTCAGATGTAAAAGTAAAGAAAAGCAACCCACTCCAATTTAGGATAGGGAGTAAAATGAATATGGAGCCAAACAAACGGGAAAACACAAAACTATTTTTGGCTAACTAAAGTGGAAGCGCTAATGTGAGGTGTAGCTTTGCCAACATATCCTCTCTGATGCACTGGGCCAGCGGGTCCTAACTACCAGCTGGGCCAGCACAAGTGAAACTCATCCTGAGTAACGAGATCACTCTCTGGGCCAGCACAGGTGAAACACATCCTGACTAACGAGGTGACTCCAATCAGTGTGCTAAAAGCTAACATGCTAACCAACCTAGAACCTTTAACACCTGCAACTGTCTTATCCTAGTTTCTTCTTCATCTTCTTCTTGTCTATCACTGATGCCCGTGCCCTCTCCATTCTATTTCCTTAGAACATCATTATTTATTACTTTTGGTCCATAATTTATATAATTGTCTATTTTTTACATTTCAGTAATTTTATATTTCTGTTTTTACATTTTAGATCTGGGCATAAAGAAGAAGAAAATGACACAGAAGAGGAAGTGAATTCCGTGGTAGATAGATCGAGCCAGTTGTAAATAAGAGACAGACATGTTCCACTCTGCTTGAGTACAATCATAGATGTCATAAACTATGGCGACAAGATTTTCAATGCGAATATTCTAAAATCCGCATGAAGAAAATATACCCATTTTCCCCACCAGTGGGGTTTCCACCAAATTGACTTGTTGTGGATAAAAATTAGTGCGTGATGACGTAGTGCACACTATGTACTTTTTAGCTTAAGTTTTCATGTACTGAATAAAAACAAATCTACAGTTCAATGTGTTTCCATCTTTTTTTCAACTCTACTGATTTGTTTTGTTACAACAACAAAAAAACTGTTGCGTTAAATAGCAAATGTGTCTCCTCTGGTCATGGCACATGCGCTCCAGCAAACAGCTCGCGGATACAGTGCGGTTAGGCTAGTTTACGTGATAAGATTATTATGGATAAGAGTGAGAATATTTTAACATATCATCATGTCACCAGAATAGCATCAAGCTCATCACCGTGCACTTTCACGAGACAGTGAAGTTCATTTATTTAATCTGTAGCCTAATAAACGACCTAGCTAACGTGATGTTCCCATGACAGACACTAGATAACACCTAGCTAACATGATGTTCACATGACAGACACTAGATAACACCTAGCTAACATGATGTTCACATGACAGACACTAGATAACACCTAGCTAACATGATGTTCACAAGACAAACACTAGATAACACCTAGCTAGCATGATGTTCACATGACAGACACTAGATAACACCTAGCTAGCATGATGTTCACATGACAGACACTAGATAACACCTAGCTAGCATGATGTTCACATGACAGACACTAGATAACACCTAGCTAACGTGATGTTCCCATGACAGACACTAGATAACACCCAGCTAACATGATGTTCACATGACAGAGACTAGATAACACCCAGCTAGCATGATGTTCACATGACAGACACTAGATAACACCTAGCTAACATGATGTTCACATGACAGACACTAGATAACACCTAGCTAACATGATGTTCACAAGACAGACACTAGATAACACCTAGCTAACATGATGTTCACATGACAGACACTCGATAACACCTAGCTATCATTATGTTCAGATTACAGACACTAGATAACACCTAGCTAACATGATGTTCACATGACAGACACTAGATAACACCTAGCTAGCATGATGTTCCCATGACAGACACTAGATAACACCTAGCTAGCATGATGTTCACATGACAGACACTAGATAACACCTAGCTAGCATGATGTTCACATGACAGACACACACTTTGTGATTTGTCACAGTCTTTGCACTGAAACGGTTTCTCTCCATTGTGAGTCCTCATATGCAGTTTCAGTAGGTACCCACTTATTTAAATTCTTAGACTCATGTACTCCTGTTCATGCAATTGTTCTGATTATCGTATTTTGATACGTTTGTGTATATTCATTATATTGTAGTTTAGTGTATATACAAGTTACATTATACCAACAACTATTTACCTACACCACACCAAGGTAACAAAATTAATTTTGACTATCGATTTTATTATGTTGTCGTTGTTGCCTTATTTGGGATTTGTCTGTGATTTGAAGTAAATACAAAAATAAACCGCATAATATGTTTTTACATACTGTATGTCAATGATGTCTATGATGATTGGACGATTGAAGTTGTGTAGAAAAAAACAAGAAATGGAATCACCAATCGGATTTTCCTGAATCGAAAACAATAGCTTGTGGTTCATGAGCGGCATAGTTAATTACAATAATTTCTCCCACCTTCTATCCCTTTCCTCCCTGAAATGTCTCAACTACTGCTGCTTAATGTGATTATCAATGAACACTTTACCGCAAATCATTTGGAGATATCCGTAGTTGTTAAAAAAAAAAAAAAACACGATCGCAGAGTAACGTTACCAGGAAGAAATCTCCCGTTTGAAACGGGCAAATGCACGTTTACGAAGAGTACTGGATTTGTTTTTTAAACCGGAGAGAAAGGCGCATAGATTAGTAAAAGTATGTTTGTGACTACGTCTCCGGTATATGACATAAGTAGATACCCTATGTCTTGTCTCTTTTCAGCCTTTAGGTTTTCATCAAACGTTTTTCTTCGTTCCAAACCTCCAGCAGCTCGCTGTCACTCAAGAGGTTAACACACCATTGAGTTGCCTGATCTGAAATGTCTACGGAAAATGCTTGGTGACAAGGCATGGTTTGAGAAGGAAGGCATCGGCACCTCTGGCACAGTGAAGAGAGATCATACATGTGCGAAACGGGGACAATCTTTTGCCATGAACTGCTGCCTGAGGAAACATGAAGATTAACACCGGGGAGA
Organism: Salmo trutta; assembly: GCF_901001165.1. Lineage (NCBI taxonomy): Eukaryota > Metazoa > Chordata > Actinopteri > Salmoniformes > Salmonidae > Salmo > Salmo trutta. The sequence goes on from NC_042960.1 coordinate 65,686,451, forward strand.
AATAACGATGCTGTACTGCAGGGTTCGTCAACTAGGTTTGGCTTCGGGACAATTTATTTTGAATGAATAGTTGGCGGGACAGAACATAGTTAGCATATAATATTAGAACAATTAATAGGCCTACACTAAAAATTTAACAACATTTTTAACACAATTGATGAGTACATAATACATTCATTGACAATAAAATAATTTCAATCTGATTTAAGTTAATAAAATCACCAATATCTCTTCAATTATTATTTTTGGGTTTATTTCTCTGCGTTGATTGGTGGGGAAAAACAGGTCTTTGTAGCCTACTGTAGTCCACTACTTTTTTAATGTCAACATTCGTTCAGAACAATTAGCTTGATAGCAAGAGAACATGTCGCTCTCAAAAATTATCAAAAGAAAGGTGGATAATGAAAATCGAAGTTTCAGGGAAGAACGGACAGAGAGATATGCATTCATCTTACCATCTTTCTCAAATGCCAAGCCAATGTGTTTTATTTGCAATGAAAATGTCGCTATTTACAAAGAATTCAATCTCAGACGGCATTATGAATCTAAGCATGGTACTTTCAAAGTGGCCTTCCCGCCCCAGACAGAGGCCCAAAGCAGAAACACTGAAAACTACAAGCTACAAACACGGCAGCAGAATCCTCCTTTGTGGCCTGACCCAACAACAGAAGGGCACACGTGCCTCCCTAAAAGCATCCTGGGTTCTAACCAAACACAACATGCCCTTCACAGACGCTGGAGTTATTTAAAAAGTGCATTGTGTCAAGTTTTGGAGGAATTGGCTACAGACAAGCCTATGGATAGCATAATTGCATCTGTCAAACAGGTGTCCCTGTCTGCATCAACAGCCGGACGCTGTGTCCATGCACTGGCGGATGATGTGCATAGGATTGTTCTGGAGGGGCTCAGTCAGACTGAGCATTTTTCACTAGCTATTGATGAGAGTACTGACAACACCGAGTAGCACAGTTGTGTGTGTATATGTCTGTTATTTTCATGGAAATTACTTTAAAGAAGAGCTACTGGCACTGATTCCCCTCGACACACCACCGGGGGACATCCTATTCACAAAGCTGGAAGAATTGTTTACGCAGCATGGCTTGTCATTTGAAAAAGTCAACTTTGTGGTCACCGACGGGGTTCCTGCTATGGTGGTCAGACACAGGGGCCTGGTCAGCAGGTTGAAGGAAAATGCCCCCCACAAATGAATGGCTTGCATTGTCTCATCCACCAGAGTGTGCTGTGGGTCAGACTAAACGCTGAGCTGAAAGATGTGATGGATAAAGTAATGCGCATAATCAACTTTGTCATGGAGACATCAAGCAACACAACACCGTCTTTTCCACAAGCTGGTGACAGAATCAGAGGAGGCCATCCACGATGATCTCCTGCTTCACAACAATGTGTACTGGCTGAGTAAAGGAAAAGCTACTTAGACATTCTGTGAGCTGCATGACCAGGTTGCGGATTTTGTCAGAAAAAGCTAAATGAGGGCAGCAGCTGACCACCTTCATATACTGGAAATTGAGGAATTCCTCTCAGATGTTGCTTTTTTTTGGCTGACATATTTTGTAATTTAAACGGGTTAAATCTGCAGTTCCATAGAAGAGGGAAACCAGTCGTGGACATGGTGGAAAGGCCTTTACTAGGAAGTTTGAGTTGTTGGATTTGGACTTGTCCTCTGGAAGGCTACTACACTTCAGCACACTGAAGAAACGACAGGCAGAGGTACCAGGCCGCAGCGGTGATGGAACATTTCATCAAGCAGCTGAGGGACAACTTCTCCAACAGATTTGAAGACTACAGCATGCCCAAAGATATTGCGTTTGTACGTGACCCTTTCACAGTCCGCCCAGGTGGGGAATTCTCCTCCCTTGCTAAGAAAACGATACCCTCGTGTAACAGTTTAGGTTCCGTCCCTCTCTTCGCCCCAACCTGGGCTCGAACCAGGGACCCTTGCACACATCAACAACTGACACCCCACGAAGCATCGTTACCCATCGCGCCACAAAAGCCGCGGCCCTTGCAACGCAATGGGAACAACCACTTCAGGTCTCAGAGCGAGTGACGTCACTGATTGAAATGCTATTAGCGCGCACCACCGCTAACTAACTAACCATTTCACATCGGTTACACTCGCTTAATGAGGCCGCAATTCAAACTGAGCTGATTGTATTCCAAACATCGAGCCAAATCAGGGATGCGCTCAGTTGTGCTGAGTCCTTGTGTGCGTTTTGGGTGGCATGCTAAGAGGAATACAGCACAATAAAGATACATGCCTTTTATGTGCTAACAATGTTTGGATCGACTTACACCTGTGAGTCGTCCTTTTCCTCTATGAACACAATGAAGACTCACGACAGGAACCGGCTTTCACATAAGTCAATGGAGGACTGCCTGCGCATCAAAATCACATCCAGCTCACCCGACATCTACAAGATCGTGTCCGAGGGGAAATGCAACTTTTCCAATAAGTAAAAAACGTAGTATTTAATAAAATGTCATATAGGCTACTAACATTATTGTGATTATTATTATTAGTGCTTATCCATGACTATTTTAACTACTTATGCTGACAGTATTTTCTGTTTGTTTTGTCGTTACAGGAGCAGATTATCCCGAGACTCCCAACACAAGGATACGGACACAGACATCGCCTTTTTTTCTTTAAATGATTGTTTTATGTAGGATGCTACCATTTTGGCCATGATGCAATTGTAAGTAGGCCTAATAAATAAATACAAATCCCACTTCTATTAGGCCATTTAGTTTCTTGTGGAAGATGCTGTTCAGCCACATAGCCTACCTCAGTCAGTTATTTTATATGGGCCTTCGCTCGGAAGAAAGACTCCAATTAAGCCCTCTTGTTGTTTGTAAAGTCAAATTAAAATGAAGATTATTGTTGAAATTAATTACTCGACTGGTGTAGTTTTTCCCCATCTGTTGCTAGGCAACACTTGCATAACAAGTTAGCTATATTTTCAGCACCAGGCGCTGTTCACCTCCTATTGATTGCAGCTTTACATTTCAGCACCTAAAAAAAAATGGTCCGCTGCCTGCTTTATTAGTTGACTGTCTCCTGCATTCTCTCTCCTCATGAAGGAAGTTAAAATGTAACCTTTGCATTATTTAGGTTGGGTCACTTTCTTCTTGGGACATTGCATTTGGGACTTTTTGCATATCAGGTCCAAGATAAAAAAACGTTAAAAAAAATTATGAACAAAAATATTCATCATTAATTTGGGGGGCTTTGGGGTGCCAAATAATATTGCTGGCGGGCCAGATGTGGCCCGCGGGCCGCCAGTTGGGGAACCCTGCTGTAGTGAATGTGGCAAACGTTTCTTTCACAAGGAAAGCCTAAAAATGCATATGGTACATACTCATACTGTTTTTACATGTGATTTTTTGTGGTAAATGTTCATATGCAAGTCTGAAACTGCATATGAGGACTCACACTGGGGAGAAACCATTTCAGTGCAAAGAATGTGGCAGATACTTCAGAGTGAAAGGATACCTGACAGTTTACAGGACTCCCTGGGAAAGGAGTTCAATGTAATTAAAAGTGTGAAAGGACATCTGCGAACATGTGATGTGATGTAACAATGCAGGGGCCGCCCTCGACCGAGACAAAGCACAGGTGGAGCTTAGCCCCGGTACTTTTGGTTAAGTCAATTCTGCCTACAACAATATCTGAAATGAAAATTTGTTGTCCACATTTAAAAAAATTCTCAGGCAACAACAACACGAGTAAACAACAGCAAAAGCAGAACGCCCCCATAGTAAAATAGTTTGCATTTTCAATTGGTCAGCTTGTCGCATTCTATGCGGTCTATTCACCTACACTACACCAAGGTAATACAACATTTTTTGTTTCTTTATTGATGTTGTTGTAGTTGCTCAATTTGAGGTTGATGTGTGATTTTAAAGTAAATTGTATAAAATGCTTAAAGGTCCATCATTGGATTTCCTTTGGATTAAAATACATATTGGGCTTATTTGAGGGGTAAGTTGAAAGCAACCGACTGTTGACAAGTCGCAGAGTGGCGTCGGGGGAGGTGCTTTTGGGACAGCCGGAAGTCGCACACTGAAGGGGTTTTCCAACATTAAGGCGCCATGCAACATGGAGGTGTTGCCGTAGTTTATAAAAGTTTTTCTTTATAATGTCAAAATAAAAATGTCTCCAATCCCCATATCACACAATGGCAATATACAGTACACAATCCATGTCTCAAAGGGCTTCAAAATCCTTCTTTAACCGGTCTCCTCCCCCTTTCTACACACTGATTGACGTGTATTTTAAGTGACATCAATAAGGGATCATAGCTTTCACCTGGATTCACCTGGTCAGTCTGTCATGGAAAGAGCAGGTGTCCATAATGTTTTGTACACAGTGTATGTGTATACATTGTACAATCAATTGGTGAGAGAGAGGGCCTCAAATCACATTCAATTTGACATATCTACTGTATACATGTGGAAAAGTTGGTTCCTGTTTCAGTCACGTCTTTGTCACATTCGCCTGGTTCAAACAAAAAAACCCTAACGATTGGTTGACAATAGAGCCTCACAATGCAGGCGATCAAAGTTTATTGGTCACGTACACAGATGTTATCACAGTTGCAGCAGAATGTTTGTTTCTAGCGCAGACAGTGCAGTAATACCTAGCAATAAAAAAGTAATACACACATAATCCAGAAAATAAATTAAGAAATATCAGAACGAGCAATGTCAGAGTTCGGAATAAATATATACAGAGTGTCTTCAGAAAGTGTCATACCCTTTGACTTATTCCACATTTTGTTGTGTTACAGCCTGAATTCAAAACGGATTAAATATATTTTCCTCCCCACCACCCATCGACACACAATACACCATTATGAAAAAGTGAAAACATGTTTTTAGAAATGTTTGCAAATATATAGAAAATTAAAATACAGAAATACAGTATCTAATTTACATAAGTATTCACACCCCTGAGTCAATACTTTGTAGAAGCAACTTTGAAGGTGATTATAGCTTTGAGTCATCTTGAGTATGTCTGTATCAGCTTTGAGTCATCTTGAGTATGTCTGTATCAGCTTTGAGTCATCTTGAGTATGTCTGTATCAGCTTTGAGTCATCTTGAGTATGTCTGCATTAGCTTTGCACATCTGGATTTGGGGATTGTCTCCCATTCCTTGCAGAGTTTCTCAAGCTCTGTTAAATTAGATGGGGAGCTGCGGTGACCAGCAATCTTCAAGTCGTTCCACAGATTTTCAATGGGGTTCAAGTCTGGGCTTTGGCTGAGCCACTCAAGGACTTACACATTCTTGTTTTGCAGCCATTCCAGCGTTCCTTTGGCTGTATGCTTAGGGTCATTGTCCTGTTGGAACATAAATCTTCAACCCAGTCTAAGGTAGTTTGTACTCTGAAACAGGTTCTCATCAAGGAATTGCCTGTATTTGGCTCCATTCATTGTTCCCTCTATCCTTACCAGTCTCCCAGTCCCAGCTGCTGAAAAGCATCCCCATAGCATGATGCTGCCACCACCATGCTTCACGGTAGGGATGTTGTTAGACGTGTGATGTGTTGTGCCTGCTTTTCTCCAGACATAGCGCTAGGCATTCAGGCCAAAGAGTTACATTTTTGTCTCATCAGACCACAGAATCTTTTGACTTTCACGTGCCTTTTTACAAACTTCAGTTGTGCTGTCATGTGCCTTTTTCTCAGGAATGGCTTCCGTCTGGCTACTCTCCCATAAAACCCAGATTGGTGAATTGCTGTAGAGACTTGTTTGTCTGGCAGGTTCTCCTATTTCAGCCAAGGAACGCTGAAGTTCTGTTAAGAGTGATCATTTGGTTCTTGGTCACCTCCCTGATCAAGGTCATTCTTGCCCGGTTGCTCAGTTTGATCGGACGGCCAGCTCTAGGCAGAATCTGCTTAGTTCCATATTTCTTCCATTTCCCAAATGATGGAGAACACTGTGCTCTTGGAAATGTTCACCACTCTAGAAATTCCCCAGATATATGCCTCATCATAATTCTATCTCTGAGATCAAGAGACAGTTCCTTGGACTTCATGGTATAGTTTCTGCTCTGACATGAACGTCTTCCTTGAGGTTTATTGCCGGACTAACACTCATAAGATGTATTGTCACCACCTACTGTAAGGGGTAGTAAAAAAATACCCCAAAAACAAAATATGTTTTGGATGAACAAATTCATACTAATTACCAAAAACACGCACGAAATTCACACTACTACCCTGAATTTCAAACAAAAACCTGTACTTCTTCAGTCATATTTGAATGTATATTCAGATCCCTACACAGGCTCAGGAACCTGGGAGGGGGAACCTCGTCATTCAGTACTCCCTAGAACCTTTTGGCTGTAAAGTCCTGAAGATCCAGAAATCTTCACAATGATGTCTAACTTCTTAGATTTTTAAAAAATTAGTTTGACTAGTGCAATTTATCATTTGCGAGTGGCTCAGTTGGTAGAGCATGGTGTTTGCAACGCCAGGGTTGTGGGTTCGATTTCCACGGGGGACCAGTATGGAGAAAAAATGTATGAAATGTATGCATTCACTACTGTAAGTTGCTCTGGATAAGAGCGTCTGCTAAATGACTAAAATGTAAATGTAAACGCCTCTTAAAATAAAATAAAAAAATGACAGCCAAGGAAACACACAACTGAGCTGCCTGATCTGAAATGTGAAGTCCACCTTCTTCACTGTCAGTGTGTCAGGATCCTACTAGCTGAACAGCAGACTGTGGGACATCTACCACCATCCCCTCTACTTACTGCTTCAGGTATTTTAACATCACAGGAGGGGAGAACGGCTCATAATAATGGCTGGAACGGAGCAAATGGAATGGCATCAAACAGCTGGAAACCATGTGTTTGATGCATTTAATACCATTCCACTAATGACGCTCCAGTCATTACCTTGAGCCCGTTCTCCCCAATTAAGCCTCCTGTGTTTCACATAGGAGACCTGCTGGATAGCCCTGATTCCAGCTACTACACCTCCTTCATCGTTACAGGGCACTCCGGGAACGCGGGAACGTGATTCCCATCACAATTACAGCAACATGCTTCATCCGACTCTTCAACTACGACATATTTATTCCTTCGACATACACTTGCCACGTGTCCAAACCTTTTACAATTGTAACACTGCAGCGGCTTCTGTACATACGGTCTCACCTCATATACCCAAGTTTTACATAAGACGGGAGAACCACCTCATCAAACAGTAAAAAACCGATCGGCTTTGCTCCTTCTTTCCATCCATCATTCAATTCAAGCGACGTGCGTCTACCACTCCTGGAATGATATCCCTAAACCACACAGCCTCTGTGTCCAACGAGACACCAGAGATGACACCTTTAACCACACAGCCTCTATGTCCAACGAGACACCAGACATGACACCTTTAACCGGTGCCCTACTCTGAAAATCATAGCTTTCCACATCATACGTCAACATTTTGTAGAGCCACAGAGTTTTCTCCTTTTGCGCTTTTGACACACAATTCGTCCTTCACCATCTTCGAGACCGCAAACGGGTCATCCAAAAAAAAAAATCCTTGCCTATGAATTGAATCGCACTCCAACCATAAACTGCTGTTCATTTCCAATCTTAGCCCTTCTTTACTAAATTTTTCTTCACCATCGTCCACTCATTCTCACCAATAGTCCTCACACCGAGATAACTGCACAATACTTCCACCATTGCTTCCAAGGCTCTTTCGTCTCTGACATGAACTGTCAACTGTGGGACCTTATATACACAGGTGTGTGCCTTTCCAAATCATGTCCAATCAATTGAATTTACCACAGGTGGACTCCAATCAAATTGTATAAAGCATCTCAAGGATGATCAATGGAAACAGGATGCACCTGAGCTCAATTTCGAGTCTCATAGCAAAGGGTCTGAATACTGATGTAAATAAGGTATTTCTGTTTTTTTATTTTTAAGAAATTTGCTAAAAATTCTAAAAACCTGTTTTCTCTTTGTCCTTATGGGGCGTTGTGTGTAGATTGATGAGGAAAGAGTTTTATTTAATCCATTTTAGAGTAAGGCAAAATGTGAAAACAGTCAAGGGGTCTGAATACTTTCTCGAATGCACTGTATAAAGTGTCCAGTGTTCAATGACTCTATGTACATAGGGCAGTAGTCTCTAAGGTGCAGGGTAGGGTATTGGGCGGAGGCTGGCTAGTGGGGACTGTCAGTCTAATGGCCTGGATATAGATGCTGTTTCTCAGTCTCTCAGCTTTGATGCACCTGTACTGTCTCCAGCTTCTCGATGGTAGCGGGGTGAACAGCCCGTGGCTCGGGGGGACAAGCCAAATTGTTTCAGCCTCCTGAGGTTGAAGAGGTGCTATTGCGCCTTCTTCACCATGCTGTCTGTGTGAAGGGACCATTGCAGGTTGTCAGTGATGTGCTGGTCCAAGGAACTTGACGCTTTTGACCCTCTCCACTGTGGCCTCGTCGATGTCTGCAGGATGTTGGTGAAAGTTGGTGAAAGGAAAAAGGTAAAAGGGATACCTAATCAGTTGTACAACTGAATGCATTCAACTGAAAGGTGTCTTCTGCATTTAACCCAACCCCTCTGTATCAGAGAGGTGCGGGGGGCTGCCTTAATCGACATCCACGTCATCAACGCCCAGGGAACAGTGGCTTAACTGCCTTGCTCAGGGACAGAACAAAATATGTTTTACCTTGTCAGCTCTGGGATTCAATACAGCAACCTTTCAGTTACTGGTCCAATGCTCCTACCCGCCAGGCTACCTGCCACCCCCAAGAGTAACTGCAAAAATTTGCAGTCACAGTCAAAACTTCATGACCTTTGATCACATGGTTTTTGTAAGTTCATGCAGTCCACATGCAAGTCGGACAATTTTTATCACCATAATGCAACACACTTTGAAAGGCAGTGACCAACGATGGTCATCGACTTGACTAAACTGATCCACACGAACTTTCCATTTACTGAAGGTAGGCGGTTGTTGACGCTTGGTCGATTCCAATAAAGTTTTGTAGAAAAGACCGGAAGTGACATCACCGAACGGAACTTGCTGAATCAAAACAATGGCCGACTGGAGCTAGCTAACGTTACCTTTAAAAAAAACATGAACACTAGTTTCAACTGTAGATAAACAGGTATGCATTATTTTTAAGACAATATCAGTGTTATGAGCAAAGGATTTACTAGGTGTACTTTACGAGCAAGAAGCTAGCTGTTTGCGGCCTGCTTTGAGCGTCGCCATGAGTGATGTTGTCGAGAAGACTCTGTCTGCTCTCCCGAGCCTCCTTTCGCTAGACTCGCAGGCAGGAGCTGGGAAACTTTCCCCCTCCTCCAAATTAGGGAATCTGATCAAAGGAATCACTGAACTGACATCCAAACATGTGAGTACCGTAGCCAGCTCTTTGGCCAGTTGCCTTACACATTATGGTCAGCATCGATGCTGACAGGAGTAGTATAGCTAAAATTAGGTGGCTAGCTATCTGTACACTTTCGCTACAATTTGTGGTGTATTAACTAGTGCCCACAGCTACCTGTCTAGCCACAATGAACCACTCTGAAACAAAACTGTAATTATTTACTAGTGTCCACGGATCCCCCAAATTCTCTTCAACGTCAAGCCTACGCCGTATGCTTGAGACAGCGAGTCGAATTGATGTTGATTTATTAGGATCCCCACATTAGCTGACGCCAGTGGCGACAGCTAATACTGGGGTCTGACAACGAAAAAGACATTGCAGACAAAATACTTTACAATTTATATTAAACACATTAGTGCGTATGTCAGTTACACAAACATGTCTTTGCAGCTTTTGACCATATGACTGGACAATAATCAAAATAAGATAAAACTAGAGCCTGCGGGACCTGCTTTGTGGAGTGTGATGTCAAAAAAGTAGAGCATCTCTTTATTACAGACAAACCTCTCCCCATCTTTACAACCATTGAATCTATATGTTTTGACCATGACAGTTTACAATCTAAGGTAACACCAAGTCATTTAGTCTCCTCAACTTGTTCAACAGCCACACCATACATTACCAGATTCAGCTGAGGTCTAGAACATAGGGAATGATTTGTACCAAATACAATGCTCTTAGTTTTAGAGATGTTCAGGACCAGTTTATTACTGGCCACCCATTCCAAAACAGACTGCAACTCTTTGTTAAGGGTTTCAGTTACTTCACTAGCTGTGGTTGCTGATGCTGATGCGTATATGGTTGAATCATCAGCATACATGGACACACAGGCTTTGTTTAATGCCAGCGGCAGGTCATTGGAAAAATAGAACAGAGTAGAACACCTAGAGAGCTGCCCTGCTGTACACCACACTTTACATGTTTGACATTAGAGAAGCTTCCATTAAAGAAAACCCTTTGAGTTCTATTAGATAGATAGCTCTGAATTCATGATATGGCAGAGGTTGAAAAGCCATAACACATACCTTTTCTCAACAACAGGTTATGGTCAATAATATCAAAGGCTGCAATGAAATCGGTACAGCTCCCACAATCTTTTGATCAATTTCTTTCAACCAATCATCAGTCATTTGTGCCAGTGCAGTACATGTTGAGTGCCCTTCTCTGAAAGTCTATTAATTTGTTTACAGAGAATAGCATTGTATTTGGTCAACACACAATTTTTTCCAACAGTTTGCTAAGAGCTGGCAACAAGCTGATAGGTCTGCTGTTAGAACCAGTAAAGGCTGCTTTACCACTCTTGGGTAAAGGAATGACTTTAAATTCCCTCCAGGCCTGAGGACAAAGACTTTCCTCTAGGCTCAGATTAAAGATATGACAGATAGGAGTGGCTATAGAGTCAGCTACCATCCTCAGTAGCTTTCCATCTAAGTTGTCAATGCCAGGAGGTTTGTCATTATTGATCAATAACAATACTTTTCCCATCTCTTTCACACTAACTTGACAAAATTCAAACTTGCACTGCTTTTCTTTCATTAATTGTTTTTTTTATGTATGAATACAATTTCTCACTGTTCGTTGTTGGCATTTCCTGCCTAAGTTTGCCCACTTTGCCAATGAAGTAATCATTAAAATAATTGTCAATATCAAATGGTTTGTGATGAATAAGCCATCTGATTAGATGAAAGATGGAGTTGAATTTGTCTTTCTGCCCATAATTTCATTTAAAGTACGCCAACGTTTTTTTCCATCATTCTTTATATCATTGATCTTGGCTTCATAATACAGTTTCTTCTTCTTTTTGTTGAGTTTAGTCGCATCATTTCTCAATTTGCAGTAAATCAGATATGCAGCCAGACTTATTAGCCACTCCTTTAGCCCCATCTCTTTCAACAATACAGTTTTTCAATTCCTCATTAATCCATGGAGCCTTAACAGTTCTAACACTCAGTTTCTTAACAGGTGCATGTTTATCAATAATTGGAAGAAGCAATTTCATAAATTCATCAAGTGCAGCGTCTGGATGCTCCTTATTAATCACATCAGACCAACAGATATTTTAACATCATCCACGTAAGAGTCACTGCAAAATCTATTGTATGATCTCTTATACACTATTTTAGGCCCAGCTTTTGGAACTTTGGCCTTCCTGGATATAGTCACTATATTGTGATCACTGCATCCAATGGGTACCGATACAGCTTTAGAACAAATTTCTACAGTATTAGTAAACATGTGATCAATACATGTAGATGATCTTGTTCCTGTAGTGTTTGTAAACACCCTGGTAGGTTGATTAATAACCTGAACAAGATTACAGGCACTGGTTACAGTGAGAATCTTACTCTCAATATTCAGGTCCCCAAGAAAGTAGACCTCTCTGTTTACATCACATACACTGTCAAGCATCTCACACATTATTTAGATACTGACTGTTAGCACTTGGTGGCCTATAGAAACACCACAAAAGAAAAGGCTTTAGATATTCCCGGTGAACCTGCAACCACAACATTTCAATGACACTTGACATAAGATCTTCTCTAAGCATTACAGGGATATGGCTCTGAATATATACAGCAACACCTCCCCCATAAGCATTCCTCTCTTCTATAGATGTTATGTCCTTGTATTGCTAATGCTGTATCATAAAATGAATTATCTAAGTGAGTCTCAGAAATGGCTAATATATGAATGTTATCTGATATTAGCAAGTTATTGATTTCATGAACCTTATTTCTAAGGCTACATATATTACTATGGGCTATTTTTCAGTCCTTTCCTGGGTAGCTTATCAGAGATGGACATAATATGGAAAAGAGCAAAACAAAGACCAGAGCCTATGCAGGCCCCACTACACCTGGCCCTCACTCTATACAAACATTCCCATTGTCTTTATTTCCAGGAGGAGGAAAAGCTTATTAAAAAGGAACTGGCGTCTATCAAGGAGCAGGTAGCATCTCCCAACACCACCATGGTAAGTCTCACTTCATCTTCCCATCAGAGAGCATTGCAATGTGTCCGTAAAAAAAATATCTAATCATTCTGACACTCCGTTTGTCTTTGACGACAAAGACATGAATCTGTCATCACTGAGGCAGATTTATAGATCTGTTTACTTGTATTATTTGTGGAGTGTGTTACTAGTACCGTGGCAACAGCTTTCTTAATAAGTGCACCAGAGGGGAACCAAAACACTGTATTTTAACACTGTATTGAATTGAATATTTGGACATTCTTCTCAGTCAAATGGTTGCCACGTGAAGTAATGTTGACGTATAATAATGTAATTTCAGCGTCAGATGAAGGAAATAATGGTGAGAGCCATCTACTGTGAGATGCTGGGTTACCAGGCGTCCTTCAGTTACATTCACGCCATCAAGCTGGCCCAGCAGGGCAGTGTCCTGGAGAAGAGAGTGGGTACGTTCTGTAGACACACACATTCATAGGATGGGTACGTTCTGTAGACACACACATTCATAGGATGGGTACGTTCTGTAGACACACACATTCATAGGATGGGTACGTTCTGTAGACACACACATTCATAGGATGGGTACGTTCTGTAGACACACACATTCATAGGATGGGTACGTTCTGTAGACACACACATTCATAGGATGGGGACGTCCCATAGACATACAGTACCAGTCAAAAGTTTGGATACGCCTACTCATTCAAGGGTTTTTCTTTATTTTTACTATTTTCTACATTGTAGAATAATAGTGAAGACATCAAAACTATGAAATAACACATATGGAATCATGTACTAACCAAAAAAGTGTTAAAAATATTTAAGATTATTCAAAGTAGCCACCCTTTGCCTTGATGACAGCTTTGCACACTCTTGGCATTCTCTCAACCAGCTTCAACTCTTCCAAAACCATCTCAATTGTGTTGAGGTTGGGTGATTGTGGCGGCCAGGTCATCTGATGCAGCTCTCCATCACTCTCCTTCTTGGTCAAATAGCCCTTACATAGCCTGGAGGTGTGTTGGGTCATTGTCCTGTTGAAAAACAAATGATAGTCCCACTATGCGCAAACCAGTTGGGATGGCGTATTGCTGCAGAATGCTGTGGTAGCCATGCTGGTTAAGTGTGCCTTGAATTCTAAATAAATCACTAACAGTGTCACCAGCAAAGCACCCCCACGCCATCACAACTCCTCCTCCATGCTTCACGATGGGAACCACACATGCGGAGATAATTCGTTCACCTTCTCTGCATCTCACAAAGACATGGAGGTTGGAACCAAAAATCTCCAATTTGGACTCATCAGACCAAAGGACAGATTTCCACCGGTCTAATGTCCATTGCTCGTGTTTCTTGACCCAAACAAGTTTTTTCTTATTATTGGTGTCATTTAGTAGTGGTTTCTTTGCAGCAATTCGACCATGAAGGCCTGATTCACGCAGTCTTCTCTGAACAGTTGATGTTGAGATGTGTCTGTTACTTGAACTCTCTGAAGCATTTATTTGGGCTCAATTTCTGAGGCTGGTAACTCTAATGAACTTATCCTCTGCAGCAGAGGTAACTCTGGGTCTTCCTTTCCTGTGGCGGTTCTCATGAGACAGTTTCATCATAGCGCTTGATGGTTTTTGCGGCTGCACTTGAAGAAACGTTCAAAGTTCTTGAAATGTTCCGTGTTGACTGACCTTCATGCCTTAAAGTAATGATGGACTGTCGTTTCTCTTTGCTTATTTGAGCTGTTCTTGCCATAATATGGACTTGGTCGTTTACCAAATAGGGCTGTCTTCTGCATATCACCCCTACCTTGTCACCACACAACTGATTGGCCCAAACACATTAAGAAGGAAAGAAATTCCACAAATTAACTTTGGAAATGGCACACCTGTTAATTGAAATGCATTCCAGGTGATTACCTGATGAAGCTGGTTGAGAGAATGCCAAGTGTGTGCAAATCTGTCATTTAAGGCAAAGGGTGGCTACTTTGAAGAATCTCAAATATAAAATATATTTTGATTTGTTTAACTTTTTTTGGTTACTACATGATTCCATATGTGTTATTTCATAGTTGATGTATTCACTATTATTCTACAATGTAGAAAATAGTAAAAATAAAGAAAAACCCTTGAATGAGTAGGTGTGTCCAAACTTTTGACTGGTACTGTACATATTCATAGGATGGGTATGTTCCATAGACATACATATTCATAGGATGGGTATGTTCCATGGACATACATATTCATAGGATGGGTATGTTCCATAGACATACATATTCATAAGATGTTATGTGTTCATATGATATTTATATAAATAATCGGTATGTTATATTCTCCTGGAATTACTTACTATACCATTTTATCATTTTGATTTGTTAACGATTCAGAAAGCCTAGCTTTACTGTAACATATTTTATTAAAATTCAAACTATTAAATATTTTTAACGTGTCCAATAGTTGTGTTGATTTAATCTGTGTCTCCAGGTTACCTTGCTGTATCCTTGTTCCTTAATGAAACGGATGAGTTTCTGCTACTCCTGGTGAACACAGTCTTAAAGGTGCATTTCCAACCCTGATTTGTTGTCCTTGGGTTTCCACATGCAGTAGTTGAATGAATATTGCAAGACGTTGTTGTTGATGTTGTTTTATAGACTTGGTGGTGTTGTTGTTTTGACAGGATTTGCAGAGTACCAACCTGATCGAGGTGTGCATGGCTCTAACTGTCGTCAGTCAGATGTTTCCCAAAGATATGATACCTGCCATCCTGCCAGTGGTGGAGGAGAAACTCACACATCCAAAGTAAGGACTTTAATATTACATACGGATTCTTATACTTTGCTCAGTCTCACTTTATGGGCAAACGTGACTTAAAGTGCAGTGAGTGAGTCATTAGTTTGGTGTGTGTGATCTCTGTAGGCATTGAACCCACAACATTGCTGTTGCTTGTGTTATGACAACGCTCCGATTTAGGGCTCTTTACCCATTTTCAGAAACCTTTTTTATTTTATTTTTTAGATTATGAACTTTTAATGTCCTCAGAGAGGCAATACATCTTGCAGCAGTCATAAAACATATCACATCTAAAAATGTAAAATAAATAGCAAAGGATATTTATAATAGGCGTAGGGTAAGTGTTAAGAGCAATTAGTCCAACTTTTATCTGTCCACAGGGAGATCATCCGGAGGAAAGCAGTCCTGGCTCTGTACAAGTTCTACCTGATCGCACCTAACCAGGTGCAACACATCCACAGCAAGTTTAGGAAGGCCCTGTGTGACAAAGACCCTGGAGTCATGACAGCCTCTCTACACATCTACCTACAGCTCATCAAGGTACTTCCTGTCATAATTGCATCATTTCTTCATCCATATCACTGAAAAAAGACTTGGAGTTAACTAGGCTCTCGAGTGGCGCAGCGGTCTAAGGCGCTGCATCTCAGTGCAAGAGGTTGTCACTACAGTCTCTGGTTTGAATCCAGGCTGTATCACATCTGGCTGTGATTGGGAGTCCCATAGGGCCGCACACAATTGGCCCAGCGTGTTTGGCTGGGGTAGGCTGTCATTGTAAATAAGAATGTGTTCTTAAATGTTCTTAACTGACTTGCCTAGTTAAATTTAAAAAATAAAATCTTGGGTAATCAAATAGTCTTAACAGTAGCACCCAGCTACAGTGGAATTGTTCTACCAATTCATTTTCACATTGATTACATAAATCACAAACATATATTGTTTTTATTTGTGCCACGTAAGTACAGACTATACTAGCCAATGTGGTGTCCTATAAGACTATAAACAACTTGCTGTTTCCCCAATATCTCCAGGAGAACCCAGAGAGTTACAAGGATCTGACCGGGAGCATGGTAACCATCCTGAGGCAGGTGGTAGGAGGTAAACTCCCCCTGGACTTCAACTACCACAGTGTTCCTGCGCCCTGGCTTCAAATACAGCTGCTCAGAATACTGGCCTACCTGGGGAAGGAAGACCAGGGGTACAGTAGTATATCATATCATTCTACATATGTTTCTGTCCGACCCCACCCTACCCCCCTCACATTCTGGTGTCACCTGATTGAGTAGAACTCTGGGCCTGTTAACCCTGGATTAAGAAGCACTTTCTATGGAGATTGTCCATGAAGCTTTTTAGTTCAGCTGTTATCTGGGAGACTGGCCCTATAATCGTTGTCTATTTAGGTGAGAGTTTGTTGTAGTCTCAGAAGGGCAACTCTGTTTTCTAACTAAGATGTTCCTCTGGGTTTTACAGCACTAGTGAGGTGATGTATGATGTACTGGAGGAGTCGTTAAGAAGAGCAGAGATGAATCACAACATTACTTACGGTATGTCATGCGTGTACCTCACAAGGTGTCCTCTACGAGACTTGTCAGCACACATCTGCCCTTCATGCGCAGACATTGTTGCACCAACCCCTCCAATGCTTTTGGTTTAACTTGTTATTTTTCAGCCATTTTATTTGAGTGTGTGAAGACCATCTATACAGTTCATCCAAAGTCACAACTGTTGGAGAAAGCAGCGGAATGCATCGGGAACTTTGTCCTATCGCCTAAGATCAACCTCAAATATCTGGGTAAGATCCCTCCATGTTCAGTGTGGTCAGAAGATGGACCTAATCCTTTTTTTACATGACGTACAAAACACCACAACTGTTTTGTACGTCAGTTGTATTGACGTAGTTGAAAGAACTTGCCTGCTGGACACTCCTATAGTGAGTATTACACGTGTGATCTTAGGTCTGAAGGCTCTGACGTACGTGGTGCAGCAGGATGCTAACCTGGCCCTGCCTCACCAGATGACCATCATAGAGTGTCTGGACCACTCTGATGTCATCATTAAGCGCGAGGTGAGTCATCATAGTGTCTGGACCACTCTGACGTCATTAAGCGCGAGGTGAGTCATCATAGTGTCTGGACCACTCTGACATCATCTTTAAGCGCGAGGTGAGTCATCATAGTGTCTGGACCACTCTGACATCATCTTTAAGCGTGAGGTCAGTCATCATAGTGTCTGGACCACTCTGACATCATCATTAAGCGCGAGGTGAGTGAGGCAGGAGATACCATTGTGTGGCAGGGCTTTGGCATTTACTGTACTCATAGGTGGGGTTGCAAAATTCTTAACGTTTTTCCCAAAGTTCCCAGGTTTTCAATAGATCTCAGTTGGAGGATTCCCGGAATAAGTAGTGAGTGAACTTGGAATCCTCCTACCGGGATTTATGGAGAAAAAAAACTGGGAACTTTGGGAACGTTTCCAGAATTTGACAACCCTTCATGACGTGTCAATCAATATGCTCTCCCCTTCCCCTCCTCTCCCCAACAGACACTGGAGTTACTCTTCCGCATCACCAATGCCCAGAACGTTACAGTGATCGTCGAGAAGATGCTTGAGTTCCTCAGGCTGACCTGTGACGACTACAGCACTATAGACCTCGTGGGGAAAGTAGCAGAACTAGCTGAAAAATATCCTTTCATTATTGAGTCTTGACCATGGGAGCTGTGGACATCATGCTAATGGGAATGGGTTTACTTAGGACTAGCTAGTAGCTACAATCAAAGACGTTCATAATATTTCTGTTGGTTTCTCTCTGTTGATTGCAGGCCTGGTTTCTCTCTGTTGATTGCAGGCCTGGTTTCTCTCTGTTGATTGTAGGCCTGGTTTCTCTCTGTTGATTGTAGGCCTGGTTTCTCTCTGTTGATTGTAGGCCTGGTTTCTCTCTGTTGATTGTAGGCCTGGTTTCTCTCTGTTGATTGTAGGCCTGGTTTCTCTCTGGCCTGCAGGCCTGGTTTCTCTCTGTTGATTGCAGGCCTGGTTTCTCTCTGTTGATTGTAGGCCTGGTTTCTCTCTGGCCTGCAGGCCTGGCTAACAAGTGTATCAGTGAGATCTGGAGAAACCCAGAACTGCTGGACCTGAGACTATGATGATAATGGGACAGACAGTTTTGTATCTGTTCTTTTTTGTTGTTGTTGTAATTTGACCCCCTTTTTCTCCCCAATTTCATGATATCCAATTACGATCTTGTTTCATCGCTGCAACTCCCCAACGGGCACGGGAGAGGCAAAGGTCGAGTCATGCGTCATCCGAAACATAACCCTCAAGCTGCGCTTCTTAACACCCGCTCACTTAACCAGGAAGCCAGCCTCACCAATTTATTAGAGGGAACACCGTTCAACTGACGATCGTGGTCAGCTTGCAGGCGCCCGGCCCGCCACAAGGAGTCGCTAGAGCGCAATGAGCCAAGTCACGGCCGGTTGTGATACAGCCTGGGATTGAACCCCAGGCTGTAGTGACGTCTCAAGCGCTGCAATGCAGTGCCTTAGACCGCTGCGCCACTCGGGAGGCCAGTTTGTATCTGTTCTGTTGTTGCTCTTTCATTCATGACGCCAATCCCAATGGTCTGTTGTTCCTATAAACACTCTACGTATGCCCCAGACAATGTGTGGTTCATCCAGACTATGAACTCTGTGTTTTCTCTGGGGGGAGACGTGATGCAGCCTGACATCCCTAACAACTTCCTTAGATTACTGGCTGAAGGTAAGTAAACCAATGAACAGGCTGAACCTTCCTTAGACTACTGGCTAAAGTTAAGTAAACCAATGAACACGCTGAACCTTCCTTAGATTACTGGCTGAAGGTAAGTAAACCAATGAACAGGCTGAACCTTCCTTAGACTACTGGCTAAAGTTAAGTAAACCAATGAACACGCTGAACCTTCCTTAGATTACTGGCTGAAGGTAAGTAAACCAATGAACAGGCTGAACCTTCCTTAGATTACTGGCTGAAGGTAAGTAAACCAATGAACACGCTGAACCTTCCTTAGATTACTGGCTGAAGGTAAGTAAACCAATGAACAGGCTGAACCTTCCTTAGATTACTGGCTGAAGGTAAGTAAACCAATGAACAGGCTGAACCTGGCGCGTTGTGTTTTCAGATGATACTAGTGGTTGACATTAATTCCGTTTATGTCAGGTTGGGGTCAAGTCCATTTCAGTTCAGGAAGTAAACTGACTTTTACATTTTTTCACATAACTCACATTTTAATTCTAATTTCCCTAAATGTTTTTTTCTTCCCAAATGGACTTAATTGAATGTAATTGACCCCATCCATGGTTTACATGCAGTAATTGATTCCAGGTGTTAATGCCTGCCTCTGCTGCTCCAGGTGTTGATAATGTGGAGGACAGGCAGCTGAGGCTATTTGCTGTGGACTCCTACATGTCCTTACTCCAGGGGGAGACGGCCAAGCTGCCCCAACGCTTCCTACAGGTCATCAGCTGGGTCAGTACACTGTCTTGGATACTGCTAAAATGATTTAACTCTGTTTCCAGTTTCAAGGGAAGACATTTAAAGAGCCATTTTATTTAGATTGTTTCTTAAATGAAGCAGGGTTGTGATTTATTCCTGATGAATAATTAATTCCTACTTTCTGATATCAACATTCAAATAGACCTACCACAAACCAAAGAAATCTAACTTCCTGATCACCTCTGTGATTTTCCCCTGGTCCCTTCTTCTTCTCCCACCTACTGTAGGTGCTGGGTGAGTATTCCTACCTGAGAGAGGAGGACTCAGACCCAGGCAGCGTTATGAGACTGCTGGCCAGACTACTAGACCAGAGACACACCTCCACTGAGACCAGGAGCTGGGTACTGGGGGCCATGACCAAGCTGTGCTCCAGCCCAGTGTCTGTGGCCCTGGCCAGAGATGTGTGTGAGAGGTACATGTCTTCCCTGTGTCCAAAGTCTGTTTGGGCTAACATTCCACTCGGTGTCACATTTTGAGATTTTAGTCATTTAGCAGACGCTCTTTTCCAGAGCGACTTACAGGAGCAATTAGGGTCACGTGCCTTGCTCAAGGGCACATCAGCATGTTGTTTTTTTTACCTTGTCGGCTCAGGGAATCGAACCAGCGACCTTTCGGTTACTGGCCCAACGCTCTAATTGCTAGGCTACCTGCCACCCCTATATGACACAGAGTAGGAACGAATGTTAGCACAAAACCGGGCTGCATTTCAGGCTTATTTCCTACGCTCACACTTCTCACTAGATGGTTTTGCTAGTAGTGGATCTTCTGAAGATGTCAGAAGTGATATGTTATTTCTTTACCTGCTTTAGATGAATGCGCTAACTAAGTCACTCTGTAATTTGATGTAAATGCAGGTACTCTGGGTCTCTGAATACGGTGCTCCGGCAAAGGGCCCAGGAACTGATGATCCTTAGCCAGGATACAAAGCTCCGAGCCAGGGTACTGCCAGCCGAGGGCAGGCTAGAAAGCCTGGAGGTACACCGCCATCTATTGGCAAAACTTGCACTGCTACCCCACGGAACGTCATCGGCTCTATAAACAAAATGTTTATCTTCTTTATTTAAACTTTATTCAGCCAGGTTGTCTCTCTGGCCAAGAGCAGACATCCCAAAGTATTGATCTACTTAATATTTGCAGTTGATCTAATCATTTCCTGTCTGAGTTGGCTGTGGTGTTGTTTCATTCCTCAGGTAGACTCGTCCCTGTCCTTCCTGGATGGCTATGTGTCTGAGGCGTTGGCTGCTGGGGCAGCTCCTTACAAATCTCCTCATCAGAGACAGGAGGACCTGGTCCAGGAGAAAGGTAACACGTTGACATCCTCCACTTTGTTGTTTTACTAGAAAAGTATTTCTAATTATTTACATTTTTTTGTAATTACTTCCTGTGATCAAATGTTGGTAAAATGACTGGCTGGCTGGCTGACTGACACTGACTGTGACTGGCTGACTGACTGGCTGGCTGACTGACTAGCTGGCTGTGGCTGACTGGCTGGCTGACTGGATGGCTGGCTGGCTGACTGACTGACTGACTGACTGACTGACTGACTGACTGACTGACTGACTGACTGACTGACTGACTGACTGGATGGCTGGCTAAGTCGCTTTGGAAAAAGTGTCTCCTAAATGGAGTGAGTATGTATGTATGTATGTATGTATATATAGTTTTATGAAACTTATATATATATATTAGTTTTGTTTTTTTGACACAAAAGACATTTCACTACCCAGACAGTCAAATCCAGTCCATTTGACCCTCTACATATTCATTGTTATGGTCTGTTGTTTTTAATATGGCTGCTGGTAACATGGCTGCTGGTAACATGGCTGCTGGTAACATGGCTGCTGGTAACATGGCTGCTGGTAACATGGCTGCTGGTAACATGGCTGCTGGTAAACATGGCTGCTGGTAAACATGGCTGCTGGTAAACATGGCTGCTGGTAACATGGCTGCTGTATGACAAATGACTTGGGGATAAATAAAGTGTCTTCCCATCTCTTTCTCAGCTCTGAGCCTGGAGCCCTATGGTCTGTCCCTGCCTGTCAGTCTGTCATCCTGCAGCATCACAGACAGACTGACAGACAGACGGTCTCCTACTCTGCTCTCTATGAGCTCAGGCCTGTCTGGAATTAGCACTGAGCTATCTCACCAAGAAGGGTATGTTCTCATCACTCTCACAGTGTCCACTAATGATGATGAAATAAGACAACTGAATTTGGCTTCAACTATGCAAAGAAAAGTCTCTGTGGTTGTCAGTGTATAGCTCAGACGGACTAACTCACCACTGGTACTTTGTGGTTTTGGGTTATATTAGTACTCCATGTTATTTCAACCAAGAAGTTTCCTATATACTGAGTCTACAAAATATTAGGAACACTTTTCTAATATTGAGTTGCACCTCCTCCTTTTGCCCTCTGAACAGCCTCAATTAGTCAGGGCATGGACTCTACAAGGTGTCGAAAGCGTTCCACAGGGATGCTGGCCCATGTTGACTCCAATGCTTCCCCACAGTTGTCAAGTTGACTGGATGTCCTTTGGTTGGTGAACCGTTGATACACACGGGAGACTGTTGAGCATGAAAAACCCTGCAGCGTTGCAGTTCTTGACTATAGAATATTGATGATTTGTTAAAGTAGTAAAAAAAAAAAAGCTTCCTCTCTGTTCCTAACCTCAGGCTGCACACCCTCTTCTCTCATCAAGTGATCATATTCTCACCCATCAGACTATTCTCAATTTAATCTTGTATGTAAAATTTGTTCCGATTTAGAGTGGCCCATTTTATCAAATGTGCAGGAACAGGGGGTAAATAAATGTTGTCAGTATGCACTGGAATAGCGAATGGAGGCCGCGTGCTTTCCCGCCGGTCCGTTTTGTTGGGCTACTTTGGTTTTATAGCGGAGCATGTGCTTAATATGAGCAGCTGAGAAATAAATACAACAACCCTTATTTCACTCCACGACCCAACCCCTTTTTGAGGAGGATGCTCTCGCTGGCGCGACATGCTCAACAGTTTTATTTCACTAAACTGTTGACAGCCCGTCTGCCTGCTCTAGAAAGGAATGAATGAGAGAGAGAGGAGGAGATTGAAACGAATGGTGGTGAGGTATTCTGTAGCTAAAGGTAATGTGTCACCCAATTTAATTATAAAAACAATTCATTTTACTAGGCTATACAGCATCGCTTTGGCCTATATGTTCTACAGTTTGTTTAATTTTGGAGTATAGGCTAAACCAATTAAGTACCAAAGACATCTTGAATCAGTTTTGTTTAATATGCGCTAGGCTATTTATTGTATAACGGCACAATCATAATATTTGTGCTCAGGCTCATAAGCCTATGCATCAGCTCTAATATGGTTGAGGGTGTTTTGAATGAATCATCACCTTTAGAAAGCACTGTCCATTTCGTTGTGTTAGGCTTTGAAACAACATCCACAACAATCATGTTTTACACTGTTTCAAACTGCTGTTGAACTTCTTTCTTCAAATTGATCATCACAGTGAGGTGAGGTTTTTTTCCAAGTATGATAGGTCTACTGTTTTAATGATACATTTTACGTGTGATTTTCGATTGATGTCAGAGTGGTTAGAGGGACAGTAGAGCCCTGAGTACCAGGCCATTAGGACCTGATGGAGGGACAGTAGAGCCCTGAGTACCAGGCCATTAGGACCTGATGGAGGGACAGTAGAGCCCTGAGTACCAGGCCATAAGGACCTGATGGAGGGACAATAGAGCCCTGAGTACCAGACCATTAGGACCTGATGGAGGGACAGTAGAGCCCTGAGTACCAGGCCATTAGGACCTGATGGAGGGACAGTAGAGCCCTGAGTACCAAGCCATTAGGACCTGATGGAGGGACAGTAGAGCCCTGAGTACCAGGCCATTAGGACCTGATGGAGGGACAGTAGAGCCCTGAGTACCAGGCCATTAGGACCTGATGGTAGTTAGCAAGTTGGGTATTACCAAAGCATGTCCAGAGTGCATAAGAGGAGATTACAATGACTCGGCAGGTCATGTGTAATTTTACTGCGGTCATGATTCATGACTGCCGGTTTGGTGGTAATAGTCACCGCAACAGCCCTAGACTCAGTGTATAATGAGAACAGTATTGGTCCAAGAACAGAGCCTTGAGGAACATCGACATTTACCGTAGATTGTCAGAGGAATTTAAACAAGACTGATGACATGTTCTTTGATATAATCTTGTAGAAGACCCAGGTTAGTATCCCGATGTTATTTCAGCTCTCCCACTCTGAAATTGGACGGGGTGAAGAGGGTGTGGGGGAAGGACGGGTACCTGGCCCAGCAGCAGAGTGCAGGAGAGACCCCAACCCCCCTAGTGGAGCTGCCCAGTCCCCTGCTCTCCCCTCAGAGCCCACCCTCCCAGACACAGAAACCCTCCTCTGGACCTGAGCCTGACCAGGAGAAACGGCAGCTGGCCTCGTCGCTCTTCGTTGGCCTGGGATCCCACAACTCAGTGTGTCTGGTGAGATTACCTTCTACTGTTTGATTGTTCATTAAGCATTGCCAATCAATCAAATGTATTTAAGGCTTTATTTAAACCCTTTAAAAATGTTTAACCTTTATTTAACTAGGTAAGTCAGTTGAGAACAAATTATTATTTGTTGCCTGAGTACTTTAAGATATTAGCCGAGTGCGGTCGGATAATAGCCGAGTGCGGTCGGATATTAGCCGAGTGCGGTCGGATAATAGCCGAGTGCGGTCGGATATTAGCCGAGTGCGGTCGGATATTAGCCGAGTGCGGTCGGATATTAGCCGAGTGCGGTCGGATATTAGCCGAGTGCGGTCGGATATTAGCCGAGTGCGGTCGGATATTAGCCGAGTGCGGTCGGATAATAGCCGAGTGCGGTCGGATAATAGCCGAGTGCGGTCGGATATCAGCTTGTACTCTCCCCAACAGATGGGCCGAGCCGAGCCGGTGCCCCGACACTTCAGAAGGAAACCCAGAGGGGAGTCCTCATCAGGCGCCAGCGAAGGCTCCTCTGACTCCTCCCACTCGTCTCGCAGCGCTGCCGTTGACAACCTTCTGCTTAGCAACCTACTGGACTCGACCACTGTGGCCTCAGAGGGGGGTGCTGCTACCACCACCACACCTCAACAGACCTCCCAGAGAACACTGGACCATACCACTAGCAACGGTAGCCCCCATGTAGAGGGGATGGAGCAGAGAGTAGAGGCAGGAGGACCTCTCTCTCTGATCAGGGGAAATGGCATGGTGGCTGTTCTACCGCCCACATACGCACAGACAGACCCACAAACACAACAAGATCTACACCAAGCTCCAGCCCTAGAGAGACCCAGGGACCTCCCTCTCACCTCCCACCTGCCAGCAGAGCTCTCTGGGCTGGCCCGCTCTGAGTTCACCCCCCTGTGCTCGGACCAGGACTCCAGCCTGGTTCTGTCAGCCTGTAGAGTGTATAAAGAGGATGCCTTAGTGTTGCTGATTTTCATTTCCAACAACACTGACTCCGCACTCCACCAGATGGCACTGCAGCTCACCTGCAAAGAACTGGAGGTATATTTGTTTCAGACTGGCCTTTTAACAACAAAGTTCCCTTGTTTTTTTTTCAGAAATCCTGGTTGGAAGATCCCAGAATCAAGACAGAAATACCAGGGGATCCTCCAACTGGGATTTAGAAAAACCAGGGATCTTTGTGAAAGTTTCAGGAATTTTGCAGCCCGTAATTCATGTCAAACTGATGATTCTATCATGCTGTTTTCCCCCTCAGATCTCCTGTATCTCAGGTAGTCCGTTAAATGAGGTTAAGGGTCACAGTGTGACGGTTTGTCTGCACACTGTTGTCATGAAGAGAGCCTCAGTCCAGGTGGAGCTGGCTGGGTTACTGTCCTACCAGAGACCCCTGGGCCAGCCCCAGGCAGCACAGTTCTCACTGAGCCTCTCTCTGAAACACTTCCTCAGGTAAAACACTTCCTCAGGTAAAACTACTGCTATCTGTAACTGTCAGTACTGTCTTCCAGGTTACCCTGAATCCTAACCTCTCGTGGACAGACTGTGTGAACAGGAATGGTACTGTAGAGCTGTCATAATGCAACGACAAAGTGGGAAAACATTTTTGCACTCAGTCACTGCTCTAAGTCGTTCTGGATAAGAGCGTCTGCTAAATGACTCAAATGTAACGAAAGGATGCGTGAGGACTGGCAGCATTAGTTCCGGTGCTTTGGACAAATCACGATTTCTCAGGTGTTGGCATCTTTTGAATTTCTGAAGCGGAGGAGACAGTTAGGCCCGTAGACTTGTCCGTAACTTCCCCTACTTCACAGGCCAACTCCTTCCCCTACTTCACAGGCCAACTCCTGACCCTATTTCACAGGCCAACTCCTGACCCTACTTCACAGGCCAACTCCTGACCCTACTTCACAGGCCAACTCCTGACCCTACTTCACAGGCCAACTCCTTCCCCTACTTCACAGGCCAACTCCTTCCCCTACTTCACAGGCCAACTCCTTCCCCTACTTCACAGGCCAACTCCTTCCCCTACTTCACAGGCCAACTCCTGCTCCTGCTTCACAGGCCAACTCCCGCCCCTACTTCACAGGCACTATGGCAACAATTCCATCTGGCCTATCATAGGGCAAAATGGAGCTACCACCCTATTTCTTACATCCAATTCTCTCAGATCTACACCTAGTGCCTAGGGGGCCTCTGTTAGCCACTACTACTTCCTGTGTGTGCACACTGTTGACATTCTACTTCCTGTTTGTGTTTATGCAGGCCGTTGACTGTGTCCACAGGGGATTATGGGAAAATGTGGTTGTCTTTCTCTCATGACTTGAAGCAGAACCTTCGACTGGTAACAACAGAACACCAAGAACCTCTGACGGCCACACTGGACGCGCTGAAGGGCAAACTACACCTCCACATTGTCGACATCATAGGTCAGCATGTTGCGCGCTCTCATCTTAATGCTTTAACCCAGCCCTGACCACTTAGAAAATCTCATGCCTACCATAATACTGTGATTGTACATCTTACTGTCATACACTGTTGTTAATACCACTTCATCATGAAGTGGGTAATGGAAGTTTTATTACTTTTGACCTTTTTATCCTTTTCCTTTTAGGGTCGGAGGGCATCGTGGCGTGCCGGCTGCTCCAAGGTCAAGGTCAGGGTCAGCCATGTCTGCTGCACTGTCGTGTCCACGCTGACTCTCTGGCCGTGTGGCTGCGCTCCCCTGTCCCTGATCTGCCTGACTCCCTCCTCTACCACTGTCAGAAAGCCCTGACGGAGACCTGAGCCGGGCCGTGTCTCATTCCAGGAAGTTGTTCCCTTCCTTCTGCTTTCGTTCACCTCACTGATCATTTTTTTAAAGTTATATGGCAGCGACTAAGGATGCGTTTAGACAGGCAGCCCAATTCTGATACATTTTTTTCACTAATTGGTCTAATCCAATCAGCTCTGAAGATCTGATGCGATTGGTCAAAAGACCAATTCGTGGAGAGAAAAAAAAAAGAAGAGAATTGGCCTGCCTGTCTATTTGGTTTCCACCTGCCCAGTTGTTTGTCTCATCGGTGAAGGAGAGTCAACAAGGACGAAGGGGAGGAAACCACTTTATGGAATGAAGTGCAGCCCTGCGCTCACAGGCCCCGAGCACCACCACTGAGGGGCCAACTGAAGTACATAGAATCTCCTCATTGAAGCAGTCACACAGAGACATACAGTGGGAAGCAGCTGACGTTATGTGTCCTTGTCTTTGCAGTTCAGTGTTTACTATATATTTTTCTCAACAGTGATTTCACGTTTTTTTTTATGCTCATGTATTTATTGCGTTTTTAACGGAACAACTAATTGTTCTTATCGCTTCACATAGCTCTTTGTGAAAACGTGAGCTGTGAGCCTCAGAAGGAACTAGTGGAAAGCGTGCTCTGTATTAGACACCCTCTGGAAATAAACACTTATTAAATGAGGAGTTCAGTTGTCTTTCAGTTCTACAAGCTTTGACTTGACTTAATAAGCTTCCCTATCTGTGTGAGAAGGAAGCCCAGGAAGTCTAGAAGTCATGGGATTCTTGGCCATGTTTCCCATTTGATCTTTTACCTGATTATTGGTATTATTGGTCTCCTTGACTGTTTCCTCCTCTCTCTTCCTCCTCTCTCCCTCTCTCTTCTTCCTCCTCTCCCTCTCTTCCTCCTCTCTCCCTCTCTCTTGTAGCTATCCTCCTCTCTCCCTCTCTCTTGTAGCTATCCTCCTCTCTCCCTCTCTCTCGTAGCTTCCTCCTCTCTCCCTCTCTCTTGTAGCTTCCTCCTCTCTCCCTCTCTCTTGTAGCTTCCTCCTCTCTCCCTCTCTCTTGTAGCTTCCTCCTCTCTCTCTTGTAGCTATCCTCCTCTCTCCCTCTCTCTTGTAGCTGCTGTCGAATGGCTCACAAAAGCTTCAGTAGTTAAGTTAATTACATGATCAATATTCAGAAAGGTATTATCAAGGCAGAAATGTTTCAGTTTAACAGTACATGTTATACTGAACTGTCATTGTCATGCATGTTATGTTCTCCAGACGCTGCATCTAATAATGATCTACTAACAGTATGCGTTTGATTTCCAATTCACAGGCAAGAGCTGAAACCCAAGAGTCATTGGTGATTATATTTTTTATAACAATGCAGCATTTCAAACTTATTTATTGGATATTCTTATAGAATATATTTGGTTATCTTGTAAAATACAAGATAAAAGAGCTTTAAGTAAAAAAAATGTTTTGCTTCATGTGTTCCCCTCAGATATCAGTTAGTCTACCATTAATCTATTCCACTACACACGTCCTCCTCATGCTTGCTGTGCGCCATAGCCAGGGGACGAAGTTCATCTGTTACTTTTCAATGTGTGTTCAGATGCAAATCATTTTTTTGCCTTTTTCGTTTTGTAAAAGCTTGAGTGCTAAAAGTGGATATTTTTTTAATGGAACTGAAGAATTGTATGTAATTTGAACGCTAACACAAAGATAACCAACCAAACACCTTATGATCTGATGCCAAGGAGACATGTTCATTTGTGCCTGTAGTACAAAGAGACCAGTGTACTTTAGTGCCTGTCTGCAGTTCTGCTTACTTTAGTTAATAAACCGGACATTTAACCTTTTACTCGTCTGTTTAGGTAATCATTCATTACCTTGAACATGCAACACCAGTAACCATGTGAAAAGAAGTTTTAAGATTCAAGACTTGAGGATAACACTTGTATTAAGAATTGTTTGTATCATGTGCATAACTACTGTAAACATTTAATCAATAAAATAAGAATTGTGTATATTTTAAAACATTTTATGACATTGTTTTAAAAACTAGGAATTGTAAATGTACAATAAAATAACCGTGCATGCTTCAGCTGTGAAAGTATTTTTATTGTAGTGGAAGGACTTCAAACGTAAACACACAGACTAGTGTTAAAATGTAGTCTAGTGTTGTAGTAATGTATTACAGTTGTGGGATAGTAGCCTTTAAACAGGAGAAGTAGGGACTTTATCTCGGTCTTACCTGGTTCCATGTTTTTGTTGTTTGTGTAAAATACTACAGGTAGACCTAGTTAAGTGAGAAGTGGATCACTTAATTTCACTGTTACTATCATTACAACAGGTTTGTGATTGCTGTCATATGCTAAAAAAAATCACATTTCATGATTCCCTCAAATAGCTGGTGAATTGCTTTTAGGAGTTCTAAATGGACAGCATAGAAGCTTCTCAACAATATTTCCATGACTTGTTAAACTCGGATTTCTTAACTTCTGGATTTAGACTGAAGTCCTGTGCCTATTCTAAAACGACAACGTTCCATGTAACTTTCACGAGAAAGAGCACTAAATACATAAGGCCTCACTTTACTCTGCTTCGTCATCTTTACTTTCATAATTGTTCATACCAGTAAATGTATTTAACCTAGAAATAAACGCTACAAACCCAGGTGTTCCGACCACGCTCCCGACACATCCAACAGACTTCACACCTTAAGAAACTCAACGGATATCTGGTGCCCCCAGGTGGCCATTACAGGGAACTCCAGTTACCTTGTGGCAGCAGTGCCACCACATATATTTTATGTAAAGTAACATTTCTGACAATACAGTTATCTCCATATTTCACAGAATGTGTACTTATTTGATTAGTTATTCTTCCAATTTAGCTCTTAATCTGATTTTATTTATAATTTCCAATTGGCGGCAGGATGACCATGTGAATTTGGTCGTTTGTCACCGTCAAAAGTGGTTATTTCCACCAATGTTTTTAAAACATGAGCTTTGCTATTTGGTGGAAAGCAAACAGCATATTTTGGTGTAGGGGGCGGGAGAGGATTTTAAGGGAGATAGGTCAAGTGTTTTATTGCAAGGGTTGTGCAGGGATTTTAAACTGACTGACTGACTGACTGACTGTTTTGAAACACTGCACTCATGCGCTGCATGAGACAATGGTGGTCACACCAGATACTGACTGGTTTTCTGATCCACACCCCTACCTTTTTTTAAAGGTATCTGTGACCAACATATACATATCTGTATTCCCTGTCATGTGAAATCCATAGATTAGGGCCTAATGAATTTATTTAAACTGACTGCTTTTCTTAAATGAACTGTAAATCAGTTAAATCTTTGAAAGTTATATCTTTTTTTAAATATTTTTGTTCAGTATATATGATCCTGTTGCATTTTAGTTTTCTAATGTTGTAAACTTAATGTCCCAATTTTAAACTATATTAGCTAGCTGGAAATTGTGCATGTCCTAAAATAAAGCTCAGCCAGTTTACACACTCAGAAGACCAGCTGTCTCTCATAGCCTCTAACTGAAATCTGGACACTGACTGTAAATCCATAATCTCTCACATACTGTAGCCCAACATAATATTAACTCCTGCAAAATTAAGCATTTTTTGTAGTAAAATTATACACAAATATGAGTGGAGAAATACGATTGATTTATTTCTGCATATTGAGAGAAATTAGCGGTTATGGATCGTCTGTAATCAGCATCAAATAGTAGTATTTAAACCACATAGAATATGCATCCAAGCCCAACTGAAATCTTATCAGAAACATGTCGGGTCGTGTTCACTGATTTTAATTTCCATAAAACCGGTCAAACTGATGTCATTTGGAAATTCTGCCCGGAAAATCCTTCCAGATTTTTTTAGTTATTGCATTTTCTCCCTGGTCTTTGCTTCGTGAGAGAAGCAGAGATGAAAGCGAGAACTTTACCGATGTCAATAGATTGACTAATTAATTCTATCGATTTATGACATTCTGGTAAACAAGGCTTTATTTATTCTCCCGGGGCAACAAGTAATGACGGAAGAGAATCTGCATGTATTTAAGTATAGACAAATTGACTACCAAAATGTCAGAAATAAGCAGAAACATACAGTATGTAAATAAAACATCTTTAAACCGCTGTCAAACAAATCGTTCCGCTATCTCTGCCTCAGGCCCAGAGAGATGCATTTTTAAACGAAGACATATCATAACATTGCTTCTCATGTAATGTGTTCATCATTGCGTGACTTAACAGTTTATTGCAACTTATGCAATACAGTTACAATGCAATACCTATGCAATACAGTGAAGCTGCCACAGCATGAGGAGCACTGTGAAGACGGGAACCTGTGGGAGGATATATCAAGGGATGACGAGGAGAACATCGCCCTTCTGAGATCCAGACAGCGACTCTCCTGTTTTGCTCACTCCCTACAGCTAGTGATACCTGATGGAATTAAATAAGTAATGGATATTTCATTAGTCATCGCTAATAAATCAAGGTTCCGGCAGCAAATGCCACTCGCTGGAATAGCACGTTCGAACAACTGCAGGCCCTCACAGCTCTTGACCACAGAAATGTGCAGCATGGACTTAGAGAATGTTTTTTATTTATTTGTTTAACCACTCGTGAATGGAACCAACTGAAAGAGTTGAGTAGAGTTCTTGAACCGTTATGTGGAGTTTACAAAAGAGAAGTCTGTCACCATCAAATCAAATGTTATTTGTCACATGAGTGGAATACAACAGGTGTAGGTAGACCTTACAGAAAATCTAAAACGTTCATCTTGAGTGGACTATCCCTTTAATATGTATTCATCAGGAAGTCACTCGTTTTCAATAGTTAGACTTAGATGCTGGACCCATCTTCTGGGCTAAAAACAAAGACCGATTCCCACAGGCACACACATTGTCATTGTTGGTCTTGTCAATCCCTGCCTCCTCAGCAGAGATGTTTTTTTAGCAGAGGGGGGACTCAACATGAGACCCCACCGCGCTCGTTTAGGTCATAGAATGGTCACTGCACTTGCATTTCTAAAATGCAGTCACGCTCTCTTGTAGTTGACCTCTGGAAAGAGCCACAACCCTCCATTCACGTCACGACATAATGTGTGAGATGCAAACAGCTTGACCTGGTATGAAATGGCTTCATTGAAACTGGTGATGGGATTTGAAATGCCAGCAGTATGTATGTACAGTCCTGTGGAATGAATGAAAACATTGGCCTTATGACAAGATATGAGATCAATTGAATATTTTGAGTCGTTTGTTGAAATAACTTCATTAAATCTTTTTCCACTTGTGTGTTTTATTAATCATTAATAATAAGTCATAGTAGTTCCTTATAAATCCCTTCACTTTACAATCAGCAATGTTTTGCAGTTGTGACAATAAGTATGTCCTGTGAAAGGGACAGATTGGATTTATGATTTGAATATATTAAAAATGACATATTAGCTATTTATACCAGTACTATATACCACAAGCACTGGTTTTCACATTTTATAGCCGACATTGTAGTAGCCATTTTGGCCTGCCTGGCT
This sequence comes from Salmo trutta, assembly GCF_901001165.1. Lineage (NCBI taxonomy): Eukaryota > Metazoa > Chordata > Actinopteri > Salmoniformes > Salmonidae > Salmo > Salmo trutta. The sequence continues at coordinate 65,718,957 of NC_042960.1, forward strand.
ATGTCATTTAATGTGTTGGGGATGTTGTCTGTCTAGGGATGTTTTAACTTGTTTTGTACACTAGAGGGCGCTGTTGAGTCACTGGTCACATGTATATAGGTCTGCGTTCGCACAGGCAGACCAATTATGATATGTATTCCACTAATTGTTCTTTTGAGCAATCACATCAGATCTTTTTCTGTGCTGATCTGATTGGTCAAAAGACCAATTAGTGGGGGGAAAAAAACAGAATTGGGCTGCCTGTCTAAATGCAGCCTAGGTAGCGCAGAAGTCTGGTGTGACTTTTAATCACACACCAGGTGCCAATGGAGTACTGATGCGGAAATTAAACGTATGTACTGACTAATCCCTGAGATGCCTCTGACACAGGTTCAGAGCAGGGCATGATACAAGTCAGTCATTTGAAATGCACTTTTTTTTATAAAAAAGGATTGGTTTCTGTCATTTAGTAAATAATCCAGATTAGGGGATTTAGTGTCTAAAGAATCAATATGTTTTTTGGAAATATTAACATAGGAATAATGTTAATTTTTAGGTCTAATTATGGTCTTATTATGGTGGCGATCTGACAATCACAATATTGTTGTGATTACAACTACAGAGGTGAAGTGGCTACTTTTAGCATACAAGTAGCAAATTTACACAAGCTACTGGGGAATGTACGCCCCGCCTACTTTCTCTTTTACTCCAGTAGCTGGACGCAGCTCTGGCCTGGTGGGAGTGTCGCCACCGTGTCGTCTCTCCACAGCTGACTGGCCAGTGCTCTGCAGGGATCTCCACGTTTTGAGATTGGATCCGGAGATACCTGTCTCCCTCTTCGGTGGCTTATACCTAGGGTTCAGATCTTTAGAGCCCCCCCCCCCATTGGACCTCGAAGGTGTCTGAGACTCCGGCCCCTTCATCAGCCACGATGGATTCTACGGCTGGCTCGGGTCCACCGTGCCCCTCCTCCAGTCGATTATCGAGGGGTCGTCTAATCCACGCCCGGACCTCCTAAGCCATTTCACAAGCTGTCATCATCGGCAGCTATATAATAAGAAACATCTTGGTTCCCAGGGCAAAACCCCTGTACTCTCTTGGAGCACGAGTACAGGATATTACAAGGCTGCTTACCTACCGTTCTACAACAGCTGCCAGGGCTGACGCTGTCGTAGTCCATGTGGGGTCAAACAACTTTAGGAGGGCTAGCTCGGAACTGCTGAAAATTGATTTTAAAGGACTGATTCTAGCTCTGAAAGATTCAAATGATTTCAGTCCCGGTACCATCGTTGGGCCGCAGCTGTGAAAGATTCAGCATTACACACCTGGCTAAAAGACTACTGTAGCTGTGTTTGCATATCTTTTATAGATAACTTTGACATCTTTTGGATACAAAATACACCTGTATTTTGGCCGTTTCTCCCATTCTACTCTGCAGATCCTCTCAAGCTCTGTCAGGTTGGATGGGGATCGTCGCTGCACAGCTATTTTCAATTGGATTCAGTGGCCCAGCTCCCAGCTCTGGCTGGGCCGCTCAAGGACATTCAGAGACTTGTCCCGAAGCCACTCCGGGGTTGTCTTGGCTGTGTGCTTCGGGTTGTTGTCCTGTTGGAAGGTGAACCTTCACCCTAGTCTGAGGTCCTGAGCGCTCTGGAGCAGGTTTTCATCAAGGATCTCGCTGTACTTTGCTCCGTTCATCTTTCCCCCGATCCTACCTAGTATCCCAGTCCCTGCCGCTGAAAAACATCCCCACAGCATGATGCTGCCACCACCATGCTTCACTGTAGGGAGGGTGGCAGGTTTAATGCAGACGTGACGCTTGGCATTCAGGCCAAAGAGTTCAATCTTGATTTCATCAGACCAGATCATCTTGTTTTCATGGTCTGAGAATTCTTTAGGTGTCTTTTGGCAAACTCCAAGCAGGCTGCTATGTGCCTTTTACTGAGGAGTGGCTTCCATCTGGCCACTATACCATGAAGGCCTGATTGCTGGAGTGCTGCAGAGATGGTTGTCCTTCTGGAAGGTTCTCCCATCGCCACAGAGGAACTTTGGCGCTCTGTCAGAGTGACCATCAGGTTCTCGGTCACCTCCCTGACCAAGGCCCTTATCCCCGATTGCTCAGTTTGGCCGGGCGGCCAGCTCTAGGAAAAGTCTTGATGGTTCCAAACTTCTTCCATTTAAAAATGATGGAAGCCACTGTGCTCTTGGAGACCTTCAATGCTGCAGACATTTTTTGGAAGCCTTCCCCAGATTTGTGACTTGACACAATCCTGCCTCGGAGCTCTACGGACAATTCCTTCGACCTCAAGGCCTGGTTTTTGCTCTGACATGCACTGTCAACTGTGGGACCTTATATAGACAGGTGTGTGCCTTTACAAATGATGTCCAATCAATTGAATTTACCACAGGTGGACTCCAATAAAGTTGTAGAAACATCTCAAGGACGATCAACAGAAACAGGATGCACTTGAGCACTTAATTTCGAGTCTCATAGTAAAAGGGTCTGAATACTTATTTATTAATACCTTATTTAAAGGTATTTCTGTTTTTATTTTTTATACATTTGCAAACATTTCTAAAAACCTGTTTTTGCTTTGTCATTATGGGTTATTGTGTGTAGATTGATGAGGAAAAAACGATGTTATCCATTTTAGAATAAGGCTGTAACGTAACAAAATGTGATAAGTGAAGGGGTCTGAGTACTTTCTGAATGCACTGTAAGTAACTTAATTTATGTCCCTCTTAACTCCTCTGTGAATCCTACAGCTATTCTATCAAATCAAATCAAATTGATTTATATAGCCCTTCTTACATCAGCTGATATCTCAAAGTGCTGTACAGAAATCCAGCCTAAAACCCCAAACAGCAAGCAATGTAGGTGTAGAAGCACGGTGGCTAGGAAAAACTCCCTAGAAAGGGCAAAACCTAGAGAGGAACCAGGCTATGAGGGGTGGCCAGTCCTCTTCTGGCTGTGCCGGGTGGAGATTATATCAGCACATGGCCTAGATGTTCATAAATGACCAGCATTGTCAAATAATAATAATCATAGTAGTTCTATGCAGTAATCATGTGCCTAACCTGAGTTATACTGTTAGCACTGAGGCGGTTTGCCTTATTAGGAAATGCACTGTGTGCAGCTCACCCTGCACTATGAGCTCAAACATAAATATCACTGTCATGTCTACTTTTTGATAAGCCTCCCAGTAAAGCAATAAAAACATTCCCAGAAAAGTGCTAAAAATAGCCCACATTAACGCATGTAGCCTAAGAAACAAGGTTCATGAAATCGATAACTTTCTGGTAACAGATAACATTCATATACTGACTATCTCTGAAAACTCCCTTACATAATACCTTTGATGATACATTGGTAGCAATATATGGTTTCAACATCTTCAGAAGAGACAGGAATGCCTTCGGTGCAGGTGTTACCGTTTATGTTCAGAGTCTCTCCAACATAATCCAGGTAGAGTCAGGCATTCCGCAGGGTAGCTGTTTAGGCCCCTTACTTTTACAAATCTTTACTAATGACCTGCGACTGGCTAGGAGTAAAGCCTGTGTGTCTATGTATGCTGATGACTCAACACTATACACGTCAGCTACCATAGCAAGTGGAATCACTGCAACACAACGAGTTACAGTCAGTTTCAGAATGGGTAGC